>NW_026087048.1:20435518-20800515 GCF_022539395.1 Myiozetetes cayanensis
AGGCTGACCATGTCCTGGTGGTCCCAGTGGGTCTGGGCTCCATCCCTCATGCTTTCTGTGCTGCTGCTGCTCCTGCTCACTTCTACCAGAGCACAGACCAACACTCGGCTGTGACTGGTCCCCAAATGGTGTGGGCACCTGCCCTGGGAGTCACTACCAGGAGCTCGAGGGCGTGCAAGGAGCCAGACCCCAGCCTTGGTGACTGATAGCCCAGCCAGAGAGGGCATGTGGTGCTGGGGACCTGCACTGGTCTGGGGTTCGCTGGGGATGGTGCTAAGGAAAGCAGTGATGGCTGCAGTGATGGCAGCATGGTGTCTGTGGCAGGGGGTGCTGGGGCTCACGGCCGTGTCTCTCCCTCCCCAGCCATGACGGTGTAGGCCAGTGGCGAGAGATGGATCGGTTCAGCGAGTGCGGGACACAGACGGATGCGGTGGTGGTGCTGTCCCTGGCACAGGCTGCAGTGCTGGGCCTGGTGTCCGATAATGAACTGCTCGGGGCCACCATCACCCCTGCCGGCTTCTTCCCGGGGCTGGCCGGGGAGCTGCCGGACAACGCCACGGCAGAGCCTGGGGAGCCCGAGGGCGAGGAGCAGGCGCCCGGGGAGGGGCAGGATGAGGACACGCTGGAAGTAGAGTTCTCCTTGGAGAAGCACGCCCGGAGGAGGAAGCGGCCGCCTGTGAGGCTGGTGCCCAAGGTCAAGAGTGAGAGGGCAGAGGTGGAGGCAGAAGCGTCGTACGACACGTCCGTCCCTGGGGACGAGGAAGGCGAGGGGCAACGTGGCCACCCGCCCCAGCCCCCAGAGCCCAGCCAGGAGCCAGCAGTGCAGAGCGGTGCCGTGAAGATGATTGACCTGGGCACCTTCAGCAGGAAGCCCCGGCGCCTGCGGCACCTGCGCCGGCACCGGGAGCTGGAGGGCACCGAGCGCCGCCGCGGGGGCGGTGACCCAGAGGGTGGCCCTGCGGGGGCCCTGCGGACCACAGGCACGTTCGAGGCGGGTGCCCCATCCCCTGGTCAGGTGGAGGCCCCCACGCCAGGGGACCCCGAGCAGGGGAAGAGCGAGCAGGGCTGTGGCTGGCAGGAGCCAGGGGAGCTGGAGGCAGAGGTGGCCGGCGGCACCAGCGAGCACAGCAGGAAGGCGCAGCTGGACCGGCTGGACATCAACGTGCAGATCGACGACTCCTACCTGGTGGAGGCCGGGGACCGCCAGAAGCGCTGGCAGTGCCGCATGTGCGAGAAGTCCTACACCTCCAAGTACAACCTCGTGACCCACATCCTGGGCCACAACGGCATCAAGCCGCACTCCTGCCCACACTGCAACAAGCTGTTCAAGCAGCCCAGCCACCTGCAGACCCACCTGCTGACCCACCAGGGCACGCGGCCCCACAAGTGCGGGGTGTGCAGCAAAGCTTTCACCCAGACCAGCCACCTGAAGCGGCACATGCTGCTGCACACCGACATCAAGCCCTACAGCTGCCGCTTCTGCGGCCGTGGCTTTGCCTACCCCAGCGAGCTGAAGGCGCACGAGGTGAAGCACGAGAGTGGGCGCTGCCACGTGTGCGTGGAATGCGGGCTGGACTTCTCCACGCTCACCCAGCTGAAGCGGCACCTGGCTACACACCAGGGCCCCACGCTCTACCAGTGCCTGGAGTGCAGCAAATCCTTCCACTACCGCAGCCAGCTGCAGAACCACATGCTGAAGCACCAGAACGTCCGGCCCTTTGTCTGCACAGAGTGTGGGATGGAGTTCAGCCAGATCCACCACCTCAAGCAGCACTCGCTCACGCACAAGGTAGGGCCTGGGGATCCCCAGGGTGCTGCCCTTGCCGTGCTGTAGATGCGGGTGCTGGGGGAGAGTGGTGTCGCAATGTCCCGCAGCCCTGGCCAGGCCTGGGAGGAGATGGGTGGTGAGTGGGCAGTGGCACCTGTGGCTGGTGTTGCTGGGGTCCCTGGGACCCAGCCTCTCTCCTTCTGGGTATTACCATCCCTGGGGAGGGATTTTCAGACCTACTGCAGAGTGACGTGGGGGGCCCTGGCCAGGAGTTGCTGCAGGCCCTCTGGGTGGGCTGTAAGTGGGAATTTGCCCTTTTCCAGGGGTTCTTTCATGGGACTGAGCCACAGAGCAGAGATGGGACAGTGTTTGTCCAGCCCCCACCCACAGCCCCTGCATGCCGCTGGGCTCAGGCTGGGCCATGCTCTCAGCCCAAGGAGCCCATCCCTCACCCATGGTGTCCCTGCTCCATTCCCGGCACTGCCCACATGCCCCCGATGCCCGGGGGTCATGTCGAGCCCCTGTCCACAGCTCTCCCACCCCTGGCAGGGTGTGAAGGAGTTCAAGTGCGAGGTGTGCGGGCGGGAGTTCACACTCCAGGCCAACATGAAGCGGCACATGCTGATCCACACCAGCGTCCGCCCCTACCAGTGCCACATCTGCTTCAAGACCTTTGTGCAGAAGCAGACGCTCAAGACCCACATGATCGTGCACTCGCCTGTGAAGCCGTTCAAGTGCAAGGTACCGGTGGGACTGGGGGGCTGGCAGAGCCAGGGAGGGGGAGAATGGTCCTTTTGTGCAATGCCCCTGGGAATCTGGCCAGGCTGAGCCGTCGGGCACTGGAAGCAGATTTGTGATGCCTCCCCTGCTTGCTCAGCATAGAATGTCTGCTCCAAGCTGTGGTGGGAGCAGTGCTGCTGATGGAAGGACAACCACTGCCTCTCTCTGACCACTGCTGGATGCCCTGGAGCTTCCAGCACCAGCACCACATCCCCAAGCCCCCCACACAGAGGGGGAGGAGGGCATGCGGCAGGAGCCACAAGGGACCCCAGAGGGGCAGCAGCCCCATTACTCTTGGTGGGAGCTGCGGGGAACCTTTGGGGCAAGGTCTGCTCTGCAGAGCTGTTGGCAGCTCTGGGGGTGCTCCCCGTGCTGGGGAGCCCCGGCTGACCACGGGCATGCTGCCGGCAGGTCTGTGGGAAGTCCTTCAACCGCATGTACAACCTGCTGGGGCACATGCACCTGCATGCTGGCAGCAAGCCCTTCAAGTGTCCCTACTGCTCCAGCAAGTTCAACCTGAAGGGCAACCTCAGCCGGCACATGAAAGTCAAGCATGGGGTGATGGACATCAGCCTGGACAGCCAAGGTGGGTCCCCAGGGCGGACTGGGCACTGTGGCTACCCCCGCAGTGCCAGTGGCCCCGGGAACTGGGCTGTGTTGTGGCAGCTGTGGCAAGTTCATGTCTCCTCACCCGAGGGCTGCCCCCACAAGTGGCCTGGATTGAGCAGGGCTAGGGCTCCCAGGGAGCTCTGGGCTCCACACCCAGGGAGGGGGGAGCTGCTGGCCCAGCCCTCCCCACAGGTCTGTCACTGCTTGTCCCTGTGCTGACTCCTAGATGCCATGATGGAGCTGGCCGGGCCTGACCACGCCGAGCTGGATGGGCAGCAGGAGATGGACGACTTTGAGGAGGAGAACTCTTACAGCTACGGGGCAGTGGGCAACCCCCCGGACGAGCATGCACTGGCCGAGCAGGCCATGAAGGAGATGGCGTACTACAACATGTTGTAGCCGGGGCTGGCGGGGCTGTGGGGGCTTGTCAGGGTGAGAGGGGCTGTGGCATCCAGCCAGACCCCCTAGAACTGGAGGTGGGGCTCCTGCTGGGGTTGGAGAACACAGGGATGTCCAGAAGCCTTTGCCAGACCTGCTGTGGCTCTGCTGCTGCCCCCCTGCCCATGCCCTGTGCCCAGTGACTCGAAGCTGCAGGCAGGGGAGGCACAACCCAGAAAATCACTGAATGGGTAGGGGTGGAAGGGGCCACAGTGGGGCGAGATGATGAGCATCACTAACTATTCTACCTCCTGGGTCCCCCCTTGGGTGTGCTGGAGCTCCCCCTGGGCTCCCCAGGGGGCAGAAGCCCCTGCCCGCAGGAGGAGGTGGGTTTGCCCTCCTGCTCGCCCTGGGGCTCCCCGTGCCAGGCTCTGGGGAACAGAACAGAGTATTTTCATAGAAGCTCAGGGCGCAGTTGGTGCCCACAGCTCGGGGTCCAAAGCTGCAGCCAACGGCATATCTAGGGGAGGCAAACCCAGCCCAGCCCCAGCAAATGATGGTATTTTGAAAGTAATTTATTTTTTTCAGATGTGCCGCGTGGTTGGATTTATCTTTTCTCTGAGTTCAGTTCCCTTCAACCAATGTGCTTTGTAAACCCGTGTAAGCTGTGTGGTCTGTGCACGGAGCAAGGGGGGGCTGTGGGGGCCTGAGAACAAACTGGCACCCCCTCCTTGCCCCTCAGCTGCTCTAGGGTTCAGGAAAAGGCTCTCACTTGGGCAGAGGTGGGGGGTTTGCCTCCTCCATGCCCAGGGATTAGGGAAGAAGCATCTGAAGCAGTGCTGGGTCCAGGACCGCTATCTGGGCTCCTCACCCTCCCTACTGTGGGGTTGGGGTTGGCAGCACCCACATCATTGCCCCAAAGTGTGCCCAGAGCTGGGGAGGGTCCTGGTAGGCATCAAGACCTGGGATCCAGCCAGAGCACAGGGTTTGGGACCCCTGTGCTGACCCCACACACACTTTGTGCCCTTGGCTGTGTTCCCTGGGGCTGGGCACCATCTGCCCCATCCCCAGAAGCCCTGGGCTGGCTCTGGGGGTGGCACCACTCAGCCTGTCCACAAGGCAGTGTGCCTACCACCCTTGCCATCCAACTTCTCCCCCACAACATCATCCAGCCTGGGGGCAGGATGGAGATGGCCACAGCCTTGGCCAGCCCAGACCTCTCTCAGCATGGCAGGGCTGTGCCCCCAGCCAGTGTGGACCCCCACACGCTACCTCAGGCCAGTGCCAAAGTGCTGGGGTGCACGGCCTTCCAGGCTGGTAAGGCTGAGCTGAGGGGTCTGGTACTCCTTGTGCTCCCCCAGTGCCCACACCACAGAGCTGTGCCACTATGATGTGCCATGGCTGGGGAGGTGTTTAATGGCACCACAGAGTTATGGAATACATGAATCAGTGCAGGACAGACCCCCCAGCCCTACAACTCCTGCTACAAAGGCTTTAAAAACACTCGTAAGAAAACTGCTTATAAAAATGATTCATCTGTTCCTGAGGCATGTCAGGTTACTGGGGGCAGCCCTGGGCCCCTCCCTGCCCCGTCCATCCCGGGAACAGCAGGGCCCCCCTGCCCCCTACTTCTTGCCCAGGGCCTTGTCCAGGTTGTTCTTGATGGCATCGAGGAAGTCTGTAGTGTTCACAAAGTGCTCGTTCAGCTTCACACTGGGGAGACAGAGAGGGCTTGGAGGGGTCCCTGCCCAGCTCCCCTCACAGGCAGCACGGCCCTGAGTGTGAGACGTGACCCGTGCCCAACCCTGCCAGCTGCGAATGGACACCCCAAGTCCCTGGGGACTTTCCACAGACCAGCAGCTGCCTGTGGCCACTGCGCCAGGCCAGCCTGCCCTCGTGGTCACCCGTGCAGCCACATTGCCCCGCTGCAGACGGCTGCCTCCCCCCTGCTCCACCCCAAGAGTCACCCGTACTTGGCAAGGCCGTGGATGCAGCCGGCGAGGTCCTTCGTCATCGTTCCGCTCTCCACAGTGTCCACACAGACCTTCTCCAGCGTCTGCGCAAACCTGGGGGTGGCAGCACCGCAGCTCCAGCGTGGCCAGCACCAGACCCTGCCACAGCTGTGCCTGGGGCAGCTGCTGGCAGAGACCCTCACCCCAGGGACCCCCGCCCCACCCTGCTCACTTGATGAGGTCAGGGTTACTGTCCAGCTTGCCCCGGTGCTCCAGGCCACGCGTCCAGGCGAAGATGCTGGCAATGGGGTTGGTGCTGGTGGGTCGTCCCTGCATGGAGAGAGCGGTCAGCTGTCTGGTGTGGGCACCACACTGGGGGCAACCTGGCACAGGCAGGTCCTGCCAGCACAGCACACCCACCTTCTGGTGTTCCCGGTAGTGGCGAGTGACAGTGCCGTGGGCGGCCTCAGCCTCGATGGTCTTCCCGTCTGGACACACCAGGACGGAGGTCATCAACCCCAGGGAGCCAAACCCTGCAGCAGGACAGGGGTCAGGGCGGCTCTGTGAGGGTGGCCACACATAGCCCACCCCACCTGTCCTCTCCCACTGCCCCACCTTGGGCCAGGATGTCTGACTGGACATCCCCATCGTAGTTCTTGCAGGCCCACACAAAGCCACCAGAGGATTTCAGCATCTGGGCGACCATGTCGTCGATGAGACGGTGCTCGTACCAGATCTTCAGCTTGTCAAACTCCGTCTTGTAGTGCCTGGGAGCCCAGGGCGGGGGTCAGCCTTGTCCACCCGAGGTGGGTCCTGCTGCCAGCCCCTCCTGGGCAGCCCCCCACAGCAGCCCAAGCCCCCAGCCCAGTCCATACTTATCAAAGATCTCCTGGAAGATGTCCTTGAAGCGCCCGTCATAGGCCTTGAGGATGGTGTTCTTGGTGCTCAGGTAGAGTGGCCACTTCTTCTGGATGGCATACTGGAAGCAGCTGTGCGCAAAGCCCGAGATGGACTGCGTGGGAAGTGCACAGACCCCGTGGGACCCTGACTCCCCGCCTGGCAGCTTCCCCAGGGTGGCAGGGCATGCTGCCCCGCAGGGACCCCTCCAGCCCCACCAGTACCTCGTCTGTGTTGTACATGCCCATGCCCACGCCGCCACCAGGGAAGTTGAAAACCTCCCACTCCTTGGCCCCGCTGCCATCCTTTGGTGTGAAGACCATCTTGAACGTCCCAGACTTGCTCACCACAAAGTCAGTGGCTTTGTACTGCGGGGGGCCGGGCAGAGCGTCAGGCAGGGAGCTGCTGGACATGCCCACGCCACCAGCCCCCACACCGGGCTCACCTGGTCGCCGTGGGCATGGCGGCCGATGGTGATGGGCTTGGTCCAGCCGGGCACCAGGCGGGGGATGTTCTTGCAGATGATGGGCTCCCGGAACACCGTCCCCCCCAGGATGTTTCGAATGGTGCCATTGGGGCTCTTCCACATCTTCTTCAGCTTGAACTCTGCGGGGCATGCAGAGGTGAGATCCTCAAGGACCCTCCAGACCCCCAGAAGAACCCAGCCCCTGCCAGCCCACACTCCACCGTGCTGTGGGCTGACTAGATGCCAAGGGGTGCCCAAGGGGTGGGACAGCCAGCACAGAATTGCGACTGGCACGGAGTAGTTTGTCCCCCAGCCCCATGCCCGTGGGGTCCCCACAGCACCCACAAGCCCCCCAGGATGGGGAGGGAGGCACAGCACTGAGCATGGTGCATCCCCCAGCCCACTGGAAACCTGAGCTGGCAGGGGGGAGGCACTGCTGACCCACACAGACAACAGGGGGCTCATCACTCCATGGTGCTGCCAGCACCCCACACTGTGGTGGGAGCTCGGCCCCCTGAACCCCTGCCCACCTTCCACCCGGGCTTCGTCGGGCGTAATGGTGGCACACTTGACAGCCACGCTGTACTTCTGGGTGGCCAGTGCCGAGTCAATGGTGACTTGGTCGTCTGTCTTGTCCCGGTGTGGCAGCCCCAGGTCAAAGTACTTCAGCTGGACATCCACATTGGGCAGGATGAGCTGGGGGGCCAGGAGAGCGTCAGATCAGGGGGCCAATGTGGGGTGCCTGGGGAGCAGCACCCTTGCACAGCCAGCCCTGGTACCCACCCCAGCACAGCCCCGCTGTCTGCCACGGACCATCCTCCTTGGCCAGGATGATCCCCTCTGCCTGGGATGGGCCTCCCTGCCCAGAACAGTCCCCCCTCCCTGGGACCATCTCACTTCCAGGTCTATCCAGAAGCTGCGCTGATTTTACCACCTCCTTCCTGCGGACAGAAGGACGGAGGTGGGAGGGACAGACGCAGACCAGCACAGGCACCGCCTGTTCCCCAGACAACTTCCCCAGCTTCACTGGTGGCACATCCACCCATTCCCAGGGCAGGACCCTGTCACCTTCTCCTTGATGAAGGCCCAGATGATCCTCGTCATCTCGTCCCCATCCATCTCCACCACTGGGCTGGCCACCTTAATCCGCTTGTCAGCATCTGGGGAGCAGCTGGACAGTGTTAGGGGTGCACCCCTGGCCCCACAGCTCCTCACCCTGATGTGAGGCCAGGGAGTCCTGCGGGGACCACACAGCCCCACCGGTCAGGTGTGGGTGCCACCCCAGCTCAGGAACAGCTACAGGTCGGGGGCAAAGCCTGCTGGGGTCTGGGTCAGTTTGTGGGTCAGGGTGCAAAACACCCCATGGCAGTGGGACAGGGACAGGTGCACATCCCTCTTGGGGTGGGACCCGTGTGCAAGCTGGGCTGCAACGCCCCAGTGAGACTGAGACCAGGATCAGAACCAGGACCAGGTGCAAACCCCCTGGAGCCAGCCTCAGGCACAAAACAGGGTACAAATCCCTGCCTGGCTCCTGGACCGGGACTAAATACCTCTGCGTGCCAAACTTGGCTGCGGGTCGGGCTGTAAAATCTCACGTGGGACTCAGACCAGAGGTGACCCCCCCCACCCGGGCGGGAGCTGAGCGCTGACAGGCTGCAAAACTATGTGGAGCTGGAAGCAGGAGTTGGAGCGGGAGCAGGAGCAGGAGTGAACCTTCCTGGGGGGCAGATCGGGTGGCAAAACCCCGTGTGGGTCTGGGACCAGGAAAGGAACCCCAAGGCTCTGATCGGTACAAACTGAGGTGCAAAACGCGGCATGGAACATGGACCAAACGCCCCTGGGAACAAACTCGTCCGGGACCAAACCCAACCGTAAAACCCCTCGCGGAACCGGGACCAAACCCCCTTGGACCAGACCCAGCTACAAAACCCGGCGTGGGTCCGCAGATCACCCCGGGACTGTCAGCAAGCGTGGGTCCGGATCCAATTTCAGATACCGCCCCCCAAAAGAATCCGACTCGCCTCGCCGTGGGTCTGAGGACAGCCCCTCGTGAGCGGCCCCAGGGACACGAGGCTCCCCGCCCCCCGCCCCCCGTGTCCCCACACTCACAGTGCCGGCGCTGCCCCACGCAGGCGGCGGGGAGCGGGCAGCGGGGCAGGCGGCTGAGCGCCAGCGCGGCGCGGAGACAACGGGCGGCCATGGCGTGGGCGGACACGGTGGGGCGGACACGGTGGGGCGGTTCTCTCCGCCCCGGGGCGGGACAGAGTCCCGGCGCCCGGCGTGGGGCCCCGCTAGAGCTCCGGAGGGGCCCACGAGGGGTCCCACGCGGAGAGCTCGGGCCATTGCTGCATCCCCCCCTGATGCCAGCCACAAGGTGAACTGGATCCGCAGCGGTCCGCATTCCCAGCAGAAGGATATGGCATTCCTGGGTGCATCGAGGTTGCGGACACGCGGCCAACCCCCGCGTGGAACCAGGACCAAAACAACCTGGCATCAAACCTGGCTGTAAAACCCTGTGTGGAATCAGACCAGACCCTTCCAGGACCAGATCGATCTGTAAAACCCTGCGTGGGACCAGGACCAAGCCCCCACGGAACCTGACCCGGTTGTCAAACCCCACTTGGATCAGGGACCAGACACCCCCCAAGACCTAATCCGGTTGTTAATCCCCACGTGAAACCAGGAACGAGCCTCCCTCCAGGGACCAGACCCAGCTGCAAAAGCCTGCGTGAGACCGGCAACAAACCCTGACCTGGGATCAGACCAAGCTGTAAAACCCCTTGTGGAACCAGGAACGATATCCCCTGGGACCAGACCCATTTGCAAAATCCCTCATTAAATCTGGATCAAACCCCTGCAGGATCAAACCCAGTTGTAAAGCCCCTCGTGGGATTGGGACCAAACCCCACTGCAAAATCCCGTGTGGAATTGGGGGGTACACTGGGGTTGGGGACACGCTGCCATAGCCTGTCCCTACATGGAAGCTGGTGTCCCTACTCATGGCCGGCGCGTGACTCGGCAGCTGGATCCAGTGGAACAAGGGCAGCTGCCACTGTTGCACCGGGGACCTTCACCTCGCCTGGCCCCCGCATGGGAAGGAGGAGGAGGAGGAGGACGGGGGTGATGCACACCAGGGGCCCCCCGAGAAGGAGCATGGAGCGTGCTGGTGTGGCTGGGAGGCTGCTTGGGCTAGGATTTGTGCTGCCCTGCTGTCCCGGCCAAGCCGATGGCTTTTTTTAGCCACATGGGACAGGCAGATCCCGCTCCAGGAGGAAAAACAGCCCTGGAGCTGGCAGCCTCCGGCGGAGGGGCTGGGGGGAGCCACGGCGGGTGCTGACGTCTGCCTGGATTTAACATTAACCAGAGCAGGAGCCACGGGGCCGCAGCAGTGGGGGGGTCAGCACCAGAGTGCTCCAGGGTCCTGGATGTCCCGCTCCCACTACCCGCCCCATGGCACACCATCTTGCCAGCAGCCCCGCAGCCACATGCCAGCACTGCTGGGGCTGCCCCCTGGCACAGGGCCCAGGGGGCTGCCTGGCCACCCCCCCGATGCCCTCCCAGCTGCCCTTGCCCTGGCCCCGCAGTCGGAGCCACCCAGTGACCGCGGCGCTGGCAGGACACGGTCAGGCCAGCGTGGCAGTCGTCCCCTGCGAGGAAAGGACAAGAACAGTCATGTGGAACAGGCCCAGGAAAGGCCCCAAACAAAGGCACCGTCCGTCCATCTCTGGCTGCAGCCCAGCCACCCGCCCTGTGTCACACCAGTGTCCCCAGTGAGGTATTGCAGGGGGAACTGGAGAGCTGGCAGGGCTGGCTATGGGGCTGGGACCTAAGGGATCGACAGGTTGGGGACCCATCCAGGGCATGAACAAGGACACGGAGGAGGGTCTGCATGTCACCCCTGCTGCCCACAGGCAGCCCCGTGTCTGCCCATGCGTGGGGCACCGGGGCGCTGATGGGGGCCGTGCACCCCATGGGGCAATGTGTCATTTTTCCTTGTGCTGCCGCCAAACGTGGGAGCTGCTGGCCTGCAGGCTGGGGTGGAGGCTGCAGTCTCCCCTTCAGCAACCATTTGACTTCCCTGAGCCTGCTGCAATGACCCTGTCCCAGGAATCCTATGGAGACCCCTGCCCACCCAGCACTGACCAGTGTTTTGGTGCCCTCTAACCCAGCAGCTGCTCTGGGCCCAGCTGGCAGCCACTGGCTCTGAGTGTCACCGTGGGGACACCCATGGCTGTGATTACCTCAAACCCCACAGAGCCATGGGGCACCATGAGGTGCCCAGAGCTGCCATGAGTTACCCCAAAACTCCCAGAGTTGAGTGTCACTGCCAGGATCTCACTGTGACGCCTGGAGCCAAGTGTACAGGCACCAGCTGTCCCCACGGCCACCCTTGCTACTGGGGACCCTGAGAAAGGGCCCCCAGTGGGTGCTGCCTCCCAAAACCATGCTCCCTGCAAGCCCCACAGTGCTGTGGCTGTGCAGAGGGGGCTGGGACATGCAGCCTCGGGGACACCATCACGACCCCATTTGGGCCAGTGTCACTCCAGCAACGGCGATGGAGGTCACAGACCGACACTACAGCTCCCGCCCCTAGAGCTGGGGAGGAGTCAGCCAGGCGCTGCTGCCCCCCGGGACCCCCGGGGCGGGGCGGGCCGGAACGGGGAGGGCGGGCCGGCCCTTTGTTGTGCCGCGGGCGGAGCCCCCCGGAGCCGCCCCCGCACCGCCCCTCAGCGCCGGCGGGGAACACCCGGCAGCCGGCCCCGCTCCCGGAGGCTTTCCCCGCGCACCGGAGCCGCGGAGCTGGTGAGCAGTGTGGGGGCACCGGGCACGGGTGGGGATGCGTGTGTGCGTGTCTGTGTGTGCGTGTGCGAGAGGTGGAGTGTGCGTGTGCGTATGTGTGTGTGTGTGTGTGTGAGTACGTGTACGGATGGCTGCGTGCGCGTGGAGCGTGTGTGTGTGTGTGTGTGTGTGTGCGTGTGTGTGTGTGTGTGCGGGGCTGTGCGGGTGGGCATGCACAGGGGTGGTGTGTGCATGTGCACGGAGGTCCTCGAGGGATGTGTGCGCAGGGGGTGGTGGAGGGGCTGGGGTTGTGAATGAGTGTGAGAATGTGTGAGTGTGCCTGTGTGTGCCCATGTGTGTGACTGTGTGGCTGTGCCTGTGCATTTGTGTATGCACGGGTGCAAGAGTGTCTGTATGCGTGTGTGCCTGTGTGCACCTGAGTGTGAGTTTGCCTCTGTGTGTGAGTGAGCCTGTGTACACGTGTGTATGTGTGTGCAAATGTGTTTGTGCGTGCGTGCGTGTGCAGGGTGCAGGCACACTGGGGGCCGTTCCCTCAGCCCGTTCCCAGACATGTGTTTGCTGCCCAGGGCGTGAACACCCTGTGACCTCGCTGCGTGTGTTTACATGTGCCGGGTGTGCACACGCCACGGCTCGGCCGAGGGTGTGGAAGCACAGGCACGGAGGGTGCTTGGGATGGGCATCATGGGCTGCTTGTGGGTAGGCCTGTTAGTGCACGCTCAGGGATGGGACACACGTGCGCGTGGTGTGTCCCACTGTGTGCTGTGCCCTGGACACCTGTGGGATGCACATGTGCTGCGTGTCACAGGCATGTGGCCACAGCACCTGAGGAAGTACTGGTGCCTAGGCAGCCCCTGGGCTGGGGGTGCAAGGAGAGTCAGCATCCTATGGGCTGTCAGGTCACTCCATGGGCCTGCTCCACCTGGGCCTGGGGCTGCTTGGGGGGCTGGCACCTCTCTGATTCAGGCAGCACCACAGCAAGGGTACCATGGGACCAAGGAGACCAGTGCTTTTTTGGGCTCTGCAGAGCCCAGACTGGCTGGGAAGAGAGCACCCATCCCTGAGCCGGAACCCCCCACTCCTGCACTCCAGGGTTTTGATGTGCCTGCACTTGGAGCCCACCACCTTGCTGCCCACCAAGGGTGCTTGCTGCCAGGGGTGCCTGCTGGCTCTGCTCTGCCCCGTGCCAGAGGTGTCTGACGTAGTGGGGGCCCAGGGATGTACCCCATGTATCCTGCAGTCCCCTGGGCAGGCAGTGCAGAGGTGCAGGTAGGCACTGGCATCACCAGAGACTACTGGGTTGTGGGGGTACCCCACGGCCCTCAGAGCCAAACCTAACATTGTGCAGGAGCAATGGGACAAGTGTGGGTTTTGGGGTGCCTGGTGCTCTGGGTGCAGGGTCCCTCACAGCACCCTGTTGGGACAAAGGGGAACTCTGTGGGGCGGTGAGGTTCTTGCTGTGTGCCACCATCAGATGGCATCACACCCCAGTCCGGAGGTCCTGGCAACAGAGTCTGAGCTGGTGGTGGGACAGGGGCATGGGGGGCAGCTCAGCTTTGCCCCGTGGGAGGCCCTTGGCTCAGGCAAGGTGTCACAGCTGGTGCACACAGAATGAGGGATGCCCCGGGGCCCTGGGGGAAGCCCTCATGCCACAGGCCAGAGGCTGCCCCAGCCTCCCTTCTTGCTCAAGGCCTCTCCGGGGGGCTGGTAGGAAGCAGCAAAGCTGAGCCATGCTCCAGCTGCGGCCATGCCTCCAGGTATCCCCATGCAGAGTCTCCGAGCAGCCAGTGCTGAGCAGCTGGGGCTGGAGCATCTGTGCGTCCGCAGGGCCCGCAGCCGCCCGCTGCAGGTGTGTGTCACGCGTGCTCACACGCTGTGCGTGTGCACGGCCCAGAGGAGGGACCGCCTGCTTCTGTCTGGCAGCTCCCACAGCCAGCCGAGCTGGGGGCGCGCGTGTGAGCGCCAGGAGCCGGGGAGAGCCCAGGCGCGTGGGCTGTGTGCCAGCCGGGTGTGGGTCTCTGAGCAGGGGCCGTGCCCACACTGCTGCCCATGCTGGGACGGGCTGTGGAGGAAGGTGGGAACATGCAGGCAGCAGCAGAATCAAGGCACACACAGCCCTGTCCCCACTCCCTGCAGGCAGCAGCAGCACCCAACTCCACCACCACCTTCCCAGGCACCCACTGCCAGTGGGAACAGGGCGGCAGGCGCTGGCGTGGGAATTTGGTGCAGAAACCACCACCCCACCTGCCAGCTGACCCTAGGCTGTGTGTTTTGGTGCTGCCCAGACACCCAGAGCAGTTTCCCTATCGCCAGCAGCAAACAAGGAGGGTGGCACAGCCACCGCGCCGGTGCATGCCGGTGCCTGCAATGGGGCACAGGGCACGCACAGGCCTGCGCGGGTGCGGAGTGGCGCAGGGTGCTGCGGGTGCCCCCGGCGCTGCCCCACTGGCAGCTGCGTGGGCAGGACAGGAGATAAATGGGAGTTTGGCGTAAACAGCCCCAGCTGCCAGCAGCGCTGGAGCAGTACTTAAAGGCGCAGGCTCTGGCCTTGCTCTACTGCCTGGTCCTGCCCTCCCCGCCCACTCTGCCTTCCCTCCCCTCCTGCCCTCCCTCCCTGCTTGACCCTTCCCTCTCTCCTTGCCTGCCCCTTCCTTTTCCTCCTACTTCTACTCCCCCTGCCCACCCCAGAGCAGCTGCCCTTCCCACAGAGGGGTCCTGTCCTTGCTGTGTGCCATCACACCAGGGTGTTGGCACTGCACTTCCACGGCCATGTACAGGTGACGGCTCAGACCGCAGAGTCCCCCACGGTGCTGTGGGGTGCCATGGGGAAGAGGGCTATGTCTGCAGGGTGAATGCCTGCTCCCACCCCACACACAGTGATGTGCCTGGCTGAGTCCTGTCTGTCTGTGGCACCTCCTGGGCAAAGGGTGCTGATAAGGCCAGGGTGGAGCCGTGGGGCTGTCCCGGGCCTGGGAAGGAACATCAGGCTTCATCAGGCACAGCAGGAGCAGCAAGAACAGGAAGGAAGCAAGGCCGAGGGGTACCACAGAGTACCCCACAGCCCCTGGACACCAGGTACGGCCCAGGAGCGGGCACTGTCCAGCAGTGCTGAACAGGCAGAGTGTGCGAGTGTGGGCACAGCTGTTCCAGGAATGTGGGCACAGCCGTTCTAGGAGCATGGCTACAGTTGTTTGGGGAATGTGGGGAGTGCTCCTCCCATGCAGGGGACCCACAGGGGGTCCCACCAGTGGGGTGCCAGGGCTGGGACTGGCCAGGCAGGGCATGGGGAGTGGTGGGAAGGGCAGCAGTGGGAACCCCAACCCCAGGAGAGCTGTCTGCTATGGGGTAGCCACCAACCCCCCTCCCTCTGTCCCCCTGTCACCCCGTTGCCATGGTGATATGAGGAGCTGTAATTAATAACAGTTGCGTGGGAGCTTCTGGCTGGGCAGACAGCACTCCTGGGGGTGTGGGGGCTGCAAACCTTCCCCACACCTTGGCCGGGAACAAAGCCCACCGAGGGCCCGGGGCAGAGGGTCCTGCCCAGCACTGCCTGCTCGGCAGTACGGCCACACCAGGACCTCCAGGACGGACACAGCAGATGGCAAAGGATGTGTCCCCTCTGCCGGATGCTGCCTGTGGGGACACCGGTACCAGCCAGCTCTGCCGGTGGCAGGGCCGGCACAGGCACCCTGTGGGACCCCATTGTTCCCGAGGGAGGGCAGGGAGCGCTGGGCTGTGCCAGGCAGAGCCCCCAGCCCCAGCAGAGCGGCCATGAGGCACAGTCTGAGCTGGGGGGCTGCGGGGGTCTCTGGCAGCAGCCGTGGGGCCGAGCTGTCCCCAAGGCAGACAGACACCCCCAGCCGGTCCCTCCCCGGGGTGCTGGGTCCGCAGGTTCTCCCTGCCGCGGGGATGGAGAGGGGTGCGGGCAGCGGCGGGGACAAAGCCGCGTCCCCTCCGGACCGTGACGGCCGCGGGGCGGGACCCGGGCCTGGTCCCACCGGGGCGGGGCGGGGCGGGGGCGGTACCGGCGGGAAACCGGCCTCCTCCTCTTCCGAGCGTCCCGCCCCGCCCGGGGCACCGGCGGGACTGGGGCAGCCGGAGCGGCTCGGTACGGCGGGGAAGGGCTCGGCAACAGATCGGTAGTGCTCGGTCCGGTTCGGCCCGGCCGGGCGGGGCTCTGCGCGTGGCGGGCGGGCAGCCCCCGGGTCGGGCGGGCGGGGGCGGGGTCGGACCGTGCTGTGCCGGGCCGTACCGAGACGTACCGAGTCTCTGAGCCCTTTCTTTTCCTGCAGGTCTGCAGCGCCCGGACGGCTTCACGGCGGCGGCGGCGGAGCCGTGGCCCGGCTCGGCCCGGGATGGCGACCCGGACGGTACTGCCGGTCCTGGCTGCGCTGCTGCTCTCGGCGGCTCCGGAGCCCGTCCCGCGCGTCAGCCTGCCCTACGGTGAGTGTCCGCTAAGCTTCGGTGGGTGAGGGCCCGCCGGCACCGGGGAGGGGGGTCAGCCCTCTCTGGGGGCTCCGGCCGTCGTTCCCACTGGGGCGGCGCAGTGTCCCACGTCCCCCCGGGCTCCCCGCGCCGCGGGACGGGGCGGCCCCGCTTGGAAACGCCGTGTGACAGTGCCGAGGCTGCACAGCCCTTGCCAGCTCCCCGGGACACGGGGGGACACGGAGACCCCCTTTTCAGCGGGTCGTGGACTGAGGGCTGGAGCAGAGCCCCGGAGGTGCTGTGGGGCACAGGGACACACGTCCCTGTGTCCAGACCCGCACCAAGGGCAGGAGGGTCTAGTGGAACGCAGGGGTGCTCATGTCTCTGCACACAGAGCAGTGCTAGCCTGTACAAGATGGGATGGACTCAGCCAGCTGGGGGGCTCTGCCTGTGGGCCCCCTCGCTGCTGAGTGTGTCCCCGGGGCTCCCCCAACCCCTTACTGTGCAATGCTCAATGCCGGGCAGCCCCGGGCCCCACTGCAGAACCCCCATCAGCCACATGGCCCCAGAGCACTGAGGGCTGTGCTGGACAGGGGCTGGGGAAGGACATCCAGGAGGGTGCTCAGCCAGGCAGAGCCTTCACGAGTGGGGAGCCTGGCTACGGCCACCCCCTGCCCTGCAGAGCCCCCCAGCAGCTGGCACAGGGTGGGATAGCAGTGGGGCATGCTCCTTGGGCTCAGCCTTGGCAGCTGTGCTGGGGCAGGGAGGGCTGCCCACGGGTGTCCAGACTGGCTGCACTGCCAGGAGAAGGTGGCTGGATCCAGCTGCTGCCGGCCAGTGGAGCCCATCCCGTCCTGTGCTGGGCAGCCTGGGAGGGTGCCGTGGTTTGGGCAGCTGGGAGCACTCCCTGGCTCAGCACGCTGTGGCTCGCTGGTGTGGACGTGGCCCCACCACGTGCTCTCGTGACCGCTGGCCACAGCCGTGGTGGCACCAGCAGATGTGGGACCCGCCGAGCTGGATGGGAGGCTGGAAGCCAGTGGGATGGCTAGCTCGGCGTCGTGCCATGCTGTGCTGTGCTGGGTCGAGCCGCGCTGCCCAGCCCTGCCTGCACAGACCGGTTCTGCCCGTGCTCTGCCCACCTGTGAGGCTGTGGAGGCTGTGGGGCTGCAGCCACAGGCAGGGCCTGAGGGTCCCAGCTGGACCCCAGTGCTGCAAGAGGAGCTGGGCAGGGGGCATGGACCAGTGGCTGGTGTGTGCCCGGTGGTGGCTCCTGTGGAGCACGGCTGCATGGGGCTGCACTTGGTGGGAGGGAGGAGCTGGGAGCTGCTCCTCTGGGAGCGCTGGATGTGCCTGCAGCAGGTTTGTCTGGAAGAAGCAGGTCGTGTCCTGACAGGTCCTTGGCAGCCACACCAACAGTTCCCTATGTCAGGACAGCTCTGCAGGGCGCAGGGGCCCTGCTGCCCCTCTGCTGCCGTGCCCACCACAGGTGGCATCGTCCCAGCACTAGGGTGCAGGACCCCTCGAGGGGGATGCCCTGGGGCGTTGGCTTCCCTCTCTCTGCACCGCTGTGGGAGAACGGGGCTGGGTGTTGGGGCAGGGGCCAGCTGAGTCCCCCAGGGTACGGGAGATGCTGCCCCATTCAGAGGCATTTGGGGTGTGTGGAGCAATGGAGGGGGAGAGGGGAGAGCAGTGGGGTCCTACCCCACAGCACTGTTGCCTCACAGCTCCTCAAGCACTTATACTGGCTCTCATCTGGCAGGAACTGGCAGGAGCCCCGGTGCTCTTCTGGTGGGGCTCTGGGAACAGGCAGAGGATTGCAGGAGGTCGGAAAGTCCTCAGAGTGTCAGAGGTCAGGGAGTTGGCAGTATGAGTCAGCCTAACGTGTCTCGCTGACACAGCCAGGCCCATCTGATTCAGAGCAGCAGCAGGAGAGGAAGGGCTTCCGGGGCCAGGCCACCCACGCAGGACAGGACGGGACGGGCACTCCCTGACTCAGCACGGCCGCTGCCCCATGTCCAGCACTGGCTGAGCCCCAAGGGCCAGGGTGGGCAGCACCGGGCTGAGCCCTGAGTCCAGCACAGGCTGAGCTCTGTGAGCTGGGGCAGGGAGATGCTCTCCCTGCTGCAAGGTTGGGGTCCCTGTGGGCTCAGGCTGGGCTGAGCCTCCTGTGCCACAGGACTGAGCCCTGGGGCTGTGTGTGACTGGGTAGCTGCCCCAGTGCTGGGCAGGGCTGCTGCAGCGTCCCCAGGGCCTGGACACAGCAGTGCCTCATGGCCGCCCTCGGGCACTGTTGTGGCCGTGCACAGTTCGCTGCAATGTGTGTGGTGCCACGTGTGTCTGGCAGCATAGGCAGAGCCAGATCCAGCCCTGGTTGCTCTGGGTGGGTGGCACGGCCGAGGTGCTGAGCAGAGGGGCCGTAGTGAGCGGTCTTGGGGATCAGGTGCCCGTATGAGGTTGATGCCAGTCGCTCTCCTCCCAACAGACTCAGCTGAGCGGGTGGTGCAGCGGTTTGAGGCACCCGACGTGTCCAACTACACAGCCCTGCTGCTGAGTCCAGATGGCAAGACCCTCTATCTGGGGGCACGGGAGCTGCTTCTTGCCCTTAACACCAGCCACTTCCATCCCGGTGCCCCGGCTCGAAGGGTGAGCTTAGCGATGGGCTGGGTTGCCCACAGGGAGGGAGGGGGCACCCAGCCAGCTGGAATGCTGGCTCCCCTCCCTGCCAGCATTTCGGGTCTGAGTGAGCTGCTGTATTCAGGAGCAGCCACCCCGGAGCTGGATGGTTGACATGGGGAGGACATGGGTGCTGGGGACGACAGCAAGGAAGGTGTGGGTGGACCGGGCAGGGACAAGGGGCTCCCAGTGACTGTCTCCTCTCCACAGTTGCTATGGAATGCGGATGAGGAGAAGAAGAGGCAGTGTGTGTTCAAGGGCAAGGACCCCCAGGTGAGCCCCACTACCAGTGGCCGTCAGGGGCTGCGATGGAGTGGGCAGTGCCCACGCAGGGTGGATGCGAGTGGGACGGCTGAGCCGAGAGCTGAGCCAGCTCCTCTGACCCCTGCAGAGGGACTGTCACAACTACATCAAGCTGCTGCTGCGGCTGAACAGCACCCACCTGTACACCTGTGGGACCTGCGCCTTCAGCCCAGCCTGCGCCTACATCGTGAGTACAGGAGCAGGGCCTCACGCAGGTCTCCCCACGCTGCTGGGGCCCTGCAACAGGGTCCTGGGCACTGGGATGAGCACTGCCAGCTCACAGCCTTGTCGTGTTGCAGAACATGCAGCACTTCAGCCTGGAGCGGGATGTGTCGGGCAAGGTGCTGCTAGAGGATGGGAAGGGACGCTGCCCCTTCGACCCCGAGTACCGCTCCACGGCTGTCATGGTCGGTAAGGCACAGTGCCCTGGAACCCTCAGTTTCCCTGTGCTGCCTCAGGACCCTGGCCCTCCCTGTGCCACCCTGGCACCCTCACCCTCCCTGCAGTGCCCTGCAACCCTCGCCCTCCTCCCTGTGCCTCACCCTTCCTGCATCTGCCCAGCCAGGCTGAGCCAGGGCCGGGCTGTCACAGACCCTGGTGGGGAGCGAGGCCTTGCCAGTGGCGTGTGCTGGGTCCCAGCAGAAGCATCTCTTTGGTAGATGGAGAACTCTATGCCGGGACCGTCAGCAACTTCCAGGGCAACGAGCCGACCATCTCCCGCAGCCAGGAGAACCGGATCGCCCTTAAGACTGAAAATTCCCTCAACTGGCTGCAGGGTGAGCACTGGGGCTGGCACGGCCGGTCACGGTTCTTGTCCCCCAGAGTGTGGGAGGCTGGGGATAGGGCCAGCAGTGCTAAGGGTCCCTGTGTCCCCAGACCCGGTGTTCGTGGGCTCAGCCTACCTACGCGAGAGCCTCCCGACCGGCAACCCCGAGGGCGACGATGACAAGGTTTACTTCTTCTTCAGTGAGACTGGGAAGGAGTTTGACTACTTTGAGAACACCATCGTCTCCCGCATCGCGCGCGTGTGCAAGGTGGGTGCGGAGCAGTGGGGATGCATGGGGGACTGTGCCTGGGATATGACTTGCTGCTGGGGTGGGGTGTATGTGGGAGCACCCTGCACATTTCCAACCCTGGGTGCCTGGACCCCTGCTCCACTCCCCCAGCCCCTGAGGCTCCCCGTGGCCACAGCTGTGGCGTTGTGCCCTGACCCACTGTGCCACACAGGGGGACCAGGGCGGGGAGCGCGTGCTGCAGCGGCGGTGGACGACCTTCCTGAAAGCTCAGCTGCTCTGCTCACACCCCGAGGACGGGTTCCCCTTCAATGTGCTGCAGGACATCTTCGTGCTCACCCCGGGTGAGCTGCGCTGGAGGGACACGCTCTTCTACGGGGTCTTCACCTCACAGTGGTGAGCGATGGGGACCTGGGCCACTGCAGGGGGCAGTGCAGCGGTTTCAGCATTGGCAGGGGCCTGATCTTGCCATGGGCTCTGCCTGTCCCCACCAGGAACAAGGGGGGGCTGGGTTCGGCCGTCTGTGCCTTCCCCATGCGCAACGTGCAGCGTGCCTTCGGCGGGCTCTACAAGGAGGTGAACCGTGAGACGCAGCAGTGGTACACGGACACTGGCCCAGTGCCGGAGCCCCGGCCAGGCACAGTAGGTGCCCCCTCAGCACCTGCCCGACCGCAGGATGCAACATAACCCCTTGTGCTCTCCTGGTCCTGGCAGCTGCCACAGCAGAGCTGCCCGCCCACCTGCTGCCCTGAGGCCTACCGAGCCCCTTCCTCTCCCCCACAGTGCATCACAAGCCACACGCGGCACCTGAAGATCAATTCGTCGCTGCAGATGCCAGACCGGGTGCTGAACTTCATCAAGGACCACTTCCTGATGGACAGCCCCGTGCGCAGCCAGCCGCTGCTGCTGCAGAGCCGCCGGCGCTACCAGCAGATCGGCGTGCACCGCGCGCAGGGCCTGCACGGCACCTACGACGTCCTCTTCCTGGGCATGGGTGGGTGCAAGCAGGCTCTGGTGGGGCAGGCTGTGCGCTGTGCACCCTCTCTCCACTCAGCACAGCCCCTCTGTTCACAGATGACGGGCGGCTGCACAAGGCTGTGCGAGTGAACCACGGCGTGCACATCATCGAGGAGATCTGCCTCTTCCCTGACGGGCAGCCCATTCTCCAGCTGCTGCTGGACCAGGACCAGGCAGGAGCCAGGGCAAGGGGGGAGGGACACTGGGGGCTCAGCCTGCGTGAAGCAGGTAGTATTTGTGGGCTGGGAGACAGAGCCATGGGAGGGCAGGGGTGTTCAGGAACCGACCCTCTGACCCTACTGTGTTCCTTCTCGCAGGGCCTTGTCTATGCAACCACCTACACAGCAGTGGCCCAAGTACCCTTTGCCAACTGCAGCCTGTACCGTAGCTGTGGGGAGTGTGTGCTGGCACGGGACCCCTTCTGTGCCTGGAGCCGTGGCGCCTGCCGCAGGGTCACCCTGCACCCCCCAGCACACCCACAGTAAGTGCTTCACCCTTCCTCCTCCATCCCTCTGCATCACACAGCACCCCACAGCACCCTGCAGCACCCCGCTACCCTGATACCTCTCTGTCCCCAGGCTCTGGGCGCAGGACATCGAGGATGCTGACACGGAGCGGCTCTGCCAGCTGGCCAATGCCTCCCAACCCCGTCCCCGCGTCCTCCTGCCCCCAGGTGAGCTCCTGTGGGTGCTACCGTGGGGCTGGATGTCTCAGGGACTCCCACTCATCCCAGGCTCCCAGTCTGCACCCCCATTACTCCCCCATCCACGTCCAGGGTCCCCTTGCTGACTGTGGGTTCTGTCTGCAGCCTCGGGTGCCCCATGCCAGCGGATCCAGCTGCCCCCCAACACTGTGCGGCCGCTGCCGTGCCAGCTGCTCTCCAACCTGGCCTCGCGGCGCTGGCTGCACGATGGGGCACCTGTCAATGCCTCCTACCTGGTGCTGCCCGACGGGGCCCTCATCCTGGTGGGGAGCCCCGAGCGCGCGGGCACCTACGAGTGCTGGTCACTGGAGGAGGGATTCCACAAGCTGATGGCCAGCTACTGTGTGAGCGTGCAGGAGCCGGCCCGCGGGCCGCTGGGCCCCGGCAGGAAGGTGGCCTCTGGCCACGACGCCCTGGAGACGGTCAGCACATCCCGGAGCACCTCAGCAGTGGGCAGCGCCGCAGCACGGCTGGATGGCAAGACCTACTGGACTGAGTTCCTGGTGATGTGTGTGCTCTTCGCTGCCGCTGTCTTCGTGCTGGCCCTCTTTGTTCTGCACCGGCACCGCGATGGCATGAAGGCCTTGCTGGAACCTGGAGACCCCAGCCGGCACCAGAAGCCACCCCGCAAGCCGGTGGAGAGCCTGCCCCTGAATGGCAGCAGCCTGCCTAGCGCGGCATCGGAGCACAAGGGCTACCAGGCCCTGCAGGACAACTACATCGTCAGCACCCCAGTGCACGAGCCCTCGGGCACGCCACGCACCTTCTCTGAGTCAGAGAAGAGGCCCCTCCATGTCCGGGACAGCTTTGTGGAGGTGTCTCCTGCCTGCCAAAGACCCCGGGTGCGCCTGGGCTCTGAGATCCAGGACTCAGTGGTGTGACGGGGACGAGAGCCAAGCCCTAACCCATGACCACCTCTGCTCTGCTGAGCCTTGCCGGACCGCGCCGCGGCCAGGGTCTGTGTTGTCTGTGTGTGCATGCCTGGAGCATGGTGCCCACGGCCTGCGGCAGCACCCACCAGCCAGTGGGGTCTGAACTCCCGGGAGCTCCCTGGGCATCATCTCGGTACTGGCAACTGTGCGTGCGAGGGGTGCCACATGCCTTCCAGGGACCTGCGGGACTGTGCCAGCCCAGCGTCCCCCCTGTGGGAACAGACACAGTGCCTGGCTCAGGCTGCTTGGGCGGCCCCGGCTCTGCAGGGCCCAGACCTCCTCTATGCAGAGGGCAGGAGGGGGCAGCCACAGCCCCCTCGCGCCCCGACTCACTGTGATGTCCCGCTGTGGGACCCAGGGCCACGCTTGCGGCCAGGTGGTGCCGGCCCAGTGGCATGTGCTGTGTGTCTGTGTTGGTTCATTTTTAATACGTGGAAAATGTGAATCGTGTCTGTGGAAGGGGGCAGGGAGCAGCTGCCCCTGCATTGGGTGGGCAGGGACACCCTTGTGGCCCCATGTGCGTGTGCAGAAACGTCAGTGGTTTTTATATAAAGTCCAGGTGTCTCCTTTGGACATGTGTGTGTGCAGTGGGGCTGGGTGACTTCCCAGGCTGCAACCATCCTGGTGGCCCCATGGAGAGGAGCAATGTCTGGCTCTTGGTGCGGCTGGGGGGAGGTTGGCTGTGGCTGCTTGGGGCAGGAGGGTCGTGCTGGCTGTCAGACCTGCAGTGCCCATGTGCTTGGCTGAGCGTTGGGCCAGGGCACACGGGGCCCTGCAGTGCACTGGTTGTGTGCCCATGCAGGGACGCTGCCTGGGGCTGTGCCAGGGGTCCCTGTGACCCTCTGGCAGGGTATCACTCGAGCAGCTGTCGGATGTCTTGTGGCCGTGCCTGGAGGCCCATGCTGCGGAGAGCAGTGTGGCAGAGGCAGCGTGGGGCTGATATTGTCTTGATACTGGGAGAAGCTGGGGAAGGCAGAGGTGAACAGTACTAAGAAAACTTGGTGCCTGGGGCTTGGAGCGGAGCAGCCTCCAGCAAGAAGGGGCTGTGGCAGCCCCCTTCCCCAGGACCATATTGTTGTGCTGCACATGAGATCCACTGCCGGCCCGGAGAGCAGCAGGTCCTTGTCCCCATCCTACCCGGCTGTAGAATGACCCCAGCTGCTTTGCTGGCAGGATCAGACTCCATGGTGGCTGAGGACCAGGACTGGGACTGCGGTGCAGTGCTGCTCATGAGCCCTCGCACACCCTCGTGCCTGGGAAACACCAACTGCACCAGTACGGGGCTGAGGGAAGCAGTGAGTGCTGCATGGAGCTGGCGTGTTGAGGCAGGATTCCCCCCAGGGACCAGCACTGCCTCACTCCCAGCTGGACCTGCACACTGAATTTCCTGCCCAGCCTGTTCTGGGACATCAAAAAAGCCACCGGAGGCGTTGGCTGGTGCTTTGCCAGCAGACGTGGCCCTGGGGCCGCAGGGGTACAGGCCTTGGCAGGCAGATATCGTCAGCTACGCGGGGCATTGAGCTGGAAGGGCCAGCAGCGCAAGGAGCAGGAAACAGTGTGAGAAACGGCCACGGCAATGCCCCAAGAGTTCTCAGTCACTTCTTCCCACCACAGCTCTGCAGGGCCAGCCAGACCCCTGGCCCAGGCCCCACACCAGCATGGCAGAGCCGCTGGCTGCGGGCCAGGGCAGAGCCGGTGGCTGAACAGGCACAAAGGGCCCCAGCGCTGCCCACAGCGAAGGTCCCGCTCGCCTGGCCGGGATCTCCCTCGGTGCCTCTGACCGGAGCACCGAGATCTTTGTGCTGCCCAGAACAATCCCGTCATGGAGGAGGGAGGGAGGAAGGCAGAGAGGTGGCCACGGAAAGGGCTGTCACCGCGCAGAACGTGGGACCTGTCCCAGAGCGGTGGCTGGCGCACGGGCAGAGGGGCCTGGCAGGAGCCCGTGTCC
Organism: Myiozetetes cayanensis; assembly: GCF_022539395.1. Lineage (NCBI taxonomy): Eukaryota > Metazoa > Chordata > Aves > Passeriformes > Tyrannidae > Myiozetetes > Myiozetetes cayanensis. The sequence continues at coordinate 20,460,180 of NW_026087048.1, forward strand.
CGGCACCCTCATGGCACCCGTCCCGCAGCCAGACAAAGGCAGCAAAGAGCGAGGGTGAAACCGGAGCCCTTTATTTGTGTCCTCACAGGGGCTGGGGGAGGAAGAGGCCAGCGCAGCCAAGCAGCTGCTGGGCTGGAGCCAGAGCAGGGGCAGAGAGAGAAAGGGAGGAGGAGGAGGAGGAGAACAGGCTCCGAGCACGGTCAGTGCTGAGGCAGCACGGGGGAGCCCTGCTGTGCACCCGGGGGCTGTGCCAGTGGGGAAGGAATGTGTCCTGTGCAGCTGGAGGGGACAGCTCTGCTGTGGGTTGGCACCTGGACAGTGACACTTGGGTTATTGCTTAGAGAAAGGACCCCCGTTTGGGTTACTCCTCAGGAAAAATGATCCCCAATTTGGTTATTGCTCAGAGGATCCATGTTCAGGTTACTGCTCAGCTCAGAGAAATGGATCCATGGGGCAGCAGGGATGCTCCCAGGAAGCTGAGAAGAGGCTGGAGAGGGAGGCAGCTCTCTGCCTGCTGCTGGAAGGCACAACTTGGGCATTGGTCTTTAGGGATTTGGGAATTGGTCCTGAGGGCAAAGAGGGGCTGTGCTGGCACAGAGTGGCCTCAGACAAGAGCAGCTGAGTCTCTCCCACCTGCAGAGCTGCCCTTGGACTGCATACGGAGTCAAACTCCAGTGCTGGGAGAGCAGAGGGGTGGCAGGAGAGGCAGATTCCCAGGGCCTCCCACTGCCAGGCACCTGAGAGGAGAGCAGGAGGGCTCCTGCCCAAGGCACTGTGGCACTGCTGGGCCAGTGAAGGGCCGGGCCTGTGCTCCCTGAAAGAAGAAATGGCTGAGCCCACAAAGAGCTGCAGGAGCCAGAGGAGTGCTGGAGGAACTGAAGGAGTGCTGGAGAAACTGCTGGAATGAAGCTGGAGGAGAAGCTAGAGGAACTGGACGAGTGGTGCTGGAGTAACTGAAGGAGTGCTGGAGAAACTGGAGGAATGATGCTGGGGAACCAGACGAGTGTTGCTGGAGGAGTGGTGCTGGTGAGCCACGGGGCTCACAGGACGATCTTGAAGGAGCTGCAAGAGACACAACAGGTTCTGCACCTCCCCGCTGGCTCACACAGAAGTTTGCAAGCACCCAATGCCAGAGGGACCCATGTTCCCACGTGGGAGAGGCTCTGCAGAGCCAGCTTGGGATGCAGCTCACTCTGCCATTATGGCAGACCTGGCACAGGACAGCCCTGCCCTCCTGCCACCATGAGCTCTGCCCCAGCTCAGCAAGTGAGGCAATGAACCCTCAGACAGACCCCGGGACAGGCTGTGCTGCTGGGCAGCGCCGCACCTGGCAAAGTCTGGGGAGCGGGAGACGACATGCTGGAACTCAGAGAGGTTGATGGTGCCGTCCTTATCGATGTCGGACTCCTCCAGGATCTGGGGGGAAAGGGCATTGGTGAGCTCTGTGCCTGGGGCTGTGCAGTGTCCATGCCCTGCCCACACTCACATTTTGGATGAGCTGCTCCATCTCCGCCCTGCTCAGTCGGGACTCCTCGCCCTGCCCCGTCAGGCAGTTCACCAGTTGCTCCAGGTCCTTCCTGTCCAGAGTCCCATCGTTGTCAAAGTCTGTGGGGACAGGAAAGGTACCTTTTGCAAGGGGCCACAGAGAACTCAGAGAGTCCCAAGCACCAGCACTGCGCAGCTCCATGCACATCACTGTGCCAAAACAGCCATTCCCGCAGGGAGCTCCTAAAGCCACCATTCCCAGGGGCAGCCCTCCTGAATGTGAATTCATCCCCCGCCTCCACTCTTCCTGAGGTGCAGGGACCCCAGGAGACAGCAGCAGCCCCTAGCCTTACCAAAGATGCATGGCAAGGAAGTCTTCAAAGGACATGCTGTTGTCCCCAGCCTCCGAGGTGGAGAACACATTGCAGATCCGGTGCTGGAAGGGGTTTGCCTGTGGACACGGGAATGGCTCAGGCAGGGCTGGGCTGGGCTGGCTCCCTCTGGCACATACCGGCTGTGCCTGCTGCTCCAGCAGCTGAGTGGGTGCCCCACTCTGGGACCAGTCTGGCACCCAAGGCACAGCTGAGCCTGTCCTGTGCCTCCTGGGATGCAGCCCTGCACAGCAGGGATCCCTGGGATCCTCCACAGCACAGCAGGAGGAGGATCCCCAAGATCCTCAGCAGCTCAGTGGGGACGAGGAAGCTGTTTGTTGGCACAGTTGAGGGCAGAGCCTTGGCACGGTGTGGTCACGGTGGATGAACCGAGGCCCTGCCCAAACATGCCCCCACCCGGGAGCAGCAGCATCCTGTGTGTGCCAGGCACCGTACCCGCAGCTCAGGCAGTGTCAGGATGTGGCTCTTGGGAACCCGCGCGGAGCAGGCGTTCTCCCGCTCCTCCTTTGGCAGCAGTTCTCTGAACCTCTTGTAGGCACTTGAAGAGGAAAGAACAAGAGTGGCTCTGTGGTGCCCGTGGGATGGCAGCAGCCCCTCTGGGCACCAGCAGCGCTTCCCAGCGCCAGGCGGGTGTGTGCTGGCCCAGGGGGTCCCACAGCTGCTCCCGGGGCCAGGGAGAGGAGCTGGCCTGGTGCTGCCCGGCCCAGGGCTGGGGATTCAGAGGGGGCTCGGGGCGGCCTCACAGCCCCCGCCCCGCTCGTCAGGGCGGGCCCGGCCCGGCCCGTGCCACCGGCAGCACCCGCGGACCTTTGCCCTGTGACACCCCACTGTCAGGGAACGGCACCGGCACCTCCCGCCTCAGCTGGGCATCACGGCGGAACTGGAGCCCTCCGTGCCCCCTGGCACAGCCTGAGGCCCCGGGAGCATGGGGGACCAGGGGTCTGCACCCACATCCCGCCCCACGGGTGGTACTTACAGCAGGATCTCCTGCTTGCTCAGGAACGTCAGCTCCTGCGGGAAGAGTGCGGGTCAGTAACGGGCACCGAGATCAGCACCGGGGTCAGCACCGGGCACCGGGGTCACCACCGGGGTCAAGCACCGGCAGCGGGGCCAGGGCCTGACCGGGGGCATCGCAGTCCCGGGTCCCTCGGCCTATGGGCAGCTGCCCCCGGGGGCCGCGCCGCCGCCCGTGTCCCCACGGTGCCGGTGCCGGTGGCGGTGGCGGGGCCGTACCTGGTACTCGCCCAGCGCGTCCCGCGGCAGCAGACTGGCCGAGCCGCCCATGGCGCCGCTTCCGCCGCCCGTCACTCACCCGCTGCCGTGGCAACGCCCCGCCCCGCGGCCGGGCAGCCACGCCCCCCGCCCCACCGAGCCCCGCCCGCCCGGCCGACACCGAGGCCGCGGGTTCGCGGCTGAGCCCGCCCCGCACCGGCGATGGCCGCGGCGCCGGCGGCGGGCGAGGGGCCGGACCCCGAGGAGTTCGTGTACGGCGAGGAGGATTTCGTGCTGCAGGCGGCCGGCTGGGACGACCCGGACTCCGCGCTCTCCCGCTTCGACCGAGCGCTGCTGGCGGGCTGGAGCGACCGTATGGAGAGGGGACTGTTCCGGTACCGGCTCGGGCCGCTGCCCACCCGCGTCCTGCCTGGCCCCGAGCGCCTCGTGGCGCAGCTGAACGAGCAGCGCAGCGCCGAGCGCCGCCCGCCGCAGCCCGTCCGCAGCCTCCGGGACCCCTTCGACCCCGGCGCCTTCAACTTCACCCGGCTGCGCCCCGCCGAGCTGCTGCTCCGCCTGCGCCGCGCCGGGGGCCCGGGGCCGCCGCCCGACCCGCTGCTGGTGGCCATCAACGCCAGCCCGCTGGAGCGGGGACACGTCCTGCTGCTGCCGGAGCCGGCGCGGCGGCTGGGGAGGAGATGGCACCGGGACTGAGACTGGGGCAGGGACCGGCGTGGCTTTCTCCACGGCGGGCCCCACACCAACACCGAGGCTCTGCAGGGCCAGCCAGACCCCTGGCCCAGGCCCCACACCAGCATGGCAGAGCCGCTGGCTGCGGGCCAGGGCAGAGCCGGTGGCTGAACAGGCACAAAGGGCCCCAGCGCTGCCCACAGCGAAGGTCCCGCTCGCCTGGCCGGGATCTCCCTCGGTGCCTCTGACCGGAGCACCGAGATCTTTGTGCTGCCCAGAACAATCCCGTCATGGAGGAGGGAGGGAGGAAGGCAGAGAGGTGGCCACGGAAAGGGCTGTCACCGCGCAGAACGTGGGACCTGTCCCAGAGCGGTGGCTGGCGCACGGGCAGAGGGGCCTGGCAGGAGCCCGTGTCCCGGCACCCTCGTGGCACCCGTCCCGCAGCCAGACAAAGGCAGCAAAGAGCGAGGGTGAAACCGGAGCCCTTTATTTGTGTCCTCACAGGGGCTGGGGGAGGAAGAGGCCAGCGCAGCCAAGCAGCTGCTGGGCTGGAGCCAGAGCAGGGGCAGAGAGAGAGAGAGGAGGAGGAGGAGGAGGAGAACAGGCTCCGAGCACGGTCAGTGCTGAGGCAGCACGGGGGAGCCCTGCTGTGCACCCGGGGGCTGTGCCAGTGGGGAAGGAATGTGTCCTGTGCAGCTGGAGGGGACAGCTCTGCTGTGGGTTGGCACCTGGACAGTGACACTTGGGTTATTGCTTAGAGAAAGGACCCCCGTTTGGGTTACTCCTCAGGAAAAATGATCCCCAATTTGGTTATTGCTCAGAGGATCCATGTTCAGGTTACTGCTCAGCTCAGAGAAATGGATCCATGGGGCAGCAGGGACGCTCCCAGGAAGCTGAGAAGAGGCTGGAGAGGGAGGCAGCTCTCTGCCTGCTGCTGGAAGGCACAACTTGGGCATTGGTCTTTAGGGATTTGGGAATTGGTCCTGAGGGCAAAGAGGGGCTGTGCTGGCACAGAGTGGCCCCAGACAAGAGCAGCTGAGTCTCTCCCACCTGCAGAGCTGCCCTTGGACTGCATACGGAGTCAAACTCCGGTGCTGGGAGAGCAGAGGGGTGGCAGGAGAGGCAGATTCCCAGGGCCTCCCACTGCCAGGCACCTGAGAGGAGAGCAGGAGGGCTCCTGCCCAAGGCACTGTGGCACTGCTGGGCCAGTGAAGGGCCAGGCCTGTGCTCCCTGAAAGAAGAAATGGCTGAGCCCACAAAGAGCTGCAGGAGCCAGAGGAGTGCTGGAGGAACTGAAGGAGTGCTGGAGAAACTGCTGGAATGAAGCTGGAGGAGAAGCTAGAGGAACTGGACGAGTGGTGCTGGAGTAACTGAAGGAGTGCTGGAGAAACTGGAGGAATGATGCTGGGGAACCAGACGAGTGTTGCTGGAGGAGGGTGCTGGTGAGCCACGGGGCTCACAGGACGATCTTGAAGGAGCTGCAAGAGACACAACAGGTTCTGCACCTCCCCGCTGGCTCACACAGAAGTTTGCAAGCACCCAATGCCAGAGGGACCCATGTTCCCACGTGGGAGAGGCTCTGCAGAGCCAGCTTGGGATGCAGCTCACTCTGCCATTATGGCAGACCTGGCACAGGACAGCCCTGCCCTCCTGCCACCATGAGCTCTGCCCCAGCTCAGCAAGTGAGGCAATGAACCCTCAGACAGACCCCGGGACAGGCTGTGCTGCTGGGCAGCGCCGCACCTGGCAAAGTCTGGGGAGCGAGAGACGACATGCTGGAACTCAGAGAGGTTGATGGTGCCGTCCTTATCGATGTCGGACTCCTCCAGGATCTGGGGGGAAAGGGCATTGGTGAGCTCTGTGCCTGGGGCTGTGCAGTGTCCATGCCCTGCCCACACTCACATTTTGGATGAGCTGCTCCATCTCCGCCCTGCTCAGTCGGGACTCCTCGCCCTGCCCCGTCAGGCAGTTCACCAGTTGCTCCAGGTCCTTCCTGTCCAGAGTCCCATCGTTGTCAAAGTCTGTGGGGACAGGAAAGGTACCTTTTGCAAGGGGCCACAGAGAACTCAGAGAGTCCCAAGCACCAGCACTGCGCAGCTCCATGCACATCACTGTGCCAAAACAGCCATTCCCGCAGGGAGCTCCTAAAGCCACCATTCCCAGGGGCAGCCCTCCTGAATGTGAATTCATCCCCCGCCTCCACTCTTCCTGAGGTGCAGGGACCCCAGGAGACAGCAGCAGCCCCCAGCCTTACCAAAGATGCGGAAGGCATAGTGGGATTTGATGTCAAAGGTGGCAGAGTCACTGAAGACGCTCAGCATATCAAGGAAGTCTTCAAAGGACATGCTGTTGTCCCCAGCCTCCGAGGTGGAGAACACATTGCAGATCCGGTGCTGGAAGGGGTTTGCCTGTGGACATGGGAATGGCTCAGGCAGGGCTGGGCTGGGCTGGCTCCCTCTGGCACATACCGGCTGTGCCTGCTGCTCCAGCAGCTGAGTGGGTGCCCCACTCTGGGACCAGTCTGGCACCCAAGGCACAGCTGAGCCTGTCCTGTGCCTCCTGGGATGCAGCCCTGCACAGCAGGGATCCCTGGGATCCTCCACAGCACAGCAGGAGGAGGATCCCCAAGATCCTCAGCAGCTCAGTGGGGACGAGGAAGCTGTTTGTTGGCACAGTTGAGGGCAGAGCCTTGGCACGGTGTGGTCACGGTGGATGAACCGAGGCCCTGCCCAAACATGCCCCCACCCGGGAGCAGCAGCATCCTGTGCGTGCCAGGCACCGTACCCGCAGCTCAGGCAGTGTCAGGATGTGGCTCTTGGGAACCCGCGCGGAGCAGGCGTTCTCCCGCTCCTCCTTTGGCAGCAGTTCTCTGAACCTCTTGTAGGCACTTGAAGAGGAAAGAACAAGAGTGGCTCTGTGGTGCCCGTGGGATGGCAGCAGCCCCTCTGGGCACCAGCAGCGCTTCCCAGCGCCAGGCGGGTGTGTGCTGGCCCAGGGGGTCCCACAGCTGCTCCCGGGGCCAGGGAGAGGAGCTGGCCTGGTGCTGCCCGGCCCAGGGCTGGGGATTCAGAGGGGGCTCGGGGCGGCCTCACAGCCCCCGCCCCGCTCGTCAGGGCGGGCCCGGCCCGGCCTGTGCCACCGGCAGCACCTGCGGACCTTTGCCCTGTGACACCCCACTGTCAGGGAACGGCACCGGCACCTCCCGCCTCAGCTGGGCATCACGGCGGAACTGGAGCCCTCCGTGCCCCCTGGCACAGCCTGAGGCCCCGGGAGCATGGGGGACCAGGGGTCTGCACCCACATCCCGCCCCACGGGTGGTACTTACAGCAGGATCTCCTGCTTGCTCAGGAACGTCAGCTCCTGCGGGAAGAGTGCGGGTCAGTAACGGGCACCGAGATCAGCACCGGGGTCAGCACCGGGCACCGGGGTCACCACCGGGGTCAAGCACCGGCAGCGGGGCCAGGGCCTGACCGGGGCATCGCAGTCCCGGGTCCTCGGCCTATGGGCAGCTGCCCCTGGGGCCGCGCCGCCCGTGTCCCCACGGTGCCGCCCTCTCCACGGTGCCGGTGGCGGTGGCGGTGGCGGGGCCGTACCTGGTACTCGCCCAGCGCGTCCCGCGGCAGCAGACTGGCCGAGCCGCCCATGGCGCCGCTTCCGCCGCCCGTCACTCACCCGCTGCCGTGGCAACGCCCCGCCCCGCGGCCGGGCAGCCACGCCCCCGCCCCACCGAGCCCCGCCCGCCCGGCCGACACCGAGGCCGCGGGTTCGCGGCTGAGCCCGCCCCGCACCGGCGATGGCCGCGGCGCCGGCGGCGGGCGAGGGGCCGGACCCCGAGGAGTTCGTGTACGGCGAGGAGGATTTCGTGCTGCAGGCGGCCGGCTGGGACGACCCGGACTCCGCGCTCTCCCGCTTCGACCGAGCGCTGCTGGCGGGCTGGAGCGACCGTATGGAGAGGGGACTGTTCCGGTACCGGCTCGGGCCGCTGCCCACCCGCGTCCTGCCTGGCCCCGAGCGCCTCGTGGCGCAGCTGAACGAGCAGCGCAGCGCCGAGCGCCGCCCGCCGCAGCCCGTCCGCAGCCTCCGGGACCCCTTCGACCCCGGCGCCTTCAACTTCACCCGGCTGCGCCCCGCCGAGCTGCTGCTCCGCCTGCGCCGCGCCGGGGGCCCGGGGCCGCCGCCCGACCCGCTGCTGGTGGCCATCAACGCCAGCCCGCTGGAGCGGGGACACGTCCTGCTGCTGCCGGAGCCGGCGCGGCGGCTGCCACAGGCGCTGACAGCCCCGGCGCTGCGCGGGGCGCTGGAGGCGGCGCTGCTCAGCGGCCACCCGGGATTCCGCGTGGGCTTCAATGGGCTGGGCGGCGGAGCCTCGGTGAACCACCTGCACCTTCACGGGCTCTACCTAAGCCTGCCGCTGCCACTGGAGACGGCGCCGGCCGAGTCGCTGGGGCCGCGCCTGGGGCTGCTCCGCGCCGGACCCGCCCCCGCGTTCCTCTTCTTCGCCGCCGGCCCCGCGGCGCTGGAGCCGGTGTCGCGGGCTGTGTGCCGGGCGGCGGAGCACCTGGGCGGTGCTGGGCTGGCCTGTAACGTGCTGGCCACGCGGGGCGATCCGCCGGCGGGCCGGCGCCGGCAGCGGCCGCGGCCTGCGTGTGCTGCTATGGGCGCGCCCGCCCCGCTTCGGCCCCAAGGCGGGCGAGCCCTTCGCCGTGGCGCTGTGCGAGCTGGCAGGGTTCCTGCCGCTGCCCGCCGCGCCGCTCTACCGCCACATCACCGAGGCACAGGCTCTTAGCGCCATCCGCCAGCACCTACTGCCCGAGGCTGAGCTGCTGCGCCTCGGCGGAGAGCTGGCGCGGCTGCTGGAGAGCTGACGGGACCGGGACCGGGACAGGCACGGCTGTGGCAGGGCTGGTGGCACCGGCGGGGGTTGTGATGCCGCCCGCCAGGGGCCGCTGCGCGTCGGAGGACTGCGGAACTGGCAGCCACGCGCCCTCATCGGGGCCGCTCTGGCTAGCAGCGCCCGCGTCTCTGTGGCCCTGTCGCCATGGGAACGCGGCCGCCCTGGGAGCGGCGCGATGGCGGCGGGCGGTGCTGGGGAGGGGCCGGGCCCGCCCCCGGGGACCCCACCGGGCGGGGAGGCCGCCCCTGGAACCCCACCGGACCAGGAGGAGGCGGCTGGCGCCGCGGTCCCTCCGGACCGTTCCGGTGCCCCTGTCGGCCCCGAGCCACGGAGGAAGCGCAGGCGAGTGCTGGGCCGCAGACCTCGGGCAGGGCCCGGGGAGAGCCCTTCCAGCCCCACCCCGGGGCGCCTCCCGCTACCTCAGTCGCGCTCGGTCCTGGTGTAGCCCGGCCCTGCTGCTCCCCGCGGACAGTGCCCTGCCGGGGTCCGCTGCTCTCAGCCCCCGGGAGATTGTCCGGGGACCCACTGACCCAAAATAAACAGTTTCCCTGAAACTGCCCCAACGATCTGCCATGTGACGCACCGAGGCGCGGCCCCGTGCCCGGGACCTCTGTGCCCCATCTCCTCAGGGCTGCACCCGGTCAGACCTGCGTGCTGTGCCGTGTCTGTGGGAGGGATCGGGCTGTATCCCCTCTCCATCCCGTGCCCACTCCTTTGCTGAGCCCCTTTCTTCTCATCTCTCAATTCCAGTGTCCCCTCCATCAACCTGAGTGGCTGCAGGTATGAAAGCGGTAAGTCTGAGGGGCTGCGGGGTCCCTGTGGGGTCCGGGAGGGGCCCAGCCCACCCCTGCAGGCTCTGTGGGTGCCTGTGCAGCTGGGAGCACTGTTGGCATCCAGCTCTCACTGGTTTATTTACTGATGCTAGTGACTGGGCCCCTGTGGTAGTGGGGAGTTTGTCACACTTTGGACTGAGGTTTCCCCTGGTTTAAAATCTGTAACAGCAGCATAAGCCCTCGACATCCCCCCACACCTGTGTTTGCCAGGTGTCTGCTAAAGTGGGTGAGAAGGGTTCAGTCAGGTACAGTGCAAGGGGGTACCTGGGCTTGGGGACAGGACCTGAGGGCTCTCAACTGTTTAAGGTTCCTGTTGGTGGAACAGTCAGGATCCATACCTTGAACCTCTCCCTGTGCCATCCATCCCCAGTGACTCCAAGGAGCTGGTCCCCTCTCCTCTCCCGCTTTTCTTTCCTACCACAAGCTGGATCTTAAAAGAACAACCTCCTGGCCCTTGAGGGGTGTTATTAAGCCACTTCGCTAAGGGGTCTTGGTGTGCACAGACCTCCACCACCTTCCCAGCCCTGCGAGGGCCAAATTCAGACCTAGCACTAATAATTAGAGGGCTGAGAGCACCCAGAACATGTGCAGCCAGAGGCTGAGGGGTAGGCCAGGTAAAGCTGGTGTTCCTGACACCTCCCAAAGGGTCCCGCCAGCACCTTGTGCAGTTGGGAGAGGTTTGTTCCGCGTCCTGTCCCTGGTTATTTTGGGGGTTTGTCTGTCGCTGTGGCTCCCCTGCCTGCCCCTGTCACCACTTGCCTTGGCACAGTGCGGCGGGCGGCGCAGCACTGCGGGCTGAAGGAAGCGGGAGAGAACGAGGAGTGGACGGTGTGCTGGACAGACAGCTCGGTTTCTCTGGAGCGCCTCATGGAAATGAAGCGGTTCCAGGTAAACAAAAGAGCTGTCCAGCAGGAATCACTCAGGGAGGAGGGTAACATGGGGACTGTCGATGGAATAGCATATGACAGAGTGGAACAGAGGCATCCAAAGCAGTGCCTGTTACCCATCTGTGCCTCGGCTCCACGCCTTTCCTTGTGCCGTGTCTGTGGTCGGTGCCTCAGGAGAACTCGGAAGCCGCAGCAGGAGCGGGAGCACTGCCAGCCCTGTAATGTGCTGTGAAATAAATGGGCTAGGATGATAAATGGTTTTTAGGGTGCTCTGGGCAGGGAGAGCTCCAGGGCTGAGATGGAGCACATAAATCACTGGTGAAGCTCAGACAGAGCGACTGTAGTGCAGTCTTGCCCCTCAGCAGCAGTTCAAGGCAGCTGTGGGCCTGGCCTCCTTCCTGCTCTGGTGCTGGTTCTCCACTGGGCTGGGAGGATGCATCTGTGCAGGGCCTCCTCTGATCTGGGGTTTTCCGCCTCTCCTTCAGAAAATCAACCACTTCCCAGGCATGATCGAGCTGTGCCGTAAGGACCTGCTGGCTCGCAACCTGAACCGCATGCTCCGGCTCTTCCCCAAGGAGTACAACATCTTCCCCCGCACGTGGTGCCTGCCAGCCGAGTGAGTGGTGCGGGATGGCGCTGCGGGGAGGGGCTCACACTGCGAGGGGGAGCCTGTTCACCTGCTCCCTCTGGGCACCAGAGCCCAGATCTTACTGGCTCTGGCAGGTATCGTGGTGACCTCTGCAGCTGACCTCCCGGTACAGGTGCACATGTGTACAAGGAAAAGGTGGGACTGGGAGAGCTGGGTCAGGTCACACAGGGACCAGCCTGTGGCTCTTGTAGATCAGGAATGGAGGTTCTGTTTCTCCCCTGTGGACACTTGATTTGTACTGGCCCACAGTGACATGGTTTCAGTACCCAGCTGTTAGGAGGAAGTCAGAGGGTGTTTTTTGCAGCTGGTGAGCATCACCCCTTCCTTGCACAGCTATGGAGACTTCCATGCCTACAGATCCATGAGGAAAACCAGAACATTCATCTGCAAGCCCGACAACAGCTGCCAGGGAAAAGGGATCTTCATAACTCACCACCCAGAGGAGATCAAGCACGGGGAGCGCATGATCTGTCAGCAGTACATCTCTGAGGTACCGGGAGAGTCCTGGAACACCAGGGGAGGATTCCAGCCTCCTCATTCTGCCAGCATCCCACATCCTTCCCATGTCCCCCCAGGTCTGCTGGGGGTGGCTGTGGCACAGCAGGGGCACAGCTCTCTTCCCTCCTCTGCTGCCAAAGAGCAGCACAGGCAGATGGAGCAGTTCCTGATCTCACCCTTGCTCCTGACTTTCCTCACAGCCTTTTCTCATTGATGGCTTCAAGTTTGACATGCGCATCTACGTGCTGGTCACATCCTGTGACCCACTGAGGGTTTTTCTCTACAAGGAGGGCCTGGCCCGGTTTGCCACCATGAGGTACATCAATCGCAGCAGCAGAAACCTGGTAAAAAAAGGAAGTTTCAAAAAACCTCACATAGTATCTGTAGGTGTCAATCCCTAACGTGTCCTAGGGACATTCCAGGCCTCAAAAAGGCTGGCTACAGGGATGCCAGCTTGCTGCTTTCCTGTTCTCCCTCTGTACCCCCTCCTTGTTCTCCTCACAAGAGGTATTTCAGAAGGATTTGAAATAGATCTACCCCCACATCTAGCCTCACATTTGGGCTTTTTACTGGCATTACCACAGAATCATAGAGTTGGTTTGCATTGAAGAAACATTGGAAGGTCTCCAACCTCATGTTCAAAATTGGGTCAACAATAAATTCAGATCTGGTTTCTTGGGGTGTCACCCCAGCAGGTGTTGAAAACCTGCAGGCCCCTGGTGCCTCTGGCCATCACCATACTGCTCCTGACCCTGAGGAGCGTGGTCCATTCCACACCATTCCTGCTCTGCCCATGCATCAGGCGGAAAAGAAGGACTTGGGCTTATCTGGTGGGGCTGTTTCTGTTCTCGCTGTGTGGTTCAGAGTGAATGAATGTCTCTCCTGGTTTCCTGCTAGGGTGACATCTGCATGCATCTGACCAATTATGCAATCAACAAGCACAATGAGAACTTCGTCCAGGATGACACAATGGGCAGCAAGAGGTACTGGCATGTCCAGGCACCACAGGAATGCTGTGGGACACTAGTTTACCTCATCTTTCCTGGGATGGCATAGCTCAGCCCTTACCACCTCCTGTCCCCCATGCAGGAAGCTGTCCACCCTGAATGCCTGGATGGCAGAGCACAGCTACGACACAACAAAGCTCTGGGCAGATATTGATGACATTGTCATAAAGACACTGATTTCAGCTCACCCTGTGGTGAAGCACCACTACCAGAGCTGCTTCCCCAACCACGCCGCTGGCTGCGCCTGCTTCGAGATCCTGGGCTTTGACATTTTGCTGGACAGAAGGCTGAAGCCATGGCTGCTAGAGGTGAGGAAGGAGCAGACAACCAAAAGCTGGGAGAGGCTTCTGGACAGGGGGGTGGGGTGAACAGGACAAGTTTGATTCGAAAGGGCCACCTCACTCACAGAATTAACCAGGCTGTGAAGCCAAGCACCTGCTGTGAGAGGGATCCAAGAGAGCCAGTTTCCTGCAGACCCTCTAACACAGGGAATTTCCCAAACCTTAGGACCCCTTTTCCTGTAAGAGCACCTGCCAGCGTCCACCAAGCACCCTGAGTTTGTGACAGCTGCCCCCCACCTGCAACCTGTGGGGTGGGATCCGGGTGACCTGTGGCACTGCAGGGACAGAGTGCTCTGTGTGGCCCCCTGCTTCCTGTCACTGACACAGGGAAGAGCATCCATGGACAGTGTGGGGGGCATCCAGGGCCACGGGCTGGGAGCTGGGCTGCCAGGTTAGGTTACTCGCTTGTCTTGGCAGGTGAACCACTCTCCCAGCTTCTACACAGACTCTCAGCTAGACCGTGAGGTGAAGGATGCCCTTCTGTGTGACACCTTCAACCTTATCAATGTGCACGCCTGCGACAGAAGGAAGGTGCTGGAGGAAGACAAGCGGCGGGTAAAGGAGCGGCTCCTGCAGGCCAACCAGACCCAGACTCTCCGTGAGTCCAGGTATTGCTGTTTCCCTCAGTGCTACACATCTCCAGTGAGGAGAGACAGGGCATGGCAGAGCAGGATAATGCCAGGGCTGGCAGGTGAAGCTCCCAGGGCCCATGGCACTGTGCAGCCTCTGAGCTCTCCCAAGCCATCTGCAGCCTGGAAGGAAGAGCTAGGGGCTCCTCTCTGGGTACCAAGGGATTTGTGACACCTGGTGCTCTGGGCCCCAACAGAGACATCCCCATTGAGCTGCACCTGCTTGTCCTGTGTGGATAGGCAGTGCCAGTGTCCCTGGGCTGACAGGGATGCTCACAGGAGGGACCACAGCCCTGCCTCAGGGACCAGGAGCAGTCGAGGGCATAGGCTTTTCTCCAGGGGAGGGTTCCTTTCCAGGGCTGAGGGTTTCCCCCTCCTCTGTCTGCATGTTCTTTCACAAGGCCAGTGTTTAGTGAGCCTGCTGCCTTGCAGGCAAAGAGGGGACTCCCTCCAGCTGTTGTTTCCACATGGAGTCCTGGGATAACTCTGGGAAACACCAAGCATGTCAGCCCTGTGCTCCGCCTGCCCTGGAGTTCTGTGTTGCAGCTCCCTGTCCTCCCTCCGGCTGCAGGCGCAGGGAACAGGAGAGCAGCCAGGCTGCCTGGCTGGCACAGGCCGAGACCTACGAGAACGAGCACCTGGGTGGCTTCCGGCGCATCTACCCGGCACCTGGCACAGAGAAATACGAGCCCTTCTTCCACCAGGGCAGGTCCCTCTTCCAGGAAACGGCAGCCTCCAAGGCACGAGAAGAGCATGCCAGGTACACTGCTTCTGTGGAAACCCTCTCCTCACAGGGGGCACGGACACCACTCGCTCCTGAGCCCTCCTGGGGAGCCACTCTGCTGCTTGGCAGGTGTAAGCAAGTGGGGAGAGCAGAAGGGAAAGGGAGGGAGCCTGCACGTGCTGTGGCACCACAGCAAAGCAGCTCCTTTTGGATGGACCTGGCCAGGGAGGCAAGGGCAGTGCTCCGTTGACTTTTGGACCCTGAAGAAACCATGTCCCAAATGTCCCACTCCCTTCTGTCAGGCACAGCCTAATCTAAGCCTATTTCTCGTTTTGAAAGTCTCTTTGCAGCATCCCTGGCCCATTCCTTGACCCATCTTCTATTATGGGCTGTTTATACAGAACTTTGGCCTGCAATAAATGTCCTCAGGTTGAAGGCTGCCCCACAGCCTTTTGCTGTTGTGGCTCTGACTGAGCCAGTGAATGACTGCTGTTCTGTGGCAGGCAGCAGCTGGAGGAGATTCGCCTGAAAAACGAAAAGCTGGAAGCTGCCACCAGGAAGAAGAAAACAGAGACGATCCAGAATAGAAACACATCTTCTACAACCCACCTCACTCACAGAAGCACCAAGACATGGGATAGAAAGGTACCTCAGTGTCAGCATTGTCCATGGGTTCCCCAAGGCAGTGACATGGCTCTGGAAGCCATGCTCAGCCATGGATGCTCCCATGGAGCAGAAATTCCAGGTTTGGCTCCCTGTATGAAGTTCAGAAAATCGACAGGTTGTGGTGGGCAGTACTTGCAAGCACCAGTATTGTCCATTCCTGTTGTGGCTCTCACTAGGGTCTCCATCCCACCCCAAGTCTGTAACTCTCCCCAGGGTTGGAGCAGCCCGTGGCTTTGTCTCGCCTGTACGTTATCCCAGGTTCAGCTTTGCTGTAGCTCAGGTGTTTCTCTGCCGAGGTGCAGCGCGTGCAGTATGACTCCATGCAGCCCCAGGACATCGTGGAACATGAGGAGAAGAGGAGAGTGAATGCTCTGCTGCAGCGTGAGAAGCTGATCCGAGACCTGGGCATCACCAGCCAGCTCTCCCGGCTGCTCCCCACAGCCAACAGCCAGGGATCCTGCACTCTCCGGAGCCAGGTAACGGGGTCACCCAGATCCACCCACACAGCCAAGGCAGGAGGATGGTGAGGACTGAATAGGGCACTGTCTGGGGCAGGATGGGGGTCCCAGGTCCACTGCCGGCGGATCAGCTGCTGTGCTCCCAGGGTGATGTGAGGCTGGGATGGTTGTGGGGGTGTACCTGGGGACAACGTGCAGGGGGATGCTTTAGTGAACACCTGTACACAACTAGAAAACACTTTTCTTCCCATCTCCTGCCAAGGCCTCCAGAGCTAAGCCATGGCCACTTGCCTTCCCTCCTTCCAGCTGCAGTTTCCCTGGGATGCCCTTGGGGACCAGGACACCCATGACTTAATGATGGTCATCTCGCTTCTGGGAGGCCCAGCCCAGGCCTCGGGACACTGGGTCAGAGCCGAGGCCCTGCAGCCGGACACGGACCCTGACAACGTGGACACCCTCTGCGTCCGGGGCCGGAGCGTCCCGTACCACACGCGGCACGAGGGCTCCAGGGTGTTAGGCGGGGGCTGGCTGCGGGGCCGAGCAGCACGGGCAGCCCTCACCCAGCCCTGCAACCACCCCGAGGGGCTGCTGCTGAGAGACCAGCGGCTCCCTGGTGCCAGAACACAGGCTGAAGGCTGTGAGTACACATCACCTTCCTGTGAATACTCCTGGGCTTACCGGGGTGGGAGGAGCGGGCAGGCTGGATGGAGCTCAGAGTGCCAGGGGTGCTGGGACCCTGCGGAGGGGCCGCTGTGCTCTGCTCAGGGTACTGATGACCACTGGAAGTCTCTGCTGGAGGCCATCAGCATCCCATTCACAGGGGCAGGAAGGAATGTGGGTGGATTCCCAGGACCAAGGGTTGATGTGTGGGGAGAAGAGAGCATGAGAAGCCCCAGTGTATGGGAGAGAGAGAGTTGGAAGCACAGCAGATGGGACAGTCAAAGGGCTGCGTTAGCTGCAGTGGATATGGAGGGGACACAGTGGCACAGCACAGCCCCCAGCTCTTTCCCAGGCTCATGCTGCTCCCTGCCCACAGTCCCATGCTCCCTCACCCAGCACTACTCTGCTCCCCAGCATCGGCTCCATCCACTTGACAGCCATAAGGCTGGGGCAGCAGGGCCGGAGGGGGAGCTGCCAGGGCCAAGCCCCACCGGGGAGGGCAGTGGGGGCTGCTGACCCACAAAGCTGCCCAGTCTGCAGATAGACCCACATCTGTCTATGCTGTTACAGGTGACGCTGCCAGCCCATCATCCTCCCATGCAAGCAGCTGTCCCCCAGCATCTCCAGCCAGCCCGGGGGAGGTCCAAGACAACGTCATCTTCAGCTGTGCTGTGGTCCAGGAGCTCCCGCCGCCGCCGCCGCCGCTGCCGCTCATGCACAGCATACATGTGCTTTGCACCACGGCAGAGCCTCACTGTGCCAATGTGTCACACACTTCCAGCATGAAAGGCACAAGTAACGTGGCCGAAGGCTCAGCCTTCCTCTTGTGGGTGCTCGCTGGACAACCAGGGCTGCTGGATAGGTTGGTTACCCCCATCAGCCCCGGGGCTGGCTGCGGAGCCCCCTGACCAGAGCCTGGGCCCCACACGGGTCTGGCCACGCGCCCCGGGCAGCTCACCTCTGCCGGGCCCGGGGCTGGTGCCAGTGCCCCTGCCCGCACTCCTGGCTGTGCCCTGCGGCTGCAGCCGGGCCCGCCACAGGTCACCTCGCTCTGCACCCGCCGGGGCTGCCCCTGCCGGCCCCGCCCGTTCCCGTCGCCGGCCATGGCGGCGCTGCTGCGGCCCGGGTTGCGGGCGGCCGCACTCCTCGCCGGGACCCCGCGGCGGGCGGCGGCCGCGTGGCCCGGGGACCCGGAGTCGCCGGACCCGGCGCTGGAGGAGGCGGAGAGGTGCGGGGCGGCCGGGCCGGGCCGGGGCCGGGGCCGAGGGCCGGGCCGGGCCGGGCGCTCATGTGTGTCCCCCGCAGGGTGCGGCGGCGGCGGGTGGCGGCGCGGATGGAGCGGCTGCGGCGGGAGCTGGGCGGGGGGCGCGGAGCCCCCGAGCGCGTCCTGACCTGGCAGGCGATGGAGCAGCTGCGGTGAGCGCGGGGATGGGGGGGCCGCGCCGCTCCCGCTGACCGCCCCGGTGACCGTGCCCGTGCCCGCAGGTTTCTGCGGCAGGAGCTGCCCGAGGAGTGGCCGCTGGAGCGCCTGGCCCAGGGGTTCGGCGTCAGCACCGACGTGGTGCGGAGGGTGCTGCGGAGCCGCGGCTGCCCCTCACCGCGCCGCCGCCTGCGGCAGGACCGGCGGGCGCTGAGCGCCGTCGCGGCAACACCGGGGACCGAGCGCGAGGTGCGCGCCCCCGACGGGACGCTGCTGTACCGACTGCCGCGGGGCCAGGGCGGGCCGGGGCCCGGCGCGCAATAAACGGTGTTGGGACCCGCCTCCGATCGCGCCGCTTCCGCCGCGCCGGGCACGAGCCGCGAGATGGCGGGGAGGGAACGCGAGCTGCCGGGCACGGGCTCCGAGCTGCCGGGGACGGGCTCGGACGTGGCGCGGCTGCTGGAGGCCGCGGACTTCGCGGCCAGGAAGCACAAGAAGCAGCGGCGGAAGGACCCTGAAGCCACCCCCTTCATCAACCACCCCATTGGTGCGGAAACCCCCGGCACCGCGTCCTGCTCCCGAGGGATGCCCGGGACCCCTCCTGCCCCTGAGTGCCCCCCGCCCATGGGAGCCCCTCACCCCGGCCCCCGGGGAAAGCCGTGTCCCCTCTCCTGTTCCATGTCCCTCGGCCAGAAGGAGCCCCTGGAGCACCTCAGGCCCTGCCCCAGCCATGTGTTGTGCTGTGTGTGGGTTCTCCCCACGCTGTTGCCCTGCAGCAGACGGTGCCCGTGGGAACTGATGAGGGGCCCTTGGGGGCAGTACCAGGCTCCGGGAGTTGCCTGCACGCCCAGCCTAAGGATTCACCCCACAGGAGGTGCCCAGGGTGGACCTTGGGGACCCCTCCCTGCCCTCTGTGCAGTACAGCCTTTGTGTAACCCAGGGAACAGCCATCCTGGCCCAGAGCTGCCCTTTCCCCCCCGTGCCCCCTCCCAGCTCTCTGCTCTGGCCGCAGGCGTCGCCAGGATCCTGGTGCACGAGGCTGGCGTGACGGACATCGTGGTGCTGCAGGTAAGGCCGTGCCCTCCTGTGCCTGCTGTCACTGCGCGGGGCTGGCCCAGACCCCGGCCCCCTTGACCCTCCCTGGCCCAGGCCGCCCTCCTGCATGACACGGTAGAGGACACGGACACCACGCTGTCCGAGCTGGAGGAGCGGTTCGGGGCGGAGGTGCGGAGCGTGGTGGAGGAGGTGACAGATGACAAGACGCTGCCCAAGATGGAGCGCAAGCGGCTGCAGGTGGAGCGGGCGCCCGGCTGCAGCCCCCGTGCCAAGCTGGTGCAGCTGGCGGACAAGCTGTACAACCTGCGGGACCTGAACCGCTGCACCCCCCAAGGTACCGCGGCGGGGCCTGGCCGTGCCCGGGGCGGCTCCTCTGGCTGGGGCAGGGCCGGTCCTGTGCCCCGTGCGGGGGGACGGGCCTGCCGAGGTCACCCCAGGCCTGGGGCACCTCCAGCCGGGGACAGTATGGGGAGTGTCTGTCCCGGTGTGTGTCGGTGTCCCAGTGTGTGTGGTGCTGTTCCGGTGTGTCCCAGTGTGTATGTGGTGCTGTCCCGGTCTGTCCCAGTGTGTATGTGGTGCTGTCCCGGTCTGTCCCAGTGTGTATGTGGTGCTGTTCCGGTCTGTCCCGGTGTGTATGTGGTGCTGTCCCGGTGTGTCCCGGTGTGTATGTGGTGGTGTCCCGGTGTGTCCCAGTGTGTATGTGGTGCTGTCCCGGTCTGTCCCAGTGTGTATGTGGTGCTGTTCCGGTCTGTCCCGGTGTGTATGTGGTGCTGTCCCGGTACCGGGGTCAGGCCTGGGGCGGCCCCGGCCGGAAGTGACATCATGTTCCCGCAGGGTGGTCGGCGGAGCGCGTGCAGGAGTACTTCCGGTGGGCGGCGCTCGTGGTGTCCGGGCTGCGCGGGACCAGCACGCGCCTGGAGGCGGAGCTGCAGCGCCTGTTCGAGGAGCGCGGCGTGGCCACGTGACCACGGGCGGCCAATAAACGTGCTGGCGTCTCCGCGTTGCTAGGGCGTTGCTATGGTGTTGCTAGGGCGTTGCTATGGTGTTGCTAGGGCGCCGCTCTGGCGCCGCTCGGTCCCGCCCCGCGGGGTTCCGGCCGAGCCGCGGCCGCGCTCGGGCGTTCCGGGCGCCGCGCCGGCCCCGCCATGGCCTTCGCCGGGCGCCGCGATGCGCCCGAGCCGCCCGACTTCGGGATCCTGAAGCGGCTGGCGCGGGACCAGCTCGTCTACCTGCTGGAGCAGGTGCGGGGCCGCGGGGCGGGGGTGCCGCGGCGGGGCCGGGGTGGGCTCGGGCGGGGCCGGGCCCCGGGGCGGGCGGCGATCCCGACCCGTGCGCGTCCTGCCCGCAGCTCCCCGGGAAGAAGGACCTGTTCATCGAGGCCGACCTGATGAGCCCCCTGGACCGCATCGCCAACGTGTCCATCCTGAAGGTACGGCAGGGCCCGGCGGGCGGGCCCCCCGCCCCGGCCGCGCTGAGCCCGCCGTGCCCCCGCAGCAGCACGACGTGGACAAGCTGTACAAGGTGGAGACCCGGCCGGCCCCCGGCGCCAGCGACCAGTGAGTACCCGGTCCTGCACCCGCACGGCCGGGCCGGGGCACGGCTGGGGACGGGAAGGGCCCAGCGCGGGCAGGGCCGGGTACGAGGAGCCCTCGCTCCCTCTGCGATGCAGGTTCTGCTTCCTGGTGCGGCCGCGGGTCAAGACGATGCGGTTCATCGCCGGTGAGTGCGGCACGGGGGGCAGGTGTCCCTCAGCGGGTGCCGGTGCTCTGGGCCACCGCTGGCAGTGGGTCTGACGGGGGCTCCGGGCGAGCCCGGTTCCCGGGGCCTCGCATGTGCCCGGGGCGCTGGGCCCCGTGAGTTGGGGGGCCCCGGGCCGAGGGGGGCCAGCTGTGCAGGGGCTGTGCGGGGTGTCCACAGATATTGTTAACGCTGACAAGATGTCGGGGAGGAGCAGGAAGTACAAGATCATCTTCAGCCCCCAGAAGGTCAGTGCGACCCCACTGCCCGTTCCCACGTCACCATGTGCCTGCCCAGCCTTTGCACCTTCCATCCCTCTGTCGACGCCAAAAGTTGTGTGTTGATAATCCGGGAATGTTTAACTAAAATCGAGTGTTATAATGCCTGGGAAGGAGCTGGGCCGCTCCAGAGCTCCCCCCGCTCAGAGCCTGCCTGGTTCTGAGGGTGTCCCCTTCCCTTCCAGTTCTATGCTTGTGAGATGGTGCTGGAGGAAGAGGGGGTCTTTGGTGGTGAGTGGAGCTGTGGTGCTGGCTCAGGGTAGCTCAGACACCGCAGGGTTCCAGCTGAGTCCCACTGTGGGGATCCCTGTGTGGGCAGGGAACACGGGTGGCCTCGAGGGTGGCTGCTGGTCTGTGGGCAGGTGTGTGCCCACCAGAGCACTGGCCCCTCTCCTCTGCCTGCAGGGAAGAGAAAGGGCCCAGCCACCCATCCTGTCTCTCGGGGGCTCCCCACACCCTGTTTTGGGGCTGCCGTGATCCGTGGGGCTGTTCGTGCCCAGGGATGGGTAACTGTCCCCTCTCCCTGCCCCAAACTCAGATGTCACCTGTGACGAATGGTCCTTCTACCTGCTGCCCCTGGATGAAGATATCATCAGCATGGAGCTGCCTGAGTTCTTCCGTGACTACTTCTTGGTCAGTGGGCTGCAGGGGGTGGCAGCCTGTCCTGTCCCCTGTGTCCTGGGACAAAAGCAGCATTTGAAGGGCAGATGTGATGTCCTGCTTGGCCCCTGAGCCACACCACAGGCCCGGTCTGCTCCCCAGAGGTGGCTTTTGCAGGGGATGGCTGCTCCCACCCTGTACTGGCCCCTCTGCTCCCTCTGGAGCAGCTTTGGGGCATCCCAGCATGTTCCTGTGCACACACCTCCTGAAAGCACTCAGCCCAGAGCCCGTTCTGACCCCCACACTCACTCCCTGGTCCCACAGGAGGGGGATCACCGCTGGATCAACCCTGTTGCCAGAGCCCTGCAGTTGCTGAACTCCCTGTACGGCCCTTTCGGGAAGGCCTATGGCATCGGCCGCTGTGCCAAGGTACGGCTGGCACCGGGGTCCCTCGGGTCCCCTTCATCTGCACAGCGTGTCACCACAGCGTGTCACCACAGAAGTGGCACAGCTCCGGGTGGCGCTGGGAGCTCAGCAGGTTTTTGGGGCATCTCATGTGCCAAGGGTGGGCAGGAGAGCAGCGGGTGCTGCTCATGGCGTGTGCCCTGGAGGGGGGAGTGCTCGTGCCTGGCCTCCATCGTGCGCCTCAGTGCCCTCCGTGGGACTCCCTGGCCGTGCCTTGGCTGCAGCCTCACCCTGGCACGTTCTGCCCCTCGCAGATGAGCCACGAGCTGTGGCGGGACCTGGAGGAGGAGAGTGAGGGTGAAGGGCAGGGCAGGAAGCCTGAGATTGGACACGTGTTCCTCATGGACAGAGGTGGGCTGGGGTGGGAGTGGCTGGTGAGGGTGGCCAGGGGGGAGCGGTTTGGGCAGCGGCAGAGGGGCAGGGATTGCCCCAGGGGGGTGGCAGGAAGGCAGCCTGGCCCTGTCTCTCCTTGCAGACGTGGACTACGTGACAGCACTCTGCTCCCAGGTGGTCTATGAGGGGCTGGTGGACGACACCTTCCGTATCAAGTGCGGTAGGTGCGCGGGGTGGCGATGGGGCAGCCAGGGCTCCGTGCCAGGGCAGAGTCACAGGGTTTGTGCCCAGCACTGCCATGCACAGGGCCGTTCCCACAGGGACAGTCCCAGTGTGGGGCGCTGCTGGAAGTCGTCCCCAAGGACAGCCCTCGCTCTGAGCAAGCAGCTGGGCCACATCCCCTGCCTCTGCAGCAGGGCTGGTGTGAGCAGGGATGCCACTATGGCTGCGACAAAGCAGCTCTTCACTTTTCCCTGCAGGCAGTGTGGATTTTGGGCCAGATGTCACCTCTTCTGACAAGAGTATTAAGGTGCTGCTCAATGCCCAGGACAAAGTGAGTCCTCCCAAGCCTCAGGGGAAGCAGGTCCCCTTGGTGGGAGGAGGCAGAGCAGGGCATTCCCTTCCCTAAGCCTGAGCAGGAGTGGCCAGGGGCTGCTGGGCCCCTGAGCACGGAGTGGGATGGGTTGGGGCACAGAGACCAGGGAAACAAGGTCTGCAGGTGCAGCTCCACTTCTGAGCTTGGCAGAGTCCCCACATGCAGGGCCTGTTTTATGAATCAGTGTTTTAATGTTGCTTAAGGAAGCACTGTCAAAGGTACTGGAAAAAACATGTTTAATATAAAAGTGACAGCACAACAAAGTTTGGTGGCGAGGTTCATTCTACTACTTACTAGACAGTTAAGGCACACAGAGGAAAAGCAAGCAAAAATCCAAAATCAATCAATCCAAAATCAACCCAAAAACATATATATGGAGGCTGAGATGGCGGTGGGGGCAGAGAAAAGGATAGGAAAGAGTAAGGAGAAAAAGGAATATGGACTATGAAATGGAATAGGGAATAAGAAAAATTAATATTGTGACACAAGTGTTGAGTCACAAGGTTCATAGTAACTTTCCATCCTGGCCACAATTCAGGTCAGTAACTTTCTATGAAGGTTTGATAATGAAAATATTACTCGGGTTGAGTAAAGCGAGAAAAATAAGTTTCCAAGGCTGTTTGTTAAAAAACTGAGCTTGTTAGACAGCACTAATTCTTGGGAACAGACAGTGTTTCTGAAAAGCTCAATAGGGCCTCAGCCCAGGTGCTGTTCATAAAGGCTGGTCCCTAAGGAGCATTTCTCAGATGACAGTGCACGGGGATGCACCACCACAGGCTGCCCTGCCTCTGGCCAGGGTTCTGGGCTGGCTGCTGGTGAGCGCTGCCCCTGGGGATGCAGCTGGCTGGGCCTGACAGCCGCAGTGCTTCTGCAGGTGTTCAACCAGATCCGGAATGAGCACTTCTCCAGCGTGTTTGGCTTCCTGAGCCAGAAGTCGCGGAACCTACAGGCACAGTACGACGTGAGTGTCACCCGGCGTGGGGCACACCCATGGCTCTATCCCTGTGCGCAGCCAGGCCACCTCCCTGACGCACTCTCTCCCTTCTGCAGCGGCGCCGGGGCATGGACATCAAGCAGATGAAGGACTTCGTGTCCCAGGAGTTAAAGGGACTGAAGCAGGAGCATCGCCTGCTAAGCCTGCGTAGGAATGGGAGGGGAGGGAGGAGTCCTTGGCTGTGCCACGGGTGCCTGAATTCTGGGGGAAGGGGGGAGCTTGGGGGGCCCTGCATGTCCCCAGGAGGGGCAGGTGACCCAAGCAGTGGGCGGGGTGGCAGGGGCCGTTGGTGTGTGTGAGTGCCTGAGGTGACGATCTCCCTGCAGAGCCCATTCCCCTACAAAGCTGCCATCTCTTGGTTCTACAGATATCGGTGCCTGTGAGTCCATCATGAAGAAGAAAACCAAGCAGGACTTCCAGGAGACCATCAAGGCTGAACACTGTGAGTACTACTCCCTGCCCCCCTCTGTGCGTACCCCTGTCCCAGTCTGACCCACAGCCCAGGCCCAAGCAGCCTCACACCTGGGTGTCCCCAGCATGGGCACTGTCCTCCTAGTCCCTTTGTGTGGGGGTGTGTCTTGAGATCCTAAATAGGGTCAGATACCCTCTGTGTGGGCTTGGCATGGGGACTCTGTTCCCCAGGGCTCTGGGAGAGCGGCTAAGCCCGGACCCCCAGCTCGGTGAACTGGCAGGAGTCCAGGGTGACATTGCCTGTGCTCTCGCCACAGCACTGCTGGAGGGCTTCGACGTCCGTGAGAGCACCAGTTTCATTGAGGAGCACATCGACCGGCAGGTGAGGCTGTGGGACTGGCTGCTCTGGCTGCGCTGTCCTGCCCCTACTCCCCACCTGCTCCCCACAGGTGTCCCCCATCGAGAGCCTGCGCCTCATGTGCCTCCTGTCCATCACAGAGAACGGTGAGTGCTCGGCTGGGCTGGGCTGGGACAGTGGCACCAGGCCCCAGCCCTGGCACAGAGCTCACCTGGTGCTTCCCACAGGTCTCGTCCCCAAAGACTATCGTTCCCTGAAAACCCAGTACCTGCAGGTGAGGGGCTCAGAGAGTCACAGCAGAGCAAGGGCTGTGTGGGACAGGGGTTTCCCTCCCAGTGGCTCTGGCCATGAGATACTGGGCAGCAGCGTTCCCCAGGGATGGGCCCTGCCTCTCTGAAGGACAGGCCCTGCCTCCACGGGCTCTGCCTGAGCCAGGAGCTCTGCCTGTGCCTCCAGGGGGCTCTGAGCAGCCTGTGCCTGCCCACAGAGGGGATACCCTGTCTGCTTGCCGTGCTCGCAGCCAGGCCTGCACGCTGATCTGGCTGCTCTGTTCCCAGAGCTACGGGCCCGAGCACTTGCTCACCTTCCACAACCTGAAGCGCATTGGGCTGCTGACGGAGCAGGTGGCTGGGGAGACTCTGACAGCGGTGGAGAGCAAGGTCAGCAAGCTGGTCACAGACCGCGCTGCAGGTGAGCCAGCCCGCTGCCCCCGCGTCCCTGGGAGCCTGGCAACAGACGTTGTTGCCTTAGAGCTGGCTGGAAGCAGGTGGCAAATGCGGAGGCTCCAGGCACTGAGTGTGTCCTCAGCAGTGGCGCTGCAGGCAGGGTGCTGGGCTGTCCACAGGGGCAGTGGGGCTGGCAGCCACCATGGCCATCCTCCAGAGCCCACAGCTCTGCACATCGCACTGCCAGCCTGGCCCTGGGACCCAGGCAAGGCCTCTGAAACATTTCTCCATGCCGTGTTTTGCAGGAAAGATCACAGATGCATTCAATTCTTTGGCCAGGAAGAGCAATTTCCGAGCCATAAGCAAGAAGCTGGGGTTGGTATGTCCTCAGGGACTGCTTGCTGGCCACGGTGGCCGCAGAGCAGAGCCCGTGCCCGGGCTGCAGGCTTGGCATCTCCAAGACACACTGCTCAGGGCTGGAGCTGGAGCTGCTGCAGCCACTCTGGGCAGTGTGGGGGCTTCTCCCCAGGACCAGCGGGCATTGCCAGCTTCCCACTCTGCCCTGACCAGTGTGGTAGAGGGCTGGGGCTTGCCTTGCCCCCTTCAAACACAGCAGTGGCCCAGGGGTCAGCCCTGTGGCCTCCATCCTGGGCCAATGGAGAGGTGCTGGGGTGCTGGTGCAGTAACAGTTCTGTCCACAGCCCCTGATGCAGCGCCCACCCAAGCTCTGCAGTGCTAGCCCTGGGGCAGCAGGGCAGGAGGTGGGGGCAGAATGTCTGTCCCTCCTCACCCCTGTGCCTCTGAAGGGGGGTGAGGCCCCCGAGCAGGCTGGTCCCACACCCCTGGTGTCGTCCATCTCTGCAGATCCCCCGGCTGGAGGGCGAGTACGACCTCAAAATGCCTAGGGACATGGCATATGTTTTTGGCGGGGCCTACGTGCCCCTGAGCTGCAAGATCATCGAGCAGGTGAGCTCACCTGCTGCGGCAGAGAACCGGGCACATCCCCTTGAGCCCCTCCCTTGGAGGGGTCTGCTGGGGGTCCCTCTGCCCAGGGCTGAGGCTGATAATGCTCATCTGCTGCTTGGAGCCTCCTGAGCCATGCCCAGCCTCTGTGGCCAGCCTGGCTCCCCATCCCTCAGGTGCTGGAGCGCCGGGGCTGGCAGGGCCTGGAGGAGGTCGTGCGGCTGCTCAATGGCAATGAGTTCTCGGTCTCAGGTAGCGGCCGGGCTGGGCTGGACTGGGCTGGACTGGGCTGGGGGCGGCAGGGCTGGGGGCTCGCAGGGGTCCCACCATGCTCTGCGCCCTCCAGACAGCACCGTGGAGGACAACCCCGCCTGGGAGTCCCAGCACGTCATCCTCATTGTCTTCCTGGGGGGCTGCACGTTCTCTGAAATCGCTGCCCTCCGCTTCCTGGGAAAGGAGAGAGGTAGGAGCTGCCTGCTAGGGGCAGGGAGCGGGCAGCAACCCGGGGGTCCCGCCACCACAGCGTGCAGCCGAGCAGGGGCCGCACTCAGGGCTGGCTGAAGTCCATGGGGAGGGGGACGGTGAGGTATGAGGTTCTCCCTGGAAATGGCCGGGGGTGGAGCTGGGAGCACAGGGGCTGCCCCTGGGCATGCCAGGGCACTGACAGGTTACATCCCATAGGCTGCAAGTTCATCTTCCTGACCACGGCCATCACCAACAGCTCCCGGATGATGGAGGCCATGATCGAAGCCAGGGCCTGAGCCCTGCGTGGGCCCTGTGGCCCCTGGACCCCCTGCCAATAAATGGCTCTGCTGACGGCGAGCGGCCCAGGCTGTGTGCGGGGCTGGGCCCGCGGTGTGTGCGGGGCCGGGCTGTGTGCAGAGATGTCCCGGGCTGTGTGCGGGGCCGGGCTCGGTTCTGGGTGTGTGCGGGGCTGTCCCGGGCTGTGTGCGGGGCTCGGTCCCGGGCTGTGTGCGGGGCTGTCCCGGGCTGTGTGCGGGGCCGGGCTCGGTTCTGGGTGTGTGCGGGGCTGTCCCGGGCTGTGTGCGGGGCCGTCCCGGGCTGTGTGCGGGGCCGGGCTCGGTTCTGGGTGTGTGCGGGGCGTGTGTGCGGCAGGCTCGGTTCTGGCTGTGTGGGGCTCGACTGTGTGGGCCGGGCTCAGTTCTGGCTGTGTGCGGGGCTGTCCCGGGCTGTGTGCGGGGCCGGGCTCGGTTCTGGGTGTGTGCGGGGCTGTCCCGGGCTGTGTGCGGGGCCGGGCTCGGTTCTGGGTGTGTGCAGGGCTGTCCCGGGCTGTGTGCAGGGCCGGGCTCGGTTCTGGGTGTGCAGGGCTGTCCCGGGCTGTGTGCAGGGCCGGGCTCGGTTCTGGGTGTGTGCAGGGCTGTCCCAGGCTGTGTGCAGGGCCGGGCTCGGTTCTGGCTGTGTGCGGGGCTGTCCCGGGCTGTGTGCGGGGCCGGGCTCGGTTCTGGGTGTGTGCGGGGCTGTCCCGGGCTGTGTGCGGGGCCGGGCCCGGCTCGGGGGGGGCGGGTCCGTCTCCGTCGCCCCCTGGCGCATGCGCGGTGCGGCGCAGCCACCGCCCGGGTGTGGCGCGCGGACTCCCGCGTGCGGTCACGTGGCGGCTGCGGCATCGCGAGCGCGCGGGCGCCGTTGCACGCGGCCGGACCGCGGCGACCTCGCCCGTGATTCGCTGGGAGCGCCGAAGGCTGCGCTGCCATTGGCTGGCGGGCGGCTTGGGGCGGGGTGGGGCGCGGCCCTAGTGGCGGTTGTGGGCGGGGCCGCGGGGCTGCGACAGCCAATCAGAGCGGCCGGGAGGGGAGTTCGAATCGGCGGCGTCCGGCGGGAGCGATGAGGAAAAGGTGCGGGATCGGGGGATACCGGGAATATGGGGGGGGATACCGGGAATATGGGGGGGGATACCGGGAATATGGGGGATACCGGGAATGAGGGATACCGGGAACAGGGGATACCGGGAATATGGGGGATACCGGGAATATGGGGGGATACCGGGAACGGGGGGATACCGGGAACAGGGGAGACAGGGAATGGGGAGACAGGGAATATGGGTGGAGACAGGGAATGGGGGAAGACAGGGAATATTGGGGGAGACAGGGAATATAGAGGGGGAGACAGGGAACGGAGAGATACCGGGAATGGGGGGGGATGCCGGGAACGGGGAGACAGGGAATGGGGAGACAGGGAATATGGGGAGACAGGGAATATTGGGGAAAACAGGGAACGGGGAGATACCGGGAATGGGGGATACTGGGAATATGGTGGGAGAAAGGGAACGGGGGGATACCGGGAATGGGGCGATACCGGGAATATGGGGGGGGATACCGGAAATATGGGGGGATACGGGGAATATATGGGGGGAGACAGGGAACGGGGGGATACCGGGAATGGGGGGGGATACCGGGACCGGGGGCAGACAGGGAACGGGGATACCGGGAACCGTGGCTGGGGGGCAGGGCGGGACGGGAGGCGGCTGCGGGAGCGCTCGACCCGGAGCCCGCCCTCGGCCGTGACACCCGCGCTGCCCCCAGCGAGGTCCTGGCGGCCGAGGCCGCGTCCTGCCTGAACCGGGCCATGGCGGCGCTGCGGGACATCTGGGAGGAGATCGGCATTCCCGAGGAGCAGCGCCTGGAGCGCACCGACGTCGTCAAGCAGCACATCAAGGTGAGGGGCGTGGGGCTGTCCCCGGTTTGGGGGATCGCTGTCGAGCCCCGCAGCTGCAGCAGGAGCCCCCGGCCCGGGACCTGGGCAGCTGGGCATGAGCTCTGTCAGGGCCTCAGGACCAGACTGACGGGGGTCCCTGCCCGGGTGGGAGCACCCAGGGCTGTCACTGCACCTCTGCCCCAGCCCCGTCCCGCTGGGGTCTCCACGCTGCCCACCTTCACTCAGCCCCAGCAGTGGGTCTGCAGCAATGACCCTGCTGCTCTGCCTGCTCTCCATCCTCACACCCTGCCTTGAACCACGCCTGTGCTACAGAGCCTGCTGGACATGATGGTGGCAGAGGAGCAGAACCTGAAGGAGCGTCTCCTGAAGAGCATTGCCATGTGCCGGAAGGAGCTGGACACCCTGTGCAGTGAGCTCCAGCTGGGCCCCTTTGAGGTGAGGTGTTGCTTTTCGCTGCTGGAATCTTGTGCTGCCCTGCCTAAGTGTATCAACAGGCCAGAGCTCATAAGGCAATTGCCTGTTCAAAACTCGGTGCTTGGTAGAGCCGAGGGCTCTGTGGCTCCTTGCAGGCCAGGTGTGGAGAAGTGGTTGTGAGGTGTTCTCCATCACCTCGTTTTGTGTATTGCTGTTCTGTTTGCAACTTCCTGGGGAACATCTTGCCCAGACCTAGGGCTTGTGCCCCTGGACTTCATTTAAACTCCTAAAACATGAACCACATGTGGGAGAGGTGTGGAGCAGAGCTGATTTCTGGTCTCTTGCAGACAGAGGAGGAAAGTACCATCCTGCAGATGGAGAAGAATCTGCGCATGCGTGTGGAGGAGCTGCAGAGGCAGAAGCAGGAACGGAAGCAGGAGCTGAAGGCCTTGCAGGAACAGGACCGGGACCTGTGTGACATCTTGTGCACAGCCCTGTTCAACATCGACGGCAGTGCCGTGCCCAGCCTGGAGGACCTGGACTGCTACCGGCGCCACGTGGCCTCCCTCAACACCCTGAAGGTGAGCGGGGAGACTGAGGGGGATGCCGAAGGACCCACGAGGGGCCTGCTGGTTCCTGACACTGCCCCTCACCTCCAGGAGCAAAGGTGGGAAGAGTTTGTCAGCAACAAGCGTCAGATCATCCTGCTCATGGAGGAGCTGGACCACACCCCAGACACCAGCTTCGAGCGGGACGTGGTGTGCGAGAACGAGGAGGAGTTCTGCCTGTCCAAGGACAACATCGTGGCCCTCCAGAACCTGCTGCAGCAGGTACGCCACGCAGTGGCAGCATTTGGGGCTGCTGTGGGTCCTGGCAGCAGCTACCATCACGATGCAAGAGGGACTGCTGGGTCTTGGGCAAGGCTGTGTGTCAGAACATTGTTTTGGGGGGTTTGAGGAGATCCTGGGTGCTGAGTGCGTGGCTTTGCGGGTGTAGCAGAGCCAAGGGCTGCACTGACCCTCTGCTCCCCGTCCCTGCAGCTGGAAGCCCGGCGGGCTCTGAACGAGGCCGTGTGTGCGGAGCTGCGCTCCAGGATTGTTGCGCTCTGGGAGAGGCTACAGATCCCACAGGAGGAGAGAGAGACCTCAGCTGTGCACGTGGATGGGTCCAGAGCCAAAACCAGGAGAGCTGTAAGGACCCTGCTATGCCCAAGGCAGGAGGGCTGGGGGCAGGAGCTCCTGGGGCTCCCATGTTCCTGTTTGCTCAGTCAGTGGTGAAGGGAGTGGGCCAAATCCTGCCCTCATAGCAGGAGAAGGTGGGGGTTGTTTCTGGCAGCTGCCTCATCCTAGAAAGTGGCTTGTGCAGAAGATGAATCCTGTTCTGCCTTTCCTTTTTCTCCCTGACCTGTTCTCTGATCCTGGGAGCAGTTGCAGTTGGAAGTGGATCACCTGGAGGAGCTGAAGCTGCAGAACATGAAATCCGTGATCCAGGCGATCCGGGCGGAACTGGCTGACTACTGGGACAAATGTTTCTACAGCCAGGAGCAGAGGGAGGGCTTCAGCCCCTTCTATGATGGTGGGTGCTGGGCCAGGCAGCTGTGGGGAGGGGCCCAGGGGTCCCAGCTGCCCCCTGACCAGGCTCTTGTGCCCTCCCAGAGGATTACACAGAGACCCTGCTCGAGCTGCACGATCATGAGGTGGGCAAGATAAAGAGCTACTACGAAGAACACAAAGATCTGTTTGATGGGGTTCAGAAATGGGAGGAGAACTGGAAGCTGTTCCTGGAGCTGGAGGTATAATCTGGGCAGGAGCATGCTGGGTCATGGGGCAGCACACACCTCTGCTCCCGGGGGTTGAGTGCTCTGGGAAGGAGCAGGGAGGCACTGGGGAGGCATGGGGGGCAAGGGCGGGGTTGAGGTGCTGTCTTGAGCACTGGGGTGTTTGTGCAAGGCTGGCTCCCCGGGGGGTGGCGGGAGCTGGGTGGTGTGTTTAAGTATCTTCTGACCCCTCTTCTGTACCAGAGGAAAGCAACTGATCCCAGCCGCTTCACCAACCGTGGGGGGAACCTGCTTAAGGAAGAGAAGCAGAGAGCGAAGCTGCAGAAGACGCTGTCCAGGGTAGGTCTAGCCTTGGGGAAGGAACTGTGGTCCCACTGACCAAGAAGAAAGAATCCCTGAGCATGGGGACACGTTTGGTCAGTCCCTACACTGACCCCACGTCCTGATCAGCTGCAGGAGGAGCTGGAGAGAAAGGTCCAAGCCTGGGAGCAGGAGTTCAAGGGACCTTTCCTGGTCAAGGGGCAGCAGTTCATGGAATACGTGTCAGAGCAGTGGCAGCTGTACCGGCTGGAGAAGGAGAAGGAGAAGCAGGAGCGGGTGAGTGTGGAGCTGACCATGCTGGCTCCTGCCTAGGAATGCCAGCCTGGGAGTGTCTGGTGGGCCCCAGTGCCCTACAGCTGCTGCCCTGGGCTCTGCCTGCTCAGTCCCAGCCTGGAAGCAGCAGGTAGTGGGACAGGTGCCCATTGTTATTGTGTCTGTGTGTGCTGAGCTCCTTTCTTGGCCCTAGCTGTGCCAGAGGTGCCACTTGGCTCCGGATGTCTATAAATCTCAGATGAAATGCCTGCTGCGTGGCCTTGCCGGGCTGTTGGCAGGGCACTGCCCACTGGCAGTGGCACAGAGGTGCACCAGCTCCACGGTGCTCAGGTGTGTGAGTGCACATGTCTCCCACAGCACCTGAAGAAGAGTCGGCAGATAGAAACAGAGATGCTGTATGGCAGCACCCCACGGACGCCCATCAAGCGGCGTGTCCTCAGCCCCCACACACCTGCCAAAGTAAGGAAGGTAAAATGTCCCTGTGGAGCAGTGCAGCTGGGCTGGGGCCCTGCCCAGAGCTGAGCTCTCCCTGAGCTGGAGCCTGGCCTTGGCCTGGCCTGGCCCTGCAGGAGGGGTCAGGGTGCTGTGGCTCTGCAGGGAGGTGTCCCGTGTAACGTGTGCTCTGCTTTCTCCTCAGTTCCACGGCACCTCCATCGCCAGCACCACCCCCAACAGCACCGTTCGCTCAGCCTTTGGGGGAACCATCTCCCACTCGCCCACGTCTCGGCTGCCGCCCTCTGGGAGGAAGGTGGGGTGCCTTGGGGGCGCCCAGGGCTGGGATGGGCGAACTGTAGCTCTGCCTGCTGTCACCCTGTGCTTCACTGCTTCCCTGCCAACTTCCTGGGTGGCTGAAGCTCCTGTTTGTCTGCAGCCTGCTCCGTGAGGCTGCTGCCATCCTGGTGGGGTGTTTCTGGGACCTGAGGGGGGAGGAGGGTGGCAGGAAATCTTTCTCCGGCCAGATTTGTAGTGTACCCTGTTCCTTGGGTGCTGAGCGTGCAGCTCAGGGGACCTTCCAAACATGGTTGTGCTGCTAGACAGGGCCTGAGCACCCTAGTCTAACAGGTGGCATCCCTGCCACTGGCATTGGGGTGGAACATGATGGGCTTTATAAGGTCCCTTCCCACCCAAACCATTTCCAGGATTCTGTAACTCTATGCTATGTGTTTCTGAGACCAGAATGCAGTCCCAGACCCCGGGAGGGCACACAGAGCCTGACACTGCTCTGGCCCCACAGAGGGACAGGCACTGAAGCTGTCACAGCTCTCCTGCCTCTGCTCCATTCCTGCATCCCGTAACTGTTGCCTCCTCCTGCAGTTTGGCCGTGCCCGGACCCCCAGCCGCATGGCAGCAAAGCCCGCCCGACCCCGGCTGAGGCAGTGGAACAAGGAGAACGTGTCCCAGCTGGAAGGAACCACCCTGAGCGGTGGGTGCACCCCCACAGCCCCTGCCCAGCGTAACCACAGCGTTAGTTCTGTTGCCAGCACCTATTCTGAGTTCGTGGTAATTCACCTCTTCTAACCCCACCCCCTCCCCAGGTGGCACAGGACAGACGCTCCCCCTTCCCCGAGCACCCCCGGGGCCGCATCCCCCCGATGTCCCTGCACAGCCCCCCATGTCCCCACACAGGGTGGCTGTTCCTGCCCGTGCCTGTGGCTCCACATGGAGAACTTCAAACTGCGGTTTGGTGGTGGAGGCCTCAGGCTGCTCGTGACACACAGCCCCGAGCAGCCAGTGGGGACAGACACCAGCACAGGGGACAGTCTGGGCTTAACGACACCGCTGTGTGGGGACAGAGCCCAAGGCCCAGCTCTGCTTGTTGAGCCCGTAAGGGGGACCCTGCTTCAGTTCCACCTTTTCCAGTAGTCTCTGGGAGTGGTGAGGCGAGCAGAGCCTGTGGGGGGCTGCCCCAACTCTCTGCCAGGGGATGGGGCTTTTCTCTCTAGGGCTGGGGGGCCCTTGGCAGCCTCTGTCCTTTTGTCAGGATGGGCTGAGCCTGAGCTTTACTTCTGTGTGACAGTGGACTGCCCCAGTCTGTTCCCTGGGGCAGCTGAGCTGGTGTTGGGGCACCCTGTGTGCCCTGGGACTGGGCTGAAGGGTTCTGTGCTCCAGGCTGTGTTCCCAGGCTGGCACCCAGCCTTGGGCAGGGCTGGTTTTGATGGAGGCAGATTCTTGACAGGAGTCCCCTTCCTCCAGCAGCTGAACACAGCTGTTCCTGTTCCCTTCTCCTACTGATGCTGCAGATTTTAGGAGGTCTCTAAAACATGGACAAAGAGGTTTAAAAAGGAGACATTATTTATTCGGAGCGGGGTGCAAGGTGGAGGTTCCCACAAATCAAGCACCCAATTATCAAAACTTTTTACTATATATGCATTTTAGCAAACAAAGGCACTAATGTTCATTGGCTACAGGTTATATATTTCTATTATTAGTTAGTATTCTATCTCCCCTTAGCAGCTTGGGCTGCCCTCCCCAGCCCCTCCCTGCGTCCCTACTGACCTTCGAAGCAGCAACCCTGACCTTGCTGCCCCTCCCTTCATCCCCCTTCTTGTTCCCACAGCGAGAACTTTCAAAGGCTTCCAGCTCTGAAAGCACCTCCCGCATCCTCAACTCCACCACCACCAATGCTTCGTGCTGAGGCCCCCACACCCGGCAGCAGCCAATTCTCCAGCAGCTCTGCAGTGTCACCCACTCCAGAATAACCCACCTCCAGATCCCCCTTTGAGAAATTTGCTTTTATTTAAAAAATTTTTCCAGATGTTGTGAATAAAGTCCCTGTACAGTCCCCAACTCCAAGTCTGTTGGGGTGGTGCCTGTGGTGAGCAGGAGGAGAAGAAATGGGGGGAAGGAGTGGGATTGTGGGGGGCAAACTCAACACCCCAAAATCTCAAGTGCGGCTCCAGGAGTGTGAGCCAAGCAGGAGCCACCCTCAGGGCCTGCAGCCTCAGTCCATGCCCCAAATGGTCTTGGGGTTGGTCCTGCAGAGCAAAGCTCACCCTCATCCTCCTCGTGGCAGCAGCCATGGTGGGGAGGGGGGGGCTCTGGGGCCCTCACGGCTCCAACACACGGACATAGGTGGTCCAGGGCCCGCACACCACCTCCTCTGCCCGCAGCCCCTCAGCCACCAGGTGCTCAACCCGGCGTGCCTGGTCAGAGTTGGTGATGTCCCCATGTCCCAGCTGTCCGTATTTACCTGCAGACACACAGTTGTGACACAGTGTGGCCCTGGGGCCTCACAGGGTGATGACTCCTGGACATTTTTGGGGAGAGGGAACACGAGAGCCCCCTGGCACAAAATGGGCCCCTCACAGTGATAAAAGAGCCAAGGGTGAAGGAACAGGAAGCAGAAACTGCTCCTGTGGGGGTTGTAAGGTCCTAAAGACGAGGTGTCACTTACCCCAGCCCCAGGTGTAGAGCTCTCCACCTCCTGCAAGCAGAACAGGACCATCAGCCAGTGCCTGATGAGCCCCTGCAACCCTAAGGCCTGCCCTCACACCCAGGGGTGCTGTCCACCAGGTCCCAGTGAGCCCCAGCCCCCACAGCCCACTCTCCTGCCCTGAGGGGTGCTGCCCCCTGCCCCCACCAGGCACTCACGTGTGACAACAGCTGTGTGTCGGGACCCGCAGCTCACCCCACTGACCTCCAGGTCCTGTGGCAGATCCAGCAGCGCTGGGAATGCCTGGATGGAGATGAATGAGGTGTCCTTGGCAGCCGACTGCTCCCCATGGGGCACCACCTTGGCATTCCCTGTAGAAGAGCTGACTCTCAGGTCCCAGGAGTGACTGGGCATCACTGGCATTTCCTGCAGGCTTGAACTGCACCAACCCTGCATTCAGCTGTGCAGAGACCCCTTGCCCCCAGCCCAGACAGCAGCACCCACCTGTGCCCACATTATCCTGAGCCTGCTCTTCTACCAGTGCCTTGGAGGGCAGAGCCAGCTGCCCTGACTCGTTCCAGCCCCACATGTACAGGTCTCCTGCCTCTGCAGGGTGAAGGGAAAATGCATCAGGCAGAGCTCAGCCCTTAGCAGCAGTGCTGGGTGCTCTGGGGGCACCAGCACCCCATTCCCCACCCCTGGGCCAGGTCCCACCAGGCCACCAGTGCCCTGACCTCCCACGCCAGGCCCAGCTCCTCACCACTGATGCTGGCCGAATGCCACCCGCCAGCTGCCACTGCCCACATGGGCACCCCGGCCAGCGCCTCCACCAGCCGTGGCTGCGGCTCCGACTCCAGCATCCCATGGCCGAGCTGCCCGTGCCTGCAGGGACACACACAGGGACAGACAGACAGATACCCCCATGTGCCACTGCCTCCAGCCCTCGTGCCTCCTGCCCACACTCCCCACCAAGCCCTTCCTGCTGCCACTGACACAGACCCAGCCTCCTAGGACCACTCGATGCCAGGGGGTGCAGCAGAGGCACAGAGCTCAGGTCAGGGCAAGGAAGGAGGGTGCCCCCATGCCCTGCAGCTTGGTGAGCTGCAGCAGGCATGGCACAACGTGTGAGACAAGAGTCTGTGTCATCGCACAATCAGTGTGCACTGTGCAGCGACGACAAGTTCAGACTGATCAATATTTTTATGAGTCAGCGCAGTGAGCAGGGGTTCAATTGCAGAGCTCATCGGGCCATGCTGAGCCAGCAACCAGCAGTGCCAATCAGTTTGGCCCCAAGCCTCAAAGCACAGGAGGGATCCCACCAGGGACAAGTTTGGGTTCATCCTGGGGAGGCACCAGCTGCCAGCACAAGCATTTCCCATGGTGGGCACAGATGAGGGCAGGGTCCAGAGACACACCCTAAGGTGTGTGAATCCTCCTTGTATGAGCAAACTGTGTCTCCCTGCATGCTGCCAACACAGGTGACACAGCTCCCAACAAAAGCTGGCAGAGCTTGGATGCTGAAGGCAAGAGCCAACTCCAGGAACAGGGAAAAGCCAAGTGCCCGTGGTAGGGCGATGCCCAGGACCAGATCCCAGTTACAGCCAGGGGTCACTGGGGAGCAGTGGGACAGAACACCGGGGGCTTTAGTTGTCAGAGCTGGGGCAGAAGCAGGGAGGAGCTGGCAGGGGCTGTAGGAGTGAGAGGAGCAGCTTGGCCTGTGTGGTCTGGGGAGCATCAATATGACAGCCCTGGTGGCCAACAGCTGTGCTAATGCCCAGCACTTGAGAAGCATTTTCATCTTCCACAGGAGGAATCAGCAGAGGACTGACGCAAAGAGACACTGAGGGACAGGGAAGGGTGTGCTGCAAAGGGAAAGGGGTTCCAGCCAGCAGTAAGAGAGGGACTACAAAGGGGTGATCTGGGCCAGCACCTGGCTGTTACACAGCAGAGCTGTCACACTGCAGGACATCTGCCCTGCTGGCACGGGGATGGGTGAGAGGATCCTCAGCCACATTGAACAAATTCCAAAGAAGGTTAATCCTAAAGTACAAATTCCCACATGTAGAAACCTTTCCTCTGAAGGCAAGAAGGATAAAACAACGTAGCATCTGCAAAGCAAGAACTGCTGATGTATATTGAGTTTTGTGTTTGCCGTGAGCTGTGTTTGCTACCAGCTGGCCTAGAGCCAGCAACCGAGAAGGGACTGGGGAGTGAAAAGCTCCTGAGCAATGAGGAATGGGGAGGGCACTGGGTCAAGGTATGCAGCTTGTGACACTGACTGATGATCCGTACTACACTTGTCTTCCATAAGTGGCAAAGAAAGAGGAACACAGCATCCCTTCCACCCTACAGACAAGAACAGCCGTTCCTGTGGTCAGGTCTTATCGAGCACCAGCAGAACTCAGGGATCCAGGGCATGGGGACCTGGGGCCTGGCCCTCTGGTGCCTCCTTGGAAAATCTGACTAGGGCAGCACATCCACAAGCAAGCCCCAAATGAACAAACACCTTTGTGGGAATAAACTGAGCGATGCCGCTGGCTGTTAAATGTACCCAAGTTCAGCTGCTGGCAGGTGACATGGGGTGCCAGGGCTGGAGGCTTCTCCCAAGGCTATAGCAGAAGGATCTGGCATTGAACTGTCAGACTGATGGAACCAACCTCCAGCTCAGAAACATAGAGCTGGTGTTGGTGTGGCGAGTTAACAGAGGAGCAGTAACAGAGCAGGGACCCCAGGGGTCACACAGAGACACCCGAGTGTCCTCGGAGACCACCTTGAGGGGGTCACAAACCAGAGCAGAGGCACAACAGGAGTCATGGCCCTGGCACCTGCAGAGGAGACAGGAGTACTCATGGGGCCAGCAAGAGGGTACCCAGCAGAAATGGGGGCACGGCCGGACCAGCAGTCCCTGGGAGAAGCTGCAAGCTGGGCTGCCTGTGCCAGAGGGATGTGCTGGCACCCAGCGGGACCTGGTTTGGGCAATGGACAGATCCCATCAGCTTGGAGGTAAGCATGGGGCACCAATACTACTGTCCCAACTGCACTCCCATATCCTTCCTGAGCCACCCACACCCCATGGAAAAATCAGGAGGGATTTCCCAGCCCCAGGCAGTGTGTGAGGGTGGAGGGAAGGACTATAACACAGTAGCATCTGTATGTGATCCAGATGGCTCAAAAGTTATTAACTGAAGCTCAGTAATTCTGTGCAACACAGGCAATAACAGCATGATCAGGATGCAATGAACAGGGTGGCTATTAGTGAACTCACTGCTTATCATTTAATTAGATTATTATATATTTAATATTAGATTACTATATATTTATTATATATTTAATTATACTATATAATATATAATATATATTATATATAATTATACATAATATAATATGTATTATATAGTTATATATATTATGTATTTAACATTAGGTTATTGTATATTTAATTAGATTATTATATATTATTGCTTATCATTAATTAGATTATTTTACTGTGTTGACTCATCAACCAACACTACAGAGATGCGAACTGGTGTGTCTAAGGCCTGCAGGCTAACGGGGGGCAGTCCCTGAGGTGACCCCCATCCAGACATCCTCTCACCTGCACCCCACAAAGCCCCTCCTACATCCTCCACACTCATTCTGCACCCCCGTTATTCTCTCTGCATACCCTCAGCAGTGTTTATCCTGTTGTTCCTGAATCCCCACCCGTGACCCACCAGCTTCCCTCCCGAGCCCGCTGCCGCCCCTGTGACCCCACAGCCCCGCTCACCTGCCGCCACCCCAGCTGAAGACCTGGCCGGCGGCTCCCAGCGCCAGGGCGTGCTCGGTGCCCAGGGTGAGCCGCCGGGCGCGCAGCCCGGCCGGCAGCGCGGTGAAGAACGGCGGCCGCGGCGTGGCGAAGCCGCCGGGCAGCAGCGGCAGCGGCGGGGACTGGGGGGGCTCCGGCGGCAGCGCCCGGCTCCAGGCGGGCTCGTCCTGCAGCGCGCCCCTCACCGCCGCCTCCCGCCGCCAGGCGCGGGCCTCGCCCGGGCCCCGCAGCACCAGGTGCGTCTCGGACGGCAGCGCCTCGGCCCAGCCCGGCAGCCGCCGCCGCAGCCCCGCGCTCCGCACCTCCAGCCCCGCGCCTACCGCGGTGGCACCTCAGAGACCGGAGCTGGGGACAGTGGGGACAGTGCGGGGGCGGGACGGGGACAGCTCGGGGCTCTGGGGGGCCGGGACGGGAACGTCACGGGAGAACCAGCGGGGAGCATCCCGGGGGCCGGGACGGGGACAACCCGGGCGGAGTGGCAACACATGGGAACACAGACACACCCGGGGACCGGCACAGAAGGGAAACGGGGACAGCCCGGGAAACGGCGCGGTGGGAGGGCGGGTGGGGTCCCATCCCGCGTCAGGGGCGGGGCGGACAGGACAGACGGAGGGGACCCGCGGGGCAGAAGGGGGACCCGCCGTCCCGGGGAGAGGTGGGGGGAACCGAGCACTAGCCGGCAAAGGGCTGCACCGGAATGGTGGGAGGGACCGGGCCACTGGGCGGGCCGGGGGCGCTCACCGGTCTCCACGACCACGTAGCTCCACGAGGGCCACACGCGGAGGATCCCCTCGGGACCCGCCTCCAGCCGCCGCGGCGCTGGGCCCGGGCCCGGCTCCCCGGCCGCCTCCTCAGGGCTGAACCCGAACACGAGCCAGGCGCGGGCGTGCGCCGCCATGGCGGGGCGGCTCCGGGAGGAGGGCGGGGCGGCACCGGGAGGGAGGGCGGGGCGGCACCGGGAGGGAGGGCGGGGCGGCTCCGGGAGGGAGGGCGGGGCGGCACCGGAGGTGACGGCGGAGGTGCCGACGGACAGATGGACAGAAGTCGGGCCGTGGTCCAGGAGCAGCTTTAGTGTCACCGGGCGGGCCCAGCCCCACCACGCCGGTCCCGGCCCTGGGCCGGCCCTCCCGGCTAAGGCAGACGGTGGCAAAGGCAGCAGCGAGCCCCCTCCTCCTCCTCCTCGCCCTGGGGCACCGGGATGGCGCCGCCGAGCACAGCGCGGCCCCAGCCCCGGGCAGTGCTGAGCCAGCCCCGCGGGCGGCCGGGCCCTGCCAGGGCCACCCTGAGAGCAGCATGTGAGCACCGGCTCCAGCAGCGTGTGCCGGAGCGCCGGCAGCGTGTGAGCACAGCCCCCACAGCGTGTGCAGCGTGTGCATGAGCCCCACGGGCCCTCAGGCCTGGCCAGGGTTGGGCTTGATCAGGCCATAGGCCACAGCCTGAGCCAGGCTCTCCTGGGCCGCCTGGGCCACTCGCGGCTTGTCCTTGTCCTTGGCCAGCACTGAGAGGATCTCCAGCATCTCACTGGCAATGAGCTGCTCAGCCACTTCCCGTGCGGCCGCCATCATGTTCATCACCACTACGGCACCGCGGTGCTGCAGCTCGGTGCTGGGGCTCAGCAGCAGGGCCTGCAGGATCTCCAGCCAGTGCACTGTCTGTAGGGGAGTGGGGCCAACATCAGCATGGCCCCTTGAGAGAAGGGATCCAGCTCCCCACCCCGACAGTCCCAGCTTAGTCAGGCTGAGGGGTCAGGACAGGTTGCCCCTCTTCTGGGGCCAGCATTGGGACAGAGCTCGAGGCCACCATGGGAAGGGAATAAGGGACACAAGGTGCTGTCCCGCCCCACTGCTGGGCACTCACCACCTGGGGGATGCGCTTGCAGATGGGAGGGTGCAGGGCAGTGAGCATTGCCAGGGTCCCTGAGGCTGCCCGACGCAGCTTCTCATCTTCCTCCCCACTGTACAGGACCATCAGCTTTAGCCGGTCGCTGCCCTCCGCCAGGAACAGTTCCTGCACCTGCACAAGAGGAGGAGGAGGGGATGGGTGGGGCTGTGGGGGTCCAGCAGTCCAGCGCAGACCCCAGCTCAGCCCAGCTCTCACCTCCTTGCTCATGGCCATGTTGCACATGCACTCAGTTGCAGCCAGCCGGATCAGCTCGTGCTCTTCAAACATGTAGCCCTCGATCATGGGCACGGCCCGCTCCTTCAGGATCTTCTGCCTGTGGGAAGGGGGGCGGGAGGGTGTGAGTGCTCCCCGCCCAGGGAAGCCCACTAGGCCTGAGGGAACAGCCAGCTCCCCTCTCCCCCCATTCCTACCGCAGCCTCTCACTGATGCCAGCCAGGTTGGTCAAGGCCATCAGCCCCTCGAAGTTCTCCAGGCCTGTGCGCTGCAGGTGCAGGAGGCTGACCAGGGGCCGCACCACCTCGTAGATCTGTGGAGACAGCACACATGGGACTGAGTCAGTGCCCACTGCTGTTCTTACATGAGCCCCTGGTTGGCAGACCTCACACCTAGTCCCCAGCCACAGCACTCACCCGCTCCCCAGGGAATGCCATCTCTGGGTTGGAAGTGATGGTGATCTTTGCCAGGGCCTGTGCTGCCTTGGTCTGCCCCACTTCGGTGCCCTCCAGGGACAGTGGGATCAGAGCCTGTGAGCAGAAACAGCAGCTCGTCCTGCAGCCAGCCCACAGCAGCCTCATATATGAGGCAGCCAGTCTGGCCCCTGCAAATCAGAGACCCCCAGCCCTCAGACCCAGCCACCCCAGAGCGGTGCAGGGCAACAGCACAGTGGGGTCCCATCCCCTCACCTTGCCTCCTCCCTGCGCAACCACGGCACCCCGGTCCTCCGCCTCCTCCACCAGTGCCAGGAACACTCTAGGGACAAAGTGGGAGCAGCTGGAGCACCCAGACAGCTGCAGTGGGTCCAGGCTGCACCAGACTCCTGGACATCCCTATTACTGTCCAGATGCCATCATTCACCATGGATGACACATAAGTTGACCGGCAAGATGCCAGCAGCCTGGGAACCCAGCTCCCTGCTGTCCCTTGGCACACTCATACCTGGAGATCAGCTCCCGACAGGAGTTGGTGAGTGCCGGGTTCTCACTTTTTACCATGCAGGCCAGAGCAGACACCACGCCGGCCATCAGCAGCTTCCGCACCCGCCGCTTTACGAACTCTGGCTTGTCCTGTTCCATAAGTAGGGTCACAATTGGCTCAGGAGCACCAGCTGGCTGGTGAGGTGCCTGGCCCCACCCCTGTGGGCCCCAAGGACACCCTGTCCCACCCCTCCACTCTCCTCCTGAGCACAGCCATGCCCCCCTCACCTTGGGGTGCTGCTCTGGAATGTGCTGTTTGGCGTACTTGGCCAGCTCCAGCATCTGCGGGTCCGGCTCCTCATGGTCGTAGCTGTTAGTGCAGTTCACCAGTGTGGAGGCGACGGCATAGAGCACACTCCTATCCTCCGACTGCAGTGATAACGGACACACGTCACACTCGTGGCAGGGAGGAGCAGCCAGGGCTAGAGCCCACTCAACATCTTCCATATACCCCACCCCACAGTATGAGGCCCACACCCCTTCTGCCATGTTTCCCTGGTGTCAAGGTGCCCACCCTGCAGTGCTTGGC
The DNA here is from genome assembly GCF_022539395.1 of Myiozetetes cayanensis. NCBI lineage: Eukaryota > Metazoa > Chordata > Aves > Passeriformes > Tyrannidae > Myiozetetes > Myiozetetes cayanensis. The sequence continues at coordinate 20,502,340 of NW_026087048.1, forward strand.
ACATACCTTGGCCAAGTGGAACATGGCCTGCATCGCTGCCTTGTCCTCCACAAACTCCTCCTTGACGTCTGCATCGAAGGTGAGGTAGGCCAGGCCTTCCACAGCCCAGCGCCGCGTGCCTGCGTCGATGGCCTCATTGCACAGCCACCTGGGAGAACAGTCCTTGAGCCCAGCGCGGGAGCCCGTCTGTGAGGCACCCTGCCCACTCCCTCCACACCCGGCCTCGCTCACTTGCGGCACTGTTTGGCCAGTTTCATGGTGGAGCCCTCGGCAAACTGCTTCATGCTGAAGTCGGTGCCACCAGCAGATCCCAGCTTGCAGAGCCCCTGCAGCCAGGAGCAGAATGTGGGAGCAGGAATGGGCACAAGCACCCAAGTGTGCCTCCCAGACCCCCAGGGAAGGGCAGTGCTGAGTGGTGATCCCACATCCACAGCCCACCCCAGACTCAGCCCCATGGCTCCTCCATCCCGCCACACTCACCACAAGCGCACGGATGCGGATGCTGTCCCTCTCGCTGTGCTTGTAGATCTCCTTGAGCAGGCTGACGCCGTTGGCTGTGATGAAGGAAGCACGCTTGGCCTTGTCGGCCGCGTGGATCAGCGCCTCCACTGCTACCAGCTGGTGGGCCTCACAGACAGAGGCACACAGGGACAACACACTGTCCATGATGCCCTCTAGCTCCAGCACCCTGTTGCCTGCGTCTGAGGGGCCCTGCAGCAGGCATGACACTGTCTGGATGGCCCGCAGCTTCCCTGGCAGTTCGTGCCCCTCAAACCAGCCCCTGTGCAGAAAGACCACCAGAAAGGGTCAAGCTGATCCCACCTGCTGTCTCCTGCCCCACCCGCTGAATACCCCCACAGTGGGTCTGCAATTGACTTTAGCACTGAGGGTGACAGCTGCTACCAGGTTACAGGTGACCAAACCGCCGAGCCCCTGGGACCCCCAGCTCACCTCACGTAGTCCTCACACAGGTGGTGGAAGTTTTCCCTCTCAGCATCGCACTTCAGGTCCTCGTACAGTTTGCTCAGCAGGACAGAGGCGCTCATCCGGCTGTTCTCCGTCACAGGCAGGCTGCCTGGGCTGCCGCACACCGTGCTGCCCACCTCCAGGATCTTCTTCAGGCCTGGGAGGGGTCAGACACCCTGGTGAGGGGCACAGTGGCATGTGTAGAGCCATGGCAGAGGGGCACGATGCCCCAGTGAGACGCTGCTGGCCATTCCACTCACCCTGGTCAATCACCCAGAGGCTCATGCTGTTGTTGGTCTCCTTTGGTGACTTCCTGGGCACGACCTTGATAAGCAGGTTGAGGGCGTTGTCACGGCCGTGTGCTGAGGCCCCTTCCAGCGCCAGCAGCTCCAGGAGGTGCCTGATCAGCAGTTTCAGGTCCCTAGAGGAATCTTCCAGAAGAGACAGCGCCCTGCAATCAGTGCCCTGGGTACAGCCTCACCCCCACTGTGTAAAGCTGGCAGAGATGATGCCATGACCAGGGACTTCTGCCTCCTGTTAACCCTGGACCAAAGCCTGCCTTTGCCACAGGGAGCAGTAACAGGGTGGGCAGCAGGAGAAGAGCCCACGGCAGCTGTACACCTCCCCAGGGTTCTCCCCTCCCACCAGCCAGCCAAGGCTGCCCACACTCACCCAGCACCACCGCATCCTCCTTTCCACGGAAGTCCTTCTGCAGCCCCTCCTTCAGGGAATCAAACATCACATGCAGCAGGTTGCAGGCAGCCAGGGAAACCTGTTCGTGCTCCACACCCAGCACCGCCGAGAGACGAGGGGCCCCCAGCTCTGCCAGGATGGCCGAGGTCTGAAGGTACAAGCACACCCATCTGCTGAAGGCCTTGGGGAAGCCTTGGCACTTACCAGCCCCTTATCAGCATTCTTCCCTCTCACAGACTCAGGCCTGGTAGGTGACAGCTCAGAGCTCCCCTGTCTGACACTTCACAGCCTCCCTACCGTGGTTCTCCCCTGGGCACAGCAGTACCTACCCGGGAGCGGTGGCCAGAGCACAACCCCACCAGCGTGCGCAGGGCTGCCAGCATCAGATCAGCCTTGGCCGTGTCCAGCAGCTGCGTCAGCAGCCGCACACCATCACTCTGGAAGATCTTCTCTGCTCCGGCCTCCTCTCGTGCCAGCACGATCAGGTTCTGCGCAGCCTGGGAAAGGAGACTCCTGTCTAGATCACCCATCCACTGTGCACAGGGAACCCCTGGCAGCCACAGGCACCCGCCCTCCAGCGTCTCGGGGAGCACATTCCGCAGAAGGCGTGGCCTGCCAAAGCAGCACCACTAATCCACTGTGGACCTGGGAGCACTGAACCTCCCCTCCTCATCTCCCAGCCACAGCGCTACCCCTTGCTCCCTGAGCTCAGACCTTCTGCTTCTTGTCCGCATCCTCTTCTTCAGGATCCAGCAAGATCTGGAACATCTGCTCTACCTTTGAGTCCGTGCAAGACATGGTCTTCATCTGAGAGAGCAGAAAGAGCAGCTCAGCCCTCCTTGCCTCCGCAAGCTGTCCACAGCCACAGGGGGTCCAGCTGCCCCCATCACTGACCTTCTCATGCATGCTGCTGCCCAGCGCACGCAGGGCCTCCTGGAAGGCCTTGTTCCTGGGCTCCAGGCTCATGCACCGCTGCAGGTCACCAATGGCCTGGTCCAGGCGGCCCAGCTGCTGCAGCGCCTGGCTACGGCGGAACAGCGCCTTCACGTCCCGGCCGTCGGCCTCGATGGCTGCGCAAAAAAGGGTCTATGGCAGAGCCCTGCAGCATGCCCCCGCCTGCCCTGGTGGGCAGCACAGAGGCCAGCCCCCCTCAGCCCCACTGACAGTACCTTTAGTTGCATCAGCCTCTGCCTTGGCATAATCCTCCTGGAGAGATTCAGAAGAGGCAAAACCTGAGGGCTGCCCAGGCAGGCCCCGCACAGCCCAACGCCCCCGCTTTGGCGAGCAGGGACAGGCTGGGAACACCGTCACTGCGGACTGTGAGCCAGCCCAGTGAGACAACCTGTCCTTCCCAGAACACAACCCTCAAGGGATCTCCGTGGAGCCTTAGGGCCCCCGATGCTTTTCACCTGCTTCTTGTCTACTCAGGCCCCTGAAACTCCTTGTGTTCCCCCCTTGCCTCAGGGACAGTTCCCCAGCAGGAGATCAGGGATGCTGTGACTGCCTGGGGACAGCCCCAGGGCACATGCACAGCCCAGGTACAGACGGGAGCATCCTGACCCCCACAGCCCACCCGGGAGGTGGGTCTGCAGGGGACAGCGGGCAGGGACAGGGCAAAAGGTGAGCAGAGACAACATCCCTCTCTGGGAACAAGAGCATTCTACTCAGGGAACCGACACTGCCCCCGGCGCAGGGAGCACCCGGCCATGGCAGACAGCCCCAGCCGGCCGGGCAGGTTCCTGCGGGGCCGTCCCTCACCAGTTTCAGGTAGCAGGCGGCCCGGTTGCGGTGCAGCACGGCGCGCTCCGGCGCGGCGTCGCTCAAGCTCAGCGCCTCCGTGTAGGCGGCGAGGGCGGCGCCGTGGTCCCCCGCCTGGAACAAAGCGTTGCCCCGCGCCCGGAGCTGCTCCGCCGTCACCTGCCAACGGGAACGGCTGTGACACGGCCCCGCACCGGCGGCTGCCCGGAGACGGGCCCGGGATCCCGGGACAGGGACTCCCCCGCCCCACCACGCCGGGCTCGGCCCCGAGCCCCCCGGTCCCGTCCCGGCCCTGCCCGTCCCGGCCCTGCCCGTCCCCGCTCACCGGCTCCTCCATCGCGCCCGTGACGTCACCGCCGATGCTCCGCAGAAACCCGGACGCGGCCGCCCGTGTCACGTGACGGGCCGGGGCCGGGCCGGGGGCCGGGCCTGCAGCGCCGCCCCGCGGCCCGGCGGTCCCCGCGGACACCCCCCGTGCTGCCCCCCGGTTCGAGGCCACCCCCCACGCCCCCCGCCCTGCCCCACCCGCGGGACCCTCAGCAGCCCCGGCTGGGGCGTGTCAGGCTGGGGGCACCGTGGGAAGGCTGGGCACGGGGTGGGTGCCCTTCCCGGGGTCTGCAGGGCAGGCAACGGGTGCAGGGCAGGAGGCGGGCGGGGTGGCAGCGTCGGGTCCGGTAGAAATGGCAGAGGTCGATGGCCATGAGCAGGAGGACAAGGAGCGCGTAGAGCCCAACGAAGGGCAAGGCCAGTGGGTTCCTGAGGGGGGTGCACTTCAGGAGGGGGCAGCCATGGCCTCTCCCAGCACAGCAGCACTAGGGAGGGCCACCCAGGGCCCAGCGTGGGCTCCAAGGGATATCACAGCACCAATCCCAACAGCCACGGGAAGCCCCTGGGGCTGTGCTGGGAGCCCCGAGCAGCACACACAGCCAGTCTGCTCACCGCAGTAGGTCAGGACTGGCCAGGCTGGAGAGGTTCACCCCGGTGAGGGCCTCCAAGGCCAGCTGGGAGCAGCAGGACTTGAGGGCACGCGGGCTGGGCTGGCAGCAGTAGCGTTGGCCGGGGGGGTCAGTCAGCCGTGGGCAGTAGAAGCCGGGGTGGGAGCGGCCGTCGTGGCCAACGTAGCCCTCACAGAGGTGCAGGTTCTGCACGGAGACTGCGGTGGGTAGCAGGGGCTTGGAGAGGGCCGGGACTGAGTCCCCACTGTGTGGGTCACAGAGCCACACGGTGCCGGCAGGACAGGCTGCCAGCTCCAGCAAGGTGGCCCTTGCAGGAATGCCGTAGAGCAGAGCCCTCCCAGTCCCAGCAGGCATGAACTGGGCTGGGCTGCAGCTCTCTAGCCCCAGGGGACCTGGCTAAAATGACACAGGGACCCTCGGCTCAGCTTAGTGTGGGCTCCAGCCCCCCAGCAGTGCCTGCCCCCGTGTGTGCCATGTGCCGTGACCACCAGTGCTTGCCATGGCCTCAGCAAGGGCAAATATGGGTGAGGAGGGGGGTGGTGGCAGAAGGGAGGGGAAAGCCCTCGGGGACATCAGGTCAGCCCCCATCTCTGCAAGCTGAACCCCTCCCTGTTCCCCATGACCCCATGGAGAGAGCAATTACACCCCACACACGAGCTGCAGTGGGACCAACCCCAGGACCACCACACCTGGGCCACCATCCCCAGCATAAGCCTCCCCCTCCCAGTGTTGACCACTGTCTCCTAGCACAGACCCCTCCAACCTCTGTTCTAGGCTGTCAGATAGCAACCCCCAAGGGATTTGGGGGGATCCGTCAGGGATGGGGAGGACAGGTTCAGGGAACAGGAGGGGCAGCAGTGGGGCTGTACCTGTCCCAAAGATGCTGGGTAACAGAGCCACGGTGAGGAGCAGCTGGAGCAGGAGCCCACCCAGCATCATCCTGGCCGACCCTGAGCAGAGGCAGCTCTGGCTCCAATGGAGGCAGAAACCACAGCCACTCCTGCTCCCGCCTCCATCGCAACCCATCAAGAGCTGCTCAGAGCCATTAGAGCCTCCTGTACTCACTCAGGCTCAGTCCACAGGGACCAGGGCGGAGGCGGGAGCATCAGTAATGAGGTTCTGGGGCCAGGAGCAGGACGGGCCAGGAGCTCCTTCTCCACCCAGGCACGGATCACCAGCCACAGGGTCCACGGCCCTGGTTGGAGACCTGGGCCCCTCCCAGGATCCCAGAGTTACGGTGAGGGCTGTGGGCCAGGCCAGGGGATGGGGCAAGCGCCTGGCACCAGGTGGGGGCAGGTGGCCTGTGCTGCAGTCCTTCGGCACCCACTCCCTCATCACCCACCCCTGGGTGGGGCCCTGCGCCAGCCCCCTGGCCCCCCGCCAGCCGTGCCATTAGCCAGGCTCCAGCAGAAGGTCCCCATGCCAGGCATCCTCTGGGCGCTGCAAAGGGCTGAGCTGCTGAGGCTGGTCCATGCTGGCTCTGTGAGCTCAGCCCCTTCCAGGGCAGGACCACAGTCAAGCCTGTAGCATGCAGAGGTGCTGAAGGCTGTGCAGGAATCGTGGAATCACAGATTTAGGTTGGAAAAGACCTCTAAGTTCATCGAGTCCAACCAAACCAGAGTTGAGGCAGCTCCCCCGCCTCCCCCTGCGGCCCTCCCCGCTGGCAGTAATTAGCCCCGGGGGCCAGGGAGCTGGCAGCCCCTGTGGTTCCCACAGCAACCGGGAGGATGCTGTGGTGAGGTGGCATCAGCACCCACACCTCAGCTGCTGCAGCCTCAGCAGAGACTGGACTGCCAGGCTCACACTGAAGCGGGGCTAAAGGCTCTGGATTTGGGAGAGGCCATTGCCATGCTTCCCCCAGTTGTTGCTGCCAGCACAAAGGAGCTGCCTGACTCCTGTCCCCCTGGCTCCTGTCCCCAAGCATGGCTGGGCCTGGCCATGCCACCAGCCTCTCACACATGCCCAGGGCCCCACACTCAGCTCAGATCTGGGAGCACTGGCAGGGCAGGGACCTGACAGAGCAGAGGACAGCACAGCTCCAGCAGCCCGCCCAGCACACCCAGACTGACCCTGGCCCCGAGCCAGACTCCCCACCTTGGGTGCTGCCCTGTCTCCCCATGACGCACCATACCCACTCGCCTGCACAGGAGGCACAAACCACACACAGACTGGGGCCCTTGGAAACAGCCTCGTGTTTCCTACAAGCTCCAGGTGAGCTCAGTCTCTAGTCCACAGCACCTCTCCAGGCAACTGCCCAACACCACCAATCAGCCCCCATGCTGCCCTGCCAGGCCAGGGGAGCCCAGCATGGGCCCCTGCTCCAGCCACTTGGGTGGCCACACTCCTGGGCAGTCTGTGAACATGGCAGGGCAGCGATGCCCATCCCACCAGCAGCAGCAGAGCCTGGCCTGCTGCCCCTGCCAGCTGTGCTCAGCCCACCCGGCACCACTTTCAGCAGCTTCCGCCCAGCCCTGCCAGAGCAGTTCATTCCAAAATCTATCTGAGAATGCGGGACTAATAAATTAGAAGGCAGCAGACGCCTCTGCAAGTCTGATGCCTGCTGCCCACACCCACCACAGTGCTGCTGTCCCCACTCTCCTGCAGTGCTGGTGCTGCTCCTGCGCTGCCCAGCCACTCTGCTCCTCTCCCTCTCCACACACTACCCCAGGCGGATGCGGAACGTGGCAATTTCCATGGGGTCCAAGTAGATGTTGGTGCTGTTGGAAGCCGTGCCCAGCGGGTACATCAGCGTCAGTGAGGTGGGCTGCAGGGAGCCCAGCTCCAGCCCCTGGAACAGGCCTCCTAGGACCAGCTGGGGAGAGAGGAGGGAGAAGAGAGGAGGCCTATGTGCTGTCCCTGGTGCAGCACTGTGCCCAGGGCAGCCTGACATGTGGCATGCCAGCCGTGTCAAGGCCCAGCCTAGCCCTGACCCAGTGTGGGTGTGGGGCATCCTAGCTCTACCTTGCCCTGGCTGGTAGTGCAGTTGAAGCCCAGGTTCTTGGCCTCCAGGCTGCAGTCAAAGCCTTTGCGGTGCAGAATCAGCGCTGCCTCGGTGGAGGGTAGTGAGTCATCCTGGGGGAAGCCAGAGAGTGAGGCACAACACTGGGGACAGCGGGGCAAGAGCCCCCCAGAGTCCCGTCACCCCCAGGTTGTAGCTCACTTCTGCCTGCAACATCCGCAAGTTGAGGATGTGGAAGTCGCAGGGGAGGGTGGTGGCAAGGGGAACGAAGGAGCGCAGGGCTGGCAGGACCGGCTTCTCCAGCGCCACCGGCATGACCAGGGCCTCGGCATTCAGGTGCATGGAGGTGATGTGGCTCAGCAGGGAGGGGAAGCTGATGGGGCGTTCATCCTGCACCTGCCGAGGACCACATGGGTCAGCAGAGGCCTGGGGAGCCGTGGGGCCAGGCAGAGCCTGGGCAGGGCCCACAGAACCACTGTGCCAGCAGTGCCCTGAGACCAGGCGCCTGCAACCACAGGGTACCCAGAGCTGCCCCCACCCAGGTAGGACTCCCTTCCCCAGCACCCAAACAGGACCCCATCAGACTACAGACCTGCTATGGGCCTGGCTAGGCTAGTGGCTAGCAGCTAGTGCACGAGACAGGGAGAGATAGCGGGGCCAGGCCGGCCATTACCTCAGGGCTGCCAGTCCTGGTGCCAGGGAAGCCCAAGGCTTTAAACATGGAGACCAGTTTGGAAAAGAAGCCGGAGCTCTGAATGGGTGACATGGCGCAAGCATAGAGGGCAGTGAGGGGATGGGACAAGAACACTGTGATTACATGGGTAACGTGGCTCCACAGGGACAGATCCCACTGCACATCCCACCCTCCCCATGCCCCTCGCTCCAGGCCTATCCCTGCCCAGAGACAGCGCAATGGGACAGTAGGGGAGCAAATGCTGCATCCCATCACGCGTGGCTTTCTGCAGGTGCCTCCGCCCTGCTCCATCCCAAGGCAGGGCATTCCTATCCTGTGGCCTCACAGCCCAGGCACCTTGTTGGCAGTGGTGCGGCGCTCCAGAAGGAGCCGGAACCGGTTGCAGGTTCGCTTGTTGTCCTTCAGCCCCTGGCCCAAGCCCCGGTTGTCATCCTGCATGAGGCGCCGGTCCAGGATCACCTCCAGCTGGCCTGTGAAGAGTGGGTTCCCATGTCCCAGGCTTTACCAGGAGCCAGCCACCCCCATGGCACGGAGCTCTGAGAGACAGCAGGACCAGGGCACCCTGTGCCCAGCCTGCAGCACACTCCTCCCCTGCATCCCCTAGGGACGGGAGCCCCAGCTTCACAGCAGGCCTCCAAGGCACAGGCCTCCAAGGCACAGGCCTCCAAGGCACAGGCCTCCATCTCACCGCTGCTGAGACTGGAGACTCCCAGGGCCTGGGCTGTGAGCAGTGTCAAGCGGCTCTGCATGTCCTGGATGTAGGCCATGGCAGGCATGGGGTAGAAGTTGGCCTGCAGTGGCAGCTTCCGCTGGTACCTGCGGGGCTGGATCTGTCAAGGGACAGAGGTCAGTGGCCAGAAGTGGCTCCCACAGTGCCCAGTGCTGTGTGCCAAGGAACTGTCCTGCTGTGGGCAGGTGCTGTCCCTCCCCAGGCGGCCTCATACCTGGAAACCATTGAGGTCTGTGAAGAAGGTGTTGTCGCTCTCAATGTCAGTGCTGAAGCGCAGGGCCAGCTCCTTGTTGATGTGGTCACGGATGTCCACCAGGCAGGACACATCCAGGGACAAGCCCTCCACCCCTGCAGGTAGCCAGTGAGGGGCTGGGCCCCACAGGTAGCATCCCTGGGCCAGTGACACCCCAGCACCACCTCAGGATCTCACCTGGCACATTGTACAGCCGCACCGTGGTCTGAACGTGCTGGTAGTAGCTGGCAACCTCTGAGAAGAGGGGTCCCTCCGTCACCCGCACCACCGGGGGGTTCTTGGGGGCATAGGGCTGGGGAGAAGGAGTGCTGCACTGAGCCTGCTGCCTAAAGACAGTCCCGCAGGCACAGCTGCCAGCTGGCTCACAGGACAGAGCCTGTACCTTGGCTTCTCCATCAGGCAGGAAGAGATAGGCCCCGCTTTTGTCCTTGGAGGTCCTGGTGCCATAGACGAGGAACTCGCTGCTCACCCTGTGCCCCTGCTCCTCCCCAGCTCGGCGTAGGCTCTGTGGGTGCGGACCAGCACAGCCATGAATGCAGAAGGCAGCATGGTGACCCCCTCCCCTCCTCTACTCCAGAGCCCCACATTCACCTGCAGCAGGCCCGAGTGCCCTGAGAAGCAGGCCTGCAGGTGCTGGTTCTCCAGGCAGAAGTCATTGGCAGCAGCCGGGAAGACGTGCAGGGGCACAGCCTCAGGCTTGCGCACAGGCAGGTCCCGACCGTTCAGGTACAGGCGTGTGGAGGACCTCAGTGCGGCGTGGCCCTCCGAGGACCTGTGCAGCTGCAGCACACGCAGCCCCAGTGCGGGCAGGCGGGCCAGCACAGACACCTGCAGGCAGTGTGGGGACCTGAGCCAGCCCCCCATGCCTGGGGATGGGCTGGGAGTTGGTTGGGCAAAACCCCCACTTGGCACGTGCATGGGGGCCTGGCAGTCTGACAGCTGTGGGAGCTTGTGTTGTGGGGTAGGGACAGAGCAGGGCCAACAGAGTGTCCTGGCAGTGTACAGGGATGGGAGGTTGGCATACATGGGATGTGCAGGTTGAGGATGGGGCAGGCATTGGCACTGGGGCACCCCGTACCTGGTAGATGTCAGGAACCACTTCGGTGGCAGAGCTCCAGGTTGCGCTGAGCTGGAAGGGCAGGGGCTGGCCCTCCTCGGAGAGCACATGCACATGCGGGGAGTCCACCAGCACTGGCACCACACTCAGGCGCTCCTGCTCCAGAGGGTTGAACACCACCAGGAACCTGCAGGGGGTCACCCAGAGATGGCATCCCAGCCCCACCGCATACCAGATGCCCAATGCCCCACACTACCCCGCAGGTTCACTGCATCTACTCATGGCTTCACAGCATTCCAGGTACTCCCTCACTGCCTCTCCACAGCCCCACAAGTCCCCAGAGCAAGGCATAAGGCCCTACCGGGGTGAAGTGTCCAGTCTGACCACTGTCTTCTCTGGGAGGGAGTCCTGGCTGGGGCGTGTGTCATCCTGGGGAGAGGAGCAGTGAGAGTTGGGGTATGCCCACCCCCTGCCAGCTGGGCCCAGGAACACAGGCATAGGCTGGGGCCCTTTCTCCAGTCACCCCTGCATGGAGTTGTGCTACTGGAGGCATGGGGACAGCATAACGGTGTGCAGGGAGCCAGGGGCAGGCACTGCTCACCGTGCTGAGGAAGGGCGCAGCAGGGTCATGGTGATATGTGTCCTTGTCCCCCAGCACAAGGTAGTGCGCAGCATTGGTGATGACACGCTTGAGGTTGGTGAGGGAGTGGAGCAGCCTGGGGCACAGGCAGAGTGAGCCACCCAGGACCATTCGCCCATCTGTCCCAGCATCCCCCTAACACCTCCCACCTCTCCCCAGGAGAGGAGCCCCACAAGACCCCTACACCCAGCCGCACTCACAGCCCTGAGCCCACCAGCCCCTCCCTGACAGTCTCTGAGGGTGCCCCAGCCCCCACACACACCGGACTCCGTAGTCCACGGCTACAGCCTCCTTGGCAGTGCCAGTGATGGCGTCGTGGTGCTGGAAGAGGCCCAGGTTGCGTCGGGCGTTGCTCAGCAGGGCGTAGTCGGAGAGCGGGTACCTGCCATCGGCACTGGCACGGCGGGCATGGGCGAGTGCCAGGCTGTACAGGATCTCTGCCCCCCTGCACAGGGACAGGGTCACGAAGGGTCTCTGCCCCTGTGTCCCAGTGCTGCAGGAGCTGGCCTGGACATGCCAGTGGGGGCACACACTCCCCTGGGACCGGGCAAAGGTTTGGCACCGCTTGGGACACCCCAGCGCACTGGGGGCTGCCAGAGCTCCCAGATGCTGTCTAGTCATCCCTCACCCATGTCCCTGCATACCCCCCATGCCCCACAGCTCAGTCTGCTGCCCCTCACCTGAGGTGGGCCTCTAGCACCCGGTCCAGGCTCTTGTAGAACGGCCGGGAGGTGTAATATCCCGTCCAGTAGTGGTCCTCCCGGTCCGCATAGGAGAAGAAATCCCCAGTCAACACCGGGAACCCAGGCGGCCTCATCCCCGGCACAATGCCCACCTTCTTATACAGGGCATCAAAGTAGTCAGAGAGCGTCCCAAACTGCGCCTGCAGGACAGCACATGTGGCCCTGAGCTGGGGCTCCCACAGTGGGGGCTCCCATCACCCCTACCAGCACTACCCACCCTCTGACTGCATTCTGTGGTGGCCTCCTGGTGCCCCCAGCCCCACTGAGATCCTCGCACATACCTGGACGTGTAGGTCGGGCCGGGAGTTGAGGAAGTCAAAGATGCGCTGATAGTTGAGGAACTGGGCGTCCCACTCCTGCGGCTTGTCGTATCGGAAGTCATCTCCCAGGGGCACCAGGAGCACCTTGCTGCGGTACAGCTTGGATTTCTTGCGGTACTGGTCCAGTAGCAGTTGGGCTCTGCACGGGGGGGGTAGAGGCATGAGGCTGGCCCTGGAGAGGCCACTGGGACGGAAGCCATGTGCCCCTGCCGCACTCACCGCTCCGCCACGTTGGCATCGGTGATGGCACGGGGAGGCACCTTCCAGGGGCAGTTGATTCGGCCTCCAGGCAGGCGCTTGAAGTCAAACTGGCAGCAGATCTTGGGGTCTGGCCCACAGGTGTGGGGCACGTCGTAGCTGTAGAAGGGCATCATGTGGCAGAAGATGTCAGTGCTGCTGTCTGGATCTGTAGGACCAAGGACAGGTGAGCACCAGCAATGGCTCTCCCTTGCCTGTGCCCAAGCAGGGGGTCCCAAGGACGGCTGTCAGACAGAGCAGAGTTGGAGCCCAGAGGACACAGCAGCCTCCCTCAGCATGCTGGGCATAGAGGCAGAAAGGGAGTCACCCTGGGGCTGTCCCATGGGACAGAGCCATCGCCTCCTGGCGCTCAGCTCATCTGCACAGGAAAGTGGCTGGTAGCCATTCCCTGCTGCCACTTGCCCTATAGGGCCCCTTCTGCTGTCCCTTCCTGGCAGCCTCTCACCCCATGTCTGTCTCCACATAAACTCCAGGTTCTGGGTGGCAGCAAAGTGCTTCTTGATGGCATAGTGCACACGCTGGATGAGCATGGCTGTCAGGTTGGAGCGCTTCAGCAGGTAGGGCATGGTGGAGCTGTACCCAAATGGGTCCACGGCCCAGCCCGACCGCGGTGTCACACCTGGAGGCACAGAGACCTATCAGCCTGTGCTGAGCCAACACCACCTCCTGCGAGGAGGGTCCTGCCAGGGCCAGGGTGCCAGTCAGCATTGTGCCCCGCCTGTCCAGCACCCGCTCCTCTCTCACCAATGTTCTTCTCTAGCCACTGGTGCCCCTCGATCAGCTGGTCAATCATGGCGAAGTAGTGGGAATTGGCCTCGTCAGGCATCACCCAGCCACCCGTCACCATCTCCAGCTGCCCATTGCCCACCAGCCTGTGAGGGGGACATCCGAGATGTGACCAGAGTTCTGCGTGAGCCACATGTCCATGGCAGAGTCCCCCTGCCTTCAGCCACCTGAGGCCCACCCCCAGCCCCCACAGCCATGCTGACTCCACACAGAGACACATCCCTCCACAGCTCAGTGCCAGCCAAGGCCCCTGCCAGAGTGCATTCCTGCACAGGACAACACTCTCTGCTATGTCCTCCATCCCTAGCCCTCTTGGGGCAGGGGTCTGACAAGGGGGCCCTGTCCCACCACACAGTCCTGCTCTCCAGGTCTCCCACCACTCCAACGGTGTTCTGAGCCTTGCACTCAAGTTTCTCAGCCCAATGAGCACAGGAGAGACACAGGGTGAGACCTGCCGCCCCCAGGCCTTAGCCCTCACTGCAGAGACCCCAGTGCTGGCAGCAGCCAGCTCTCACCCCTCACTGCAGTGGCTCTGACATCTGGTGGCACTGGGAGGCTGTTGGCAGTGCCAGGACACCCCATGATGAGGAGTGCAGGGCCTTTTGCCACAGCACTGCAGTCAGGGCAGCCTTCCTGTCCCCAGGGCTCTTTCCTGCCCTACCTGCGCACTGCAGCCTGCTTCTGGGCACTGATGTTGTCCCACCACTTGGAAAAGAAGGAGATCTCGGACCAGATGAAGCGCCGGCGTGGGTCCTCCTGCATCTTCAGCACCATGCTGTTGAGGATGTGCTGTGTTTGGTCGTAGTAGTACTTGTCGAAGGTCTTGATCCAGCCTGGCAGCACAGATGTGGGTCACTGTGGGGGCCCAGCCCTTCCCTGCCAGAACCATGGAGCAGCAGGGGCTGGGCCAGCCCTTCCCCTCCCTTGCTGCTCACCTGGGTCGTTGTGCGAGTGCGGCACCACAAACACCTGCAGAGGTTCTGTGTCCCACTCGTTGGGCTCATAGGTGATGTCGAAGCCCTGCTTCCAGACACCACCATCCTGGTTGTCAAAGGGCAGCAGGGAGTACACGGCCAGCATCTGTGGGTGGGAGGCAGGGCTGAAAGACCCCTGAGACAGTTGAGCCAGGACCCCACAGATGCCCAGGTATGGACCCCTTGTGCTAGCAGAGCCACCAGCCCCTCACCTGCAGGTCTGGGCTCTGTCCCTTGCCCCCCAGGGCGAACTGGCAGTCTTGTGGGGACACGGAGAGGAAACTTGGGCGGCTCTCAGGGGGCAGCACCCAGGAGCCATTCAGGGGGTGATGGGGCAATGCTGGCTGCCCCTCTGCATGGGCCGTCAGCTCCAGCACCGAGTCCTTAATGTGGCTGATGATCTCATGGTTCTCCTCCAGAAGCTGCTCCAGCTGCTCGATGCGGTTCTGTAGCACTGAGATCTGGCTCTGGGGGGACAGAGGTCACGGTGAGGGCCAGGAGGTCACCTATAGCTGTGGGGAGCCAGCCTTGGCCCTGGCAGCCAAATGGTGGGAGGCCAGGGTTGGCTTCCCATGAATTTCCCTGGCTGAATGTCCTTGTTTGTCATCCCATAGCCCCTCTCACCCACCCCAAGCCCCCTCCAAACTCACCCTGGGGAAGTTGCCCCCACTCTGGTGTCGTGCAGGGTCGTGTTGTACCCGGTCCAGCATCAAGTAGAGGGAGAAGACAGCCACGCAGAAGATGGCAGCTCCACACACTGTCACCTGCTTCTTCAGCTTCATCACGAAGGGATGTAGGGACTCACCTGCGCCGGGAGACAGGGAGGGGAGCACAGGTCGGAAAGCGTAGCCCCTTACCGCGGCCTCCTGCCTTCTTCTCCAAGTGCCCTCCCCGCGTCCTACTTGGCTTAATCCGATGCCGAGTATTTATAGCTGCGGATGGGGCTGGGGAAGGGGCCGGGGCCGGGACAGGCCGCGCGGCCCCGCCGAGCCGAGCAGCGCCCGGAGCCACCGCGCTGCAGCCCCGCGGGGCCGGGCCGGGGCCGGGCCGGGGCCGGGCCGGGGCCGGGCCGGGGCGGGGCCGGGGAAGGCCAGGCCGGCGCCGGCGGCGACACCGCAGGCGCTCCGCTCTTACCCCCGGCGGCTCCGCGACCCGACCCGGCTCCTCACATCGCCGGCATGGGCCAGGCCAGGCCCCGCCCGCCGCTCCGCCCGCCCGGGCGCGGCCCCGGGGGAGGCGGGCCCTGAGCTCGGGGCCGGGCCGGCTGCTCCGGAACGCCGGGCTCGGCCCGGCCGGGGCGCACCCACAGCCCTGGCCACCCTCCCAGCCGCGAGGCCGAGTCGAGATCGGAGCCCCATCCCTGTACCCTGTCCCAGTGCCCTGTCCCATTCCACCACCCCACTGTGCCTTGTCCCAGTGACCCGTCCCAGTACTCCCCATCCCAGTGCCCTTGTCCCGCTGCCCCACCCTGATACTTCATTCTGGTGCCCTATCTCAGTGCACTCTGTCCTGGTGCCCCACCCTGGTACTTCATTCTGGTGCCTTATCCCCGTGCACCCTGTCCCAGCGTGCCCCCTCCTAGTGCATCATTACAGTGTCCCTTCCCAGTGCCCCATCCCAGTGCAGCACAGACCCATGTCCCCTCACAGACTCCAGATGCGCAGCTGCAGAGCTCCTGTGTTTATTGAGCAGGATGAAGCTGGGCAGGAGCTGTGTGTGCTGTGACCCCTGCCCAGGGCATGCGGGAGCCTCTGGAAAGGGAAAGGGGCACAGGCACCCACAGCTGCACCACAGCACGTGCTGCCCGGGCAGGGTTCTGCTGCGCCCCCAGGCACTGTGCCCCCAGGCACTGCCATGGGATGGATTCAGGGACACCATCACTGCCCAAGGGAGGGACACTGCTGCGGGATTGATCCAGGGCCCCTGGTGCCCCCGTCAACGGTGCCCCTTGCGGATGGCAATGAGTTCCTGGTGGATGGTGCTGAAGCTGGGTCGCTTGTGGGGGTCATACTCCCAGCAGCGCTGCATCAGCTGGTACACCTCCTCAGGGCACTGCTGGGGGGGGTCCAGCCGCACACCTGAGGTAACAGGGATGGGGACATAGCAGCCCGGACCACCAGTCCCTCACCTCACACAGCCCCATCTAGCCCTCCCATGGGCACAGCTCTACACTGCATCCACTGTGCTGGACCCACAGCTTGCAGTGGCCCTCAGGAGCCAGGCTTGGCTGTGTCCCCTACCCTGCTCCACTGCCTCCCGTGTCTGCTGGTTGCTGAGGTTGGCATAGGGGATGGCTCCCAGGCTGAAGGCTTCCCACAACAGGATCCCAAAGCTCCAGACATCGCTCTCTGAGCTGTATCGGCCTGGGGACATGGAGCAGGACAGATGGTGGCAGCTGGGGCGCCTCTGTCACCACTGACTGGTTGTGCCCGCACTCCTTAGGGCTGAGGTACTTTGGACCTCTGCCTTCCTCCCCAGGATCAGGGACATGGGAGTGGGACAGTGCTGGACTCCTGGCTCCCAGCTGAGCTATGAGGTGCCAGGCTGTGTCCAGCATCACCCCATACCGTAATTGAGTGCTTCAGGGGCTGTCCACTTGACAGGGATCTGCTTCATCCCCCCTGTGGAGGCATAGATGCCATCCTCCTCCTGCCGTGACATCCCAAAATCACTGATCTTCAGGGTGTTCCTCTCCGTCACCAGGCAGTTGCGAGCAGCCAGGTCCCTGGGGCGGCCCCGAGCCATCAGCTGTGCACCCGGCTGTTCCTGGGGCTCCAGGACAGTGAGGGTTCCAAGGGAGCTCTCCCTGCCTTTCCAGGGCCCACCTGTGGATGCAGTGCTTGCTCTCCAGGTACTCCATGCCAGCAGCAGCATTCTCCGTCATCCTGACCAGCTCCTTCAGCCGGAGGTGGGGCCCCTCGCTGCGCAGGAAGCTCAGGAAATCCCCCCCTGCACCCGGATTGTGGAGCTGGTGGGTGCCTGGGCACACCTGGCAATCTCGCCCATACGTACCTGGGGGCTGTGGGTCAGAGCCACTCACCCTGCACCAGCTCCATGACAATGTAAATGGGCTGTTTCTGTGTGCAGACACCGATGAGCCGCACGATGTTTGGGTGCCTGTACTGCTTGAGGATCCTGTGGGGACAAGGATGAGCACCGTAATTGTGTAGGAGCACAGCTGCCTTGGGCACAGGCCACCCAATATCAACTCCAGGGTGTTCTACCCAGCTGGCTCAGGGACGCAGTCCTCAGCACATCCCCTGATGCAGACCCAGTGGGGTTGAATAGCCCCAAGGATGGATGGACAGGACGAGACAAGCACAGTGGCCACACAGACCTGGCTTCCTGAAGGAACTTGGCCTTGAGCTCAGGTGGGAGGGTTTCCCGGCAGGATTTCACAGCCACAGCGGTGTTGTCGGCACGCAGGCGGCCACTGAACACCTCCCCAAAGTTACCCTGCCGAGACACAGGTGCACTGGCTCAGCTCACCGTGTGGCCCAAGGCAAGCCCTGTCCTTCTGCAGACCCCTGTGGGGATAGCTGGGCCGTCCCGTAGACCCCAGAGCACCTCGACTCACCCGGCCAATGCGCTCCCCCAGCAACACATCTTCGTGGTTGAGCACCCATTTGTCCTGCAGCAAGCAACACTGGTGAGCTGTCCCCCCAACCCACATCTCCCTGCAGCCCCCTCTCAGATAGCCCCAGAGGGGCTCCCCTGCCCTCAGGGTCCCCCAGGCCTTAGTCCCTCCATCTAGCTGGAGAAGCATGTCTGGGGCTCCCAGCCAAGCCCTGGGCAGGTGAAGGCATCAGGCAGGGCTGCCCCTGCTCGGGGGGCCAGTCCTTCTGCCCACTGCCTGTGTCACCTTGGGCACAGCCCTGGCCAGGACGATACCACTCTTGCGGGTGATGGGCTGCTGGCTCTGCAGGAGGTGCTGGATGAGCAGCGGGATGGTGGGGAAGCTGTCCCCCTCCAGTCGGAACATGTTCTGCAGGGAGGGATGCTGAGGTGTTGTGCCCAGCAGGGACCCCCGCCTGCTCAGGTGGGGTTGTCCTGGCCATCCCCCCTGCCCATGACCACTCACATCGGCAGCCTGGATGATGAAATGCCGGGGCTGCCCGTCCCACAGCACGCTGAGCACATACTCCTGCTTGCCCTGGCTCTCCCGCACCAGGAAGTCCCCACTGCAGGTCAGCAGCTCCTGCACCTCTGAGCGTGGGATGGCCCCGTGATACCAGACCTGCTGGCACAGTGGCTTCTGCACCTCCGGAATCAGGGGCACGGGGGGAGGCAGCTGGAAGGAAACAGGGTGAGCCCAGCCATGCCCATCCCTGAGTCGTACCAGAGGTGGGCAGCAGCAGTGCCTGGAAGCTGTGCCCAGGGCAGGTGGGACCAGAGTCTAGAAGGGCTGGAACAGGGAGGGGAGGGGGCTGTGAGGCCTGAAAGGAGAGGGGGTGGTACAGGAGGGCCAGCTGGGTGGAGAGCAGGGTTGCTGGAGGTGCCCAGAGACTCACCGAGTACTTGGGGCTGAAGATACCCGTGATGTGGTTCTTGAGGGTCTCCAGAGCACTGGCCCCACTTCGCTCCTGCTCCTGTGGGAAGTGTAAGCTGTGTGCCAGCTGGGGAGGACCCCACCCCTTCTGCTCCCAGGGCGTGGGAAGCAGGACTCACCGTGGAGGAGACAGACTGCCGGTCCTCCGGCACAGGCAGGGCAGGCAGGGGCTCCCTGGCCCCCAGCTCTGCCAGCTTCCCTGCCAACAGGTCCCGCTGTGCCTGCAGCTTGGCCTGGGCACAGAGGCAGACCTCGAGCTGCTGCTGTGCCTCGTGCAGCCCCTGCCGCCTGCTCAGCAAGTGCACCCTGGGGAGGGGACAGCATGGTCAGTACCTGCTGCCCCAGCCCCTCGCCCCCCCTCCACTGCACCTCACCGCTTCCCAGGGCTCCAGTCCTGCTCCTCATCGTGGATCTCTGCCTTCAGCTCCCACACCTGCTGCTCCTTGCTGCTCACAGCCTCTATGGCGGCCACCAGCTCTTCCTCGACTGACGTCAGGCTGCAAGAGACACACGCCAGCATGCTGAGCCCCTGCCCCTAACCTGTCCCTTGCCCGTGGCCAGCTCCACTTACCAGTGCTGGACGCTCTCAAGGGTCAGCTCGTTCAGCTGCAGTTCCCCTGGTGCCAGGCTCTCTGTCTCCTCCAGCAGGCTCTCATCAAAGGACACAGTTGGTGGCACCTCGGAGTCGTACCTGTGGGCACCCAGTATGGCTCTGCCTCCATCTGCCCTGTTCCAGCTGCCAGCAACTGTGGGTGGCAGGGCCGTGCCCAGCAGGGAGGCTGCAGCTGCACAGGGCCATACTGGTGGCTCTGGATGAAGCCGCTGTACTCGGTGGCAGGGTTAATGGCCTCGATGGCACTGGCAATCTCATGGTGAATGGCCAGAACATCCTCCTGTACCAGGCTGCTGATGCTGCAGTACTCCCCAAGGATCTCCTTTCTGCAAGAGCACTGCTGGTTCTAGGGGGCCATGGGGGTGCCCAGGGATTGGCAGTGGGGTGAAGGGCTGGCAGGGGGGTGCAGGATTGGGAGTGGGGCATGGGATGGGCAGTGGGCAACAAGACAAGCAGTGGGGTGAGCAGGACTCTTACAGGACGAGGACCATCTCCTGCTGCAGGCTGTAGAGGGATTGGTGCAGGCTGGGCAGCACTCGCTGGTAGTAGTGCTGGTGGTGCAGCGCAGCTGCCTGCACGGCCAGCACATATTGGTTGTGGAGGGCATAGAGCTTCCAGAGGCTGCGCACATACTTCTCCTTTGCTTTGTCCCGCTCTTTGTCTGTGAGGAGAGGCCGTGGAAAACACCAACCACCAGCACACCACCAGTCCCAGCACTGCAGCACATCACTGAGGGGCAAGAGCACCTGGCAAGGCTGGGGCAGGGGCCAGTGGGCTTTGGGCTGGTAGAGGGTCCCAGGGCAGGCAGGGCGACCAAGGCTAGGGCAGTCACACTGTGACACATGCTCCTGACACCACAGTGTGGTGTCCCAAAGCCTCCGGCCTTTTGCCCGTCTCCTTAGAGGCCGGGCTGGGGTCTCCCCATGCTGCCCACTCCAAGAGCCCTCACCCACTCCAGGCTGGGCCATGATTCCCATGGGGTGCAGGATGCTCCAGCCATCCTTGACCCACAAGGGGAGCCAGGAGGGGATGCAGTGGGATGGAGCTGGGGGCCAGGCTGGCACCTTTGCTGGCCTCCTGGTACTTGCGCTTGGCCTGGGCGCTGTCACGTGCCAGGCTTCGATACTGCGCCTTCAGCTTCTCCATCTCCTGCTGTGTCGTCTGGGGAGGGACATGGTCAGGGAGCAGGGCCAGGCCGTGCCCTCACTCCCCTGTTGGCCCCCGCATACCCGGGTGTACTCCTGGCTGAGCAGCTGCCACTGCTCACTGAAGGCCTTGCGCAGCTGCTGCTTGTCACGGATGAGCAGGCTCAGCTTGGCCAGCGGCCCTGCCACTAGCTCCTCTGCATGCTGCCGTAGGATCTGGCTCAGCGTCTCCGTCCGGCTCGCCAGCACCCACCAGGTCTGCAGGATGCCAGCGCATCAGGAACACCCTCCAGCACCACAACAGGTTCTGCGAGCACCTGCTCTGGAGCACCTCTACCTTCTCCATCTGGCCACCGTGGTCACCACGGAGCTGCCCAGTGCCTTCCTGCTTCTCCAGTTGGGAGAACATGTGGTGCAGCATCCCTGCGTACTCCCGGTCGCTCTTGGCACGCTGTGACATCCACTTCTTCATCAGCTCCAGGAGACGCAGCTCCCCGTCCTGCAGCCGCAGCAGCGCGCTGTGCCCCCGCGGGCACCACAGCTCTGGCCCGAAGCCCATGGCAACGCCGTCTGGGTGGGGGAAGGCTGTGGGGTGCCGGGCCAGCCTGAGTCATGGCTGCTGCCCCGCACTGCCCGCACCAGCGGCCAGGGCCCTTTGCGTCTCACACCCTCCCACCTCGTTGCCTGGCCTGTGTGGCAGAGCAGACCATCCATGCCCCCTACAATCAGCCTTGCAAAGTGCATTCAAAGCAGTGGGGTGAGTGCTCCAAGCCCTGTGGGAGCTGGAACCTGCAGGGACAGTGTCAGGGAGGAGGAAGTGTGGGATCACACACAGCAGCGTCACCTCTGCTGTGCATGGGGTTGCTCCCGAGGGTAGCACAGCTGTGCCCCCCACCCCAGTTGGGCACCAGTCCTTGTGCCTGTCCTGCCTGTTGGCACTGCCACCCCTGTGCCTGCAGTGTGGAAGCTCCCAGGGACCAGGGTACAACTGAGAAGCCAGCGGGAGCAGGACAGGGTGCTGAGCCCCAAAGGAAATTGCTGAGCCTGGATGTGCCCCAGCAGCTGAGACTCCAGCATGGCCACTGGGAGCCAATTCGGGCAGCTGGGAGCCAAACCAGTCCCAGCAGAGGTCCCGGGGTGTTCTGCCCCTTGGCAAGAGCACAGCAGGAGCAGGAGAGTGCTGGGGTACCTCCCTGTGCAGGGCAGGATGTGTCCTGGCACAGCCCTTGACTGTGCCAGGGGACAAGGGCAAGGCCTGAGAACCCCCCCACCCTACAAAGGTATCCCCTGTCCCTGCCAGCGCCCTGCTGGGGCACAAGCCCTCCAACCTGAGTCTGCTGTGAGGTCCCTGCTGTGGGACTGCTGCTGGCGTCCTGCTGGAGCCGGGGCTGCTGTGGTCTGGACCCCGTGCAGCTCCAGCTTCTGGGGAGGAACAGGAAACCCGCTGCTGACCATACAGCCCTTGCGAGATTTCCTGTGCTTCCTCCCCTCCCTGCCAGTCCCTGCACCCATGGCCAGCACTGGCTCATGGCTGTGCTGCAGCTGGGAAGCTCCCAGCCCTGATGCTCCTCCCAGCTGCTTCCCACCAGGTCCTGGCACCATCAGGGTCCGGTGCTGTGTACCCAGGGCTCTACTGCCACTGTGGAACCTCCACTCAGCCCTGATCTGTGGGGGTCCCACCCAATGAAGCCCGCTCAGCCATGCCTAGTCCTGTCTGACCCACAGCCTTGCTCCACGCCTCTGCATCCCCAAGAGGCTGCAGGACGTGGGGGTTCCCCAGGGCTCTGTGCAGTCCCACTGAAGGGTGACCACCCTGTCACCACCCCCAAGTCTGGCCCTTGTGACTGGGAAAGGCAGCAGGACAGAGCACCACCAGTGCCACTACCAAGTGCCACCACACGTCTCCATTGCTGGCACAACCCAGGTCAGCTCGACTCTGCTCAGCCTGGACACTGCATGGGTGTTTTGGGCTGAGCCCCCTCCTGCGCAGGACACTGCAAGACCGATTCTACTTTTAGAGGAAGTCAGAGAAAAAGCGTGTCAGGTGGGAGCTTTGCTGACTTGCCTTCCCACGGCTGAGCTATGTGGGGTGGTCATGCCCTGGAGCAGGTCCATGGCAAGGCACAGCACGTCCAGGGTCTGCCACGGTGATGCTTCTCCCATCCCCAGCATCCTCCGGGGCAGGACGGGTTCCCTCCCTGCCTGTGCCAGGCTGCACTCCCTTCCCTGGAAGCCCCAAATACTGCCTGCCCCCAGCCTGGTCTCGTGCGAAGAGGAAGAGGAGGGTGAGCGTGCTGCAGTCCCTGCACGCCACGGGGAACTCGCTCCTGACCACAGGAAGCCGCTGTGGGCACAGCAAGGCCGAGAGGCTCCTCAGAAAGGAGCTGCCTCTGCGATCAAGTGCTGTCCCGACAGGCCCTCCTGCGAGGCACAGGACCCTGCAGGGAGCTTGGGGAGGCTGAGGCGGGCTGTCTGCAGCTTGGCCACGGCACGAGCGGGTCCCAGGTCCAGCCTGGCCATCCCTACCCCAGGGGCACTGTGCTCCAGTTGCAGGCTGCCGAAGGACATGGGGGCTGTAGCTGATCCCTGGGCTGCAGGGGACTCAGCCAACACGCTGTGGGAAGGGGTGGAAGGTACCCAGGCTTTTGAGCCACCACCCCTCCTCCACTCACCACAGTCAGTTCCCGAATTAGCTGCCCGTGCTGCAGGTCCTCATAAAAAGCTGCTTCTCCTTGCTCAGGTGAGAAACGGTCCCTGCCACATCATCTGCCACGCATCAGTTCTTGCCCACAGCCAGGGAAGGGCAGCCCCTGGCTCAGGGGTGGTGGGGGAGAGAAGGGCAGGGGAGTTCTGCAGGCAGAGCCCAAGGCCCCTCTCCTGCAGCTGCAGTGCAAATCCAGGTGCCCCTGGGGCCCGTGGTCCCCGTGGCCAGGCTGCCACGCTGGTCAGGGCACCTGCAGCGCACAGAGAACAGGCAGTGGAGCTGGTTTGCATAGTTCTGAACATTTAATAACTCAGTCTCTCTAGCGTTATATCCACATCCATTAAATTAAAAACAGGCTCAGGAGACAGCTCCCGGCTGATTAAATTACAAGAAAAAATTACTGTGCACCAAAAAGTTGTTATAGAAAAATAGTCCTGTGGCCCCCAGCCAGCGGCTCCATCTGTGGCTGGCGCGGGTGGGAGCCCGTGCCACGGCCCCGGTGTGTGGCGGCGGACGGCAAAGGGGCTCGCGGCACCAGCCCCCAGCCCGCGGGGAAGGGGCAGCGAGGGAAGGGGCTCCAGGGGGGAGCAGAACGGATTGTCACCAAATGGGGGCAAGGCACATCAGGGGGGCGGGGCTGCAGGGACGCCAGGCGCTGCCTGGCACAGGTGGGGTGCAGGCAGAGCTGGGGCAGTGCTGGCACCAGCACTGCCTGAGCCCTGCCTGAGGTCAGAACACAAGGGCCTGGGGCAGCCTCCCAGAGCAGGGTCTGTGCGAGGGGTCCCTGCCCAGGCTGTGGGCTGCACCACAGGCACGAGGGAAGGTGGTGCCTGGCCCCACACTCCCCAGTGCCAGGGCTCCTGCCCACTGCAGGCAGCCATGGTGGGATGGGTAGAGTGGGCAAGCAGGCAGCAGCAGCTGAGGCCTGGCCATTATTGCTGTTGAAGGGCACGGGTGGAGGCGGACAGGTCCAGCCAGGTGGCAGGGAGTCAGGACACAATGGACCAAGCCAGGGACGCAGCCTGTCATGCCAAGTGTGGCAGGGGCAGGGGGACACCATGCCATGGGCTAGGCTCAGCCCTGGGGGGGCAGAGCCATCCCTGCTCCAGCCAGCCCACCTTGAGCCACGGCAATCCAAAGACCCCACATGCTGCCCACCCATGGCCCCACTGCCACCAAATATCCCAGCATGTGGTACAGAATGGATGCAGGGCCAGGAGAGATGGTGCAAGACTGGGACAGTGCTATGCTGGAGATGGTGCCAGCAGGGCCGTGCCAGGCCACCCAGGCTGGGGCAGAGGGATAGTGCCAGCGAGTGGGAGCCCTGGGCTGCTGCAGTGCAGGAAGGGGACAGGGGCAGAGTCTGTGCCCCTCGGCCTCACCTGCCCTGGTCCCATGGTGCTGGGCAGGGAGGAGGGAGGGGCAGGAGGGCTCATCAAAGGGCACTTTGGTCTCTGATGAAGGCAGTCCTCTCACTGTGGGCCTCGTAATCCTCACCGTCCGATTCGGAGGGGCCCTCCTCCTGCCAGATGTCGGAGGGGAGCCCCTTGTAGGAGATGATCCCGCTGTCCAGGGCATAGACCTTCACGCCCCGCAGGCTGAAGCCCGAGCGTGCCTGCAGCACCAGGAAGATGGTGACAAAGATGACAACAATGAGGACACAGCTGAGGCTGGCGATGAGGACGGGGAGGTTGACTGGAGAGGGGGCCTCAGCCGGCCCCTCGCCATCTGCCAGGGCAGGGGATGCACGGCTGCTCTGTGTCTGGTGGGAGCAGGAGAGGTCCAGGCTGCTGAAGTGGGAGTGCGCGGGGCAGGTGAGGCACTGGTTGGGGCCGGGTCCCACACAGGTGGCGCAGGAGGGGTGGCAGGGCAGGCAGAGATGGGGCGCAATGGGCTCCACGCTGTTCTCCAAGTTGTAGTGAGTGCTCTGGACGCCGGGTGCAAAGCCAGGAGGGCAGTGCTTCAGGCAGCTCTTCTGGTGCAGGTAGTACCCCTCCTCACAGACTGCAGGACAGGACAGGTAGGGTCAGCACGGGCTGGCAGTCGCCTTGGCCCCCCCGTCCCCTCCCCACCAGCTCCACACTCACCCACACAGGTCTGGCTGGGGGTCAGGGTCTTGCAGCCACTGCTCTCCAGTTGGTTGGAGAGGCTGGGGGAGTCGGTGGCCGTCCCATACAGCACCAGTGTGAACTTGGTCAGTGTGCCTGCAACGATGCAGGGTGAGGATCACTGAGGTGCACGCGAGACCACCCATGCTTGGGACAGACAGGGAGGGGCTCACAGTGCTCCCCTCCACAGCTGCCAGAGGTCAGTAGAGCTGTGTGCACTACCTGTGAGAGTTCCTGATACGGGGCCATGCCCCTGCACACGGCTGCCCGTGGAGCAGGAAGGTCAGGCCAGCTAGCATGGGGTCACCTGTTGCCCATCCCACATGCCCAAATCCAGCCTCTCCCCAGCCAGGTCACCCAAACCATCAGCCACTCAGCTTGGGAGCAGAGGGGTGAATCTGGGTACCACCACAGTTCCCATCTCAGGAGGCAGTGGAGCGGGAGGCCCAGCCCTACCATAGTTGTTGGCGTCACTGGTGTTCTCAATCTCCAGCACCCACTCCCCAGAGGGGTCCTCATCCCACGAGTGTGTTGTCATGAAGGCCCAGTCATTGAAGCCATCAGCCGAGAAGTCGTGGGGCCTGGGTGATGGGGTCAAGATGTGGGTGCCAACATATCCCAAACTCACCTGTGCCAGCCTAGGCCGGGGGCCAGCCTGGAGCACCCCACAGCCTGGCACCTACCTGGCAGCCAGGAGGGTGGAGCGGGTGCCCATGGGGCTGACCAGGTGGATGGCCAGGTCCCCACGCCGGTTGTAGGACAGGGTCAGCCTGGCCTGCGCGTGCTCCAGCCGGCTGATGTAGTTGGCTTTCCCCAGGCAGGCGTCCACCTTCCGTCGTACCTCCACGCGCTTCCCAATGTCCCTGCCGAGGTGGGGCATGAATGAGGCCAGTCCCAGAACACAGGGACATGACAGGGTGCCCCAGTCCCTACTCTCCACTGTGGGGCTCTGTGGCTGTCCCGGGGATTAAGCATTGTGCGCCAGGGCAGCTGGAGCAGGAATCAACCTTGCAGTGGATGGGAGTGGCAGCATCTCCGTGCCATTTCCTAATGGGTGCCGACAGTGCCCCAGCTCTGGGGCACGAGGAGTTCTGTGCTTCCCAGAGCTGCCTCCCCAGCCACCACCCCGTTCCAGCCCTGAATGAGCCCTTTATTCACACATCACAGGCCAGCTACACCCTGCACAGCATGGCCAGGGACAGGATGGGCCCAGCCTTGCCCATCCTGGTGCTGGCATACAGCTGTTCTCCCCATCGGTGCCGGCCCTGGGGCCAGCGCAGGATGTGCCCACTGCATCCCCCCTTGGTTTCATACCCAGGAGGTCAGGGCAGGGACCAGCCCTGGCTCCCTCCATGCCCAGGTGCCCCCAGGGAGCGCCCCAGACGCACACAAGACTGCACATGTGCTGTGGCGGCAGCAGTCAAGCAGGAGTCAAAGGAGCTTCTGTCTGTCCTCTGAAAAGCCCCTCTGTCCAGGATGACTCGTGCTGGCTGTGCCCCGACTGCAGCGCCCCAGCCTGCCTGCACCCGCCAGCCCAGCCCCACAGTGGGCAGGCTCAGCAGCCGACACTGGTACTGGACAGCTGGAGGTATCCTTCCCAGTTCTCCCCAGGCTCTCTCAGGAGGATGTTCTGGGGGTCTCAGCAGCAGCTCAGCCCCTGCTCTGAGGCTGAGCCCAGAGGCTCCCAAGTTCCTGTGTGGGACAAACACCGGGTGATGCCCTTGCAGGCTCACCAGCCTTACCTGGGCTCTGCAAGGATATCGATGACACACTTCCTCTGAGGTCCCACTGTGGTCCAGTTCTTGGCCAGGCTCACCATGGCCCCGGCATCCAGCAGGCCATAGCCGTAGGAGTGGCTAACTGTGGACAAAGAGGGCACGTTCCTGAGGGTACCCAGTGGGGGACATTTGCCAAGCCATGCTGCGTGCCCACCATGCCTCCTCCACCCGCCAGGGCTGCCAGAGCACTCTGCCCCAGCACCCCCAGGCTAGTGGTGCAGGTGGGAATGGGAGCCCCGGGTCCCTCCCCAGCACCCTGGTACCTTTGCGACCAACACCATTGGTGACCCAGTCATTGGCATTGAGGTGAGCTGGCTTTGAGGTCTGCACCACCAGGTGCTGCATGTCCCGCCAGGTCAGGTTCTTGCTGCAGGGAGACACAGGGCTCAGGTCAGTGCCAGCTACTGCTGGCCCCATATAGGTCTGTGTCCAGGTGCCACCGCCATGTGGGGCTGGCACAGCCACCCCTGTCCAGCCCCCTCTGTCTTGCCCTTACTTGGCTTCCAAGGCAAGGGCAATGATGCCAGCAGCCAGGGGTGCCGAGGCTGACGTCCCAGTGTGCAACTCGGTGCATTTCTGTCTGAGGTCAGTCGTCACCTGTGAGGAAGAGTGCCGGGGTGGGAGGTGCTGCAGGCCCATCCCACCCCCAGAGCTCTAGGCCTGCAGACAGCAGCAGCCCCCACTCACAATCTGCTTCTCGTTCTGGTTGCCGCTGCTGTACGTGGTGGCGAGGGTGGAAGAGCAGGCCTCGCTGTACCAGGGCACGTTGCCGTACTGTGTGGTGCTGCTGATGGACAGCGTGTAGATGCTGTTGGTGTAACCGTCACAGTTGCAGCTGTCGTGCTCGCGGCCCCCGTTCCCAGACGCCCAGACGAAGATGGAGCCCAGCCCCCCTCGGCCCTAGCAAGAGAGAGAGGGTGAGGGCCAGCACCAGCACTGCTGCAGGCAGGAAGCCCCAGGCTGGAGCTGGGGACAAGTGGATAGTACCAGTCCCAGGGTTCCTGCAGCCTGAGTGGAAAAGACTGAGCGGATGCAGCTGTGACACAGGGGACACCAGGACACCCTGGTCACAGCCTCGACAGAGGCTCCAGGCGGCCCCAGTGGGTGAGACACCAGGTGGCAGGAGGCCCTGCCAATGTAATGCTTCCAAAAGCCCAAGTCTTCTTCCTCTCGGAAGTCACCCAGGCTGACTCCGCCTGCGTGGGATTGCAGCACCTGGCAGTGCTGAGGGAGCCCATGGCACAATCCCAGACAAGGCTCGGCACCCAAACGTGGCAGCTCCCTTTGCAGCGGGTGCGACAGAGCCGGCACAGCACTGCCGGTGTGTCTCTGTAGGGAATCCCGGGCACAACACAACACAGCTCCCCAGGCAGGCGACACTGCCAGCACATGGGGATAGTGGGGGAGGACAGGCAGAGGAAGTGAGGGCGAACAGCTGGCACGAAACCAGACAAGAACCAGTACAGGGTTTGGGAGAGACTGTCCCTCACAGGAGCCCTCCCACTGGGGAGTGCAGGGCTGCTGGGAAAGGTGAGACAACACCAGCTGAGAGGAGTCCTGACTCAAAGCCAGTGCACAGGAAGAACAAGAAAAACCAACAGAGCCTGATCCTGGATATGCACTGGAAGACAGCTCATCCTGGGAGGGCCAGGATAATGACCAGGGCAGGCAGAGAAAGGGAGACCTGGGGGGGAAGGGGCAGGAGCCAGGCCAGTGACCCCTGGCAAACCTTCCTGCTTACCTGGCTGACCCCACGGAAGAAAGCCTCCTCTGCCAGCCGGGCCGGGCCATCCACAGTCTTGCCATCATCCTCAGGGCCCCAGCTGGCACTGTAGATGTGGATGTGGTTGGGGTTGAGGCCCAGGGAATGGGCCTCCACAGCATCAGTCACCTCCCCATCCAGCATGCGCACGCCTAGGGCCAGAGAGCAGACGTCACAGGTGACTGGACAGGGCAGGGTGGCCACAGTGCCGCTGGCGAGAACCCTCCAACCCCTGTTGTCACCTGTGCCACGGGCTGTGACAGGGCTGCTCCAGCCAGCAGTGCTGAGGTTCCTGGCTCAGTTGCTCCTACGGGCCCTCAGCACCTGCGGGGCCCAGCACAGGGCAGGGCAGCACCTACCTCCGATCCTGGCATTGTAGGCCACACCAACACCGCAGATCCCATTGTTTGCCACAGCAGCCACTTCCCCGGCGCAGCGCGTGCCATGTCTGCAGCCAAAACATGACACAGCACACTCATAAGGGGTGCAAGGAGTACAGGGGTGGGCACTGGCTACAGCCCCAGCAATCCTCACCCAGGCTGCCTCCTGTGCCCCCGAACCAGGTGGCCAACAGAGGCTTCTCCACCTGCCCTCCCGCTCCAGAGCCAGGGCATTCAACGGCATGCATCAGCAAAGGGCAGACAAAGGAAGCTGCTCATGTCGGAAAGGGAGTCAGGGGGTTCCCCATGGGGCAGAAGTGTGCTGCTAGCCCCCACAGCTTCCCGCAGGCCACAGGGGGTGGCACTGGACTGAGTCCCTGCCGCACCCAAGCTCTGCATCCCCGCTGCTCCCTCCTGCCTCACCTGTTGTCGTTCATCTGCGTGTAGCGGGGCTGTGGGTCTGGGTCCTGGTCATTGACATCAAAACTCGCCCCAGGGTCCTGGAAGACAAATTGGGCACTTGGACACTGTCTACCTGGGCCACCAAGCCCCACTGCCCTCGTTCCATAACTGTGCTCCACAGCCTGTCTGTGCAGGGTGGGCAGGCTCCAGTCCCACCTCCATGTCCCACCATGGCGGGCATCACCCCTGCCCCTCACAGCTCCAGGGCTGCCCTGTGCAGACACAGCCACCCAGACCAGCTCCTGTAGCACTCCACCCTGTGGCATTACCCACACTCACATAGTTGGCTTCCAGGTCAGGGTGGTTCTTCTCAATGCCATCATCCAGGATGGACACCACGATGCCCTTGCCTGTGTATCCCTGCTCCCAGGCCTGACGCACATTCAGGTCCCGCTGGTTTGTGTTGTACTGCCAAGAGAAACCCTGGTACTAGGAGCTGGGCCCAGCCATGGGCACTGTAGTGGGGATGTGACCAAAGCCCCCCCCGTCCTCACTCTGCTCTGCTGTGGATGGGGATGAGGAACCCTGGTGGCCCAGGCAAAGGGCTGGGCACAGCAAGCCAAGGAAGGTTGCTCTGAAAGCAAGACTGAGCCCTAGGCTATGCTTGCGTCCCACAGACAAGGCTCCCTTTGTAGAGATCAGGCTTGTGCCTGAGTTCCAGGATGCAGATAGGGGCACAG
Source organism: Myiozetetes cayanensis (assembly GCF_022539395.1). Taxonomy (NCBI): domain Eukaryota; kingdom Metazoa; phylum Chordata; class Aves; order Passeriformes; family Tyrannidae; genus Myiozetetes; species Myiozetetes cayanensis. The sequence continues at coordinate 20,532,308 of NW_026087048.1, forward strand.
ACCCATTCCTGGGCCAGGCAAAGGGCTGCACCACTCTAGTTCAGCCCTGGGCCCTCCCAGCCTCCTGGCAGGGAGCCACAGCTCTGTGAGCAGTCTCTTCCCTGAGGTGCACCCTTCACACAGCACTGGGTGGCAGCCTCAGGCCTTCTCCTTTCTCTTTCTCCTCTCCACCAGCCTGGCAGCAACTGCCTGACAGCAGTTCCTGAGGTGTCACATCTACATCCCCAAACTCACACTCACTACTGTGACCACACTCCCCTTGTCACCCAGCACTCACCAGATACCACTGCTGTGGAAACTTGGGATCCGTGGGCTCCATGAAAATGTCTCGCTTGGTCCTGCGCTTTGCCACCTGCTGCTCCAGCCACTGCACCTGGGGGAGAGACGGCATGGGGTCCCCCACCACCCCCTCATGCCTGTAGCTCCCTGGGACCCTGCCCCGAGCCCACCTGGAGGGGCTCTCCCTCACAGACAGCCCTGGCCTGGCAGAGCATCGAACCTCCCAGAGTTACAGTAGCCCCCAGCCCGGCCTCCCAGCCCCCTACCCAGTCGTGCCTTTCACAGGCTGTGCTCCAGCAGAGCAGGACGATCAGAGCGCTGAGCTCCGCTGAGCTGCGAGCTGCCAAGAGCCACTGTGCCACATGCCTTCCAGGGCCTGAGCCGAAGCCCCCCCATACTGCTGCACTGGGATCCAGCACCGCCCTGCAGGTCTTGTCCCATGCACAAGGACACAGAGCTCTCCCAGGAGCAGAGGCTGTCCAGGGCCCGGGGACTGCAGCAGCCCACAGGCCAGCGGCACTGGCTCCACCACTCCCCTGCCCTTGCTGGACACATGCTGGGCTTCCACCAGGGTCTGCCAGGGAATGGTTAAGGCAGCTCAGCCCCATCATGTGCCCAGCACTGGCTCACATGCCCGTGTGAAGTGCCCGGGACCAAGGCCAGGCCCTCCCCCACACGTACCTGCGGTTCCCTGGCCAAGCGGCTGTGCCAGGGCTGGTGGGGTGAGAGGGAACGCTTCACCACACCGCGGTGCCGAAAGTGGTAATAGTCACCAAAGATCTGCAACAGAAAAATGCCGTTCGTGGGACAGAGATGAGAGCCTTGTCTCCCCAGTTCACCGGTCCCCCACACCTGCAATCCTGAGCTCTGGGGTTGCCACGGGCAGGCTGGGCCCCCCACTCCAGAGTGGCAGCTAGTGCTTGTGTCCAGGTACATAGGGCAGGACCTCCTGTGAAAGGCTGTGGTAGTTGGTGACAAGGTAGCTGGGGAGACCCTGGGGCTGCAGAAATGCAGCCTCCCCACACTTCCTGTGGGTCCCCATATGGCTGCAAGTCCCAGATTGTCCAAAAAGGCTGCTGCCCTAGTAGGGAGGCCCAAGGCAAGTAGCGGCAGAGAGGGATGGGCCTTTTGAAGCCAGCCTGGGTGAGGCACCAGCCTCAGGAGACAAAGCCACGCTTCCTCTCCCAGTACCAAACAGCTCCTGCTGGAGGAGGGTCCCAGGGGCTCCAAGCCCCTTGCCCCAGGTGATCCAAGCCAGGGCAGGGTCTGCACCAGCCCCTGTACTCACCTCTGCACCCCTGGACAGGCCACTGGCAGAGCCCTCCTCACCAAGCACCCCACTAGAGCATCCACCCCATCTCTACATGGGGCACAGCCAGCTCAGTGGGGCAGAGCGGGGGGGCACACAGGCGTCCAACCACAGCAGGGTCTGACCCCCACTGCCAAGGAGCCGGGCTGTGCTCACCCCAGCTCTATTCCCAAACTGGGACTCCAGTACAGTCAGGACAGGGGCAGGCTGGGACCCCAGCACAGCCCAGTTGGGGCAGGACGGGACCCCAGCACAGCCCAGCTGGGGCAGGATGGGACCCCAGCACAGCCCAGCTGGGGCAGGAGGCCGTGTCACTGTTATTTTTAAACTCCAAACCCTCTCCAGCACTGTCATTTCCGTATCCCTTCCTGCACATCCTGGGGCTGGCGGATGCAGTGGCCCCACCCCAGCTACCCAGAGCCTCCTAGCCCAGCAGCCTGCCTAGACTGTGGAGAAGGGGCTGAGCACCCACCCAGCCCCCTGGGAAGCCCAGGCAGCAGCTGCAGGCAAGATCCGGCTGCCCAGGCTATGCTGGAGCCCGCATGGCTGGGCCACGAGGGCTGCAGGAACAAGAGGACATCTTGTCCTTCTTCACCTCAGGCTGCCCCAAAACAGTCTGTTTGTGGCTAACAAATCTCCCCAGCTTATCAGAGCTCTGCAGATGTGCTGACAGTTTGGACAGCCTGGGCCAAGCAGGGAGGGAAGGTGCACCTGGCTGAGCAGCACCCTTTGCCTCAGGGCAGCAGCTGCAGGTTGTGGTCATGCACTTCACCCCGAACTCTGGATCTGTTCCCCTGGCACATTGTGTCCCCTCAGAACAGTCTGGGATGCCTGGCAGTTCAGAGCCCTTGAGGAGGTGCTGAGGTGCAAAGCTTCTGCTACGGGCTGGTGGGGGAATGCAAAGCACAGGCTGCTTACCCTCCCCCAGCATCCCTCACCCCCTCCAGGGGTACAGACAGAGCCCCAATTGTTCCTGCACACAGATCCTGGCTCTGCCTGGTCATCCAACTGGATTAGTCGGATGGTGACAGTGTGGTGGCAGCCAGGAGCCAGCCAGCCCACACGCTTCCACCCTAATCCCTATAGTCCCTGTCCTCAGCAAGGGCAGAGTCACTCCCCAGCACCGTGTGTCGCCAGTGCCAGCTCAGCACTGCTGCCCAACCTCCTGCGATAACTTGAGGACACTCCAGCCAGCCTCAGGGTCAGAAGGCTGCCCACAGCCCTGGGAGAGGGGCAACATGTTGGACCTGCAGCCCAGTGGTTTGGGAGGCAGGAGCACCCTATGCCAGGCTGGCACTGTCCTGCCAGCACAGCCCAGAGCAGGTACCAGCAGTGCCCTTCCTTGTGTGCTCCTCCTCTGCACAATCCCAGTGGTGCAAACCCCCATGCTTTCATCCCGCTGCAGCACCCGACCCTCTCCGCTGACCCCTGCCTCCCCACACTGTCCCCTGGGTCATTCTCAAGGCCACTGGCACCAGTCATGGGCCCTGCCACCCATCTGCCCGAGGTGCCACTGGCCCGGCTCTGCAGGCAGCAGTGGAGCCGGGAGTACACCAGGACAGCGTTGCTTCAGGGACAGTGTCCAGACCCCAGGCCGAGGCCAGAATCCTCTCAGATAAGGACCCTGGGGGCCTCTCACTGCGGCACTGCCAGAAGCACCCAGTCTCCCCCCTCCCAGCCTGACTGTGCATCCTGTCCCAGCGACATGCACCCTAAGAGTAGCAACCTAGAAACCTTCTGAGATGGAAAGCCTGGCTCCTTCCAGCCCTGCTCTTCCCACCAGGTCACTATGGCCCCTCTTTGAAACCTGGGCCAGACAAGCCTTGTCCTGCAGCACAGACACCGGGACAGGCTCCAGAATGGGAGAAAACATGCTCAGACCAGGAGCTCCCGCCACAGCCCAGGCTGTCACAGCACACAGGGCTCTGTCTGCAAGGACAGCCTCACTGCAGCTCCACCAGCTGTGAGGGGCCAGAGAGCCAGGGAGAGGCAGCCTGGGAGAGGCAGCCTCCAGCTGCAGCACCACAGTGTGGGGAGAAGGTGAGGGTTGAGCTGGTGCAAAGTCTCTATAGCTCACTGGGACAGACCTCAGAGAGGCCTGGGCTCCCAGCTGAGGCATGGGGCCCTGCAGCGGTAAAGAAACGGCCACAGAGCCAGTGCCCCTCAGCCCTGGCAGCTAGGCCTGGGACCTGGCACCACAGTGCAACAGGAAGCACTGCCAGGAGCAGGCTGATGGCACCTCAGCCCCATCCACACTCCAAGTGGTCTTGTCAGAGATCCAGTCCAGTGGCACATGCCCTGGGCAACTTTCCCAGACCCCTCTGCGCAGCGGCAGCTCTGGCCTGACAAGTTCTTTTCCCTGAGATCGGCTCTGAGACACTGCCATGCTGACAGCACCTATGTGAGGCCGTGCCATGGCCCCCATAGCACAGAGATCCTCAGTGGGGACTAGTCACAACCCCCACAATTCCCTCCTGTGGCACAAGCCCCAGAGGATTCAGGGCTCCCTGTCCCAGGGGTCCTGTGTACCCCAACACTTCTGCAAGGCTCCTTTCAGGTGGCAGGAAAAGGCCCCGCTGGCTCCTGCAGCAGCCACCTTTCCACCACCACGGCTCTCAGCAGCTGCTTACAGTGAGGTCCTGACACCGCAGCTACCAGTTGTGCAATTTCCTCTGGGATTTCACCCCGCACTTCCTTCCTGGAGAGCCAGCTCAGCCCCAGCATAGCCACATGAGCTGCCTAGTCCCTGGCTGAGGGCAGGGAAAGCAGAGCATGGCAGGGACCTGCTGAGACACCTTCTGCCAAGGCCAGTTTAGGGCCAAGGACATATGGCTGCCGTGAGACCTGCTCAATGAACATCCCAGAGGCACTGCTGCAGCCCTGGCTGAGCCGAGGCCGTGCCGTGCTGAGGCAGCTCACTGCAGCTCACACCAGCGTGAACCAGGAGCCCTCCCATCCTCCACCAGCGCACAGCACTCCCAGTCCAGTTCTTTCATGCTGGGACGGGTTTTTCCTCCATCGCCCTCCAGCAGGGAGTGTGCCATGCCATGTTATGCCACACCATGCCACCAGACCGTCCCGCTGGCAGGGGGAGGCTCTGGTTCCATCCAGTTAATTGCAGCCCTTGAGTCAAGGCAGGGGATGCTGGAAGGCTACAGCAAACAGGCACAAACACAGTGGTCCTGCAGCCAGAAAGAGCACCCCTAAGCCAGCTCCAGGGCCAAGCTCAGCGCCCATCCAGACCACAGCAGAGGACACTGGTTCCATGAGCAGAGGGAAGTGGAGGACTTACCGGGCCCAGGTTAAGGAATCCATGCTTCCTGGCCAGCCTGTCAGCCTCCTGGGGCCCCGCAGGAACAAGCACAGCCCAGGTGTTGGTGTAAATATGCTGGGCCAGCACCTCCTGAGCCAGGAGAGCAAGGGCAACCACCAGAGTCCAGAGCAGCAGCAGCGAGCAGGGCCTCAGATCCATCAGAGAATCGGGGTTCCTTGAGCCGGGGAGCAGGAGGGTCCCAGGAGTGGCAGGTCCAGTGGCCTCCCAGTGTCAGCACTCTGAAGTGTGCTGGCCTCTATACCCTGCTGGTTCCCACTCAGCCCAAGCCCTCATGGGGTTGAGCCCAAAACAGCACAGGAACAGGCCCTCTGGGACAGCAGCACGATCTGCAGAGAGACAAGGCAGTAGTCAGGCCCAGGGCGCCTCTCCTCAGACCAGGGAGGGCAGGCTGCACCTTGCTAAGCCACGGCTCTGGCACTGGGCAAGGGGGCCCTGGCACATGTCACCCGCTGCCCACTGTGGCACACAGACAGCCGAGGAGGCGCCTGGCTCGGCGGGGTGCCCGGCATGCCTGCCCTGGCACTGAGCCGCTGTTTACCTTACCTGTTGCCCAATGTTTGCTTACAAACACAGGGAACCAACTGGGAGGGGAGAGGGAACCGAAGGAGGGGAAAGGCAAGGCAAGGGACACTGCTCCTGCCTCCACTACACCTGCTCCAACTGGGATGGGAATATCTGGGCACAGAGCTAGGAGCAACTGGGATGGGAAGCCTGCCAGTCTGAAGAGGGGACCGTAGATGTTCTCAGGCGCTGTGCGAGGAACCTCAGCTAAATTAGAGACTGGAAGGAGGAAAGCCAGGGGGAGCCCCTGCTCTCCAGTTAGCAGACCCTAGGCCCACATCTCCACAGACATCGGCCAGGCAATGCCTGGCAGCTATGCCAAGCACTGCACTGCCTGTCACCAGCAGCAGCTCAGCTGTGCCCTTCCTCCGGAGCACAACATGGTGACACCAGTATGACTCATCCTCACAACAGGGAGAAAACCAGGACCACGAAAAAGGGCACACTGCCACCTCCAGCACAACCCCAGGGATGCCCGGGGATTGCTCCCACGTGGGAGGGCAAACCCAAGAAGTTAGTGGGGACAGAGTAGGGAATGATCCACCCAGTGCCAGGGAGCCCATGACGTGACGGTGCCAGGGCGACCTCCATAAGGGCTTTGGAATATCTGGTCGTGCTTCAGAGGCAGCAGGAAAGGTGAGAGTAGCAGTGGCCAGAGAAGTCCCATCCCCCTCCGGCCACAGCGAGCCGGGAGCCTGCGGCGCTGCCAGCGGAGAAAGCTCCTGGCAGCCGCCGGAGACCTCGCCGCAGGCTGCGGCACAGACAGTGCTGCGACTGTGGCACAGTGAGACTTCCCCTCAGCCGGCCGCGGGCCGGGCCGCCGCGTCGAGGCACCCGCCGGAGGATGGACAGGAGCCCCGCGTGCAGACCATGCCAGGGCCCACGGCAATTTCCCGTGGGAAAGGCTTCCAGAGCACCCAAGGAAGGGAAAAAGCTACGACAGGAGGAGAGAGCAAGAAGCACAGACAAGGGAACACTGTCTGCCGTGGTCGACCTCCACACCAGCACCCGGCCCCCGAGCCGAGCAGCCTCCCCCACCTCGCTGGTCCCGGCGCCAGCAGCCACCCCGCTCCAGCGATGACCGCTCCACGTGGGGACAACCTTGCCCCGGGAGAAAAGCCCGGACCCCGCGAGGCCTCCACGCCGGACCCGGCGCCTGAGAACCGCCTGGAGCGGGGACAGCCAGCCCGGGGCCGAACCGGCGGGGCGGCTCCAGCGGCGGAGCCCCGGGCGGCGGTGGCCGTGTCGGGGTCGCGGGCTCGTCGGGACGCGGCCTGGCTCCTCCTCGGCCTCTCGCAGCGGCGGCTCTGGCCGCCCCCGCCGCAGCCCCGAGCGCGGCCGCCCCGGCCCCTCACCCGCTGCCCGGTGCCGCCGGGCAGACGGACGCGGCTCCGCGGGGCCCGCACGTCCCCGCCGGCAGCGCCCCGAGCCGGGGGCTGCCCAGCGGCCACGACCCCGCTGCCGCCGCCCGGGTCCCGCCCGGCAGGGCCGCCCCAGCTGTCAAAATGCGGGGGCTGGCGGGTCGAGCCGCCCGCGGTCGGCGCCGGTCCCGCGTCCTTACCGCGCGGCCTGCCCGCTCCGCTCCGTCCCGTCCCGCCGGCGGCCGGGCCCGTCTGTCGGCGGCGCCGCGTCACACCGCGGGGCGCCCGGAGCGCCCGCCCCGGAGCCCGACCCGGCCCAGGCAGGGGCGGCCGGGGCGGCCGGCGGGGCCGCTTGTTTACGCCGCGCAGCTGTCAGCGCCGCCCGGCCCCGCCCCGACGGCCGAGCCACCGGCCCCGCGCGGCTCCCTCGGCCCGGCCCGGCCCGGCCGCCGCTCCGCCGGGCGCCGCCGGATGCCGTCACCGCCGCCCGCCCCGCCCGCCCCGCGCCGCAGCGCCGGGCCCGGCACGGACCCCCGGCACCCCCTCCGGGCTCCCCGCCCGCGGCACCGCCAGCACCGGGCACGCCCCGGGGCTCAGCACAGCCTCTCCTGCGTGGGCCTGCCCGTGCCCACCCGGGGGATACCTGTGCCAACCCAAGCAGGAGACCCGTGAGAGTCATGACCCCCCCATGAGCTCCCGGCGCTGACCAGGGGTACGAGGGCACCTGAAGCAAGGGGCACACAGAAGACTCCCCGCCTCTCGCCTGGTGCAGTAGGCGGTGGGGTGTGCTTCAACATGAGCCTGGCGAGACACGAGCCCAGCCAAACCAGCCTGTTTCAGCCCTGGCAGCCCCCGGAGAGGGCAGCTGCCCAGCCAGGCTATGGGAATAGCACCGGCCTTCCCATGAGGTCCGTACCATGGGGCTGCGACCCCAGGTCAGCGTGCAGCAGCTTGAGAGAGAAACTGTCTGGAAAGCAGCAACACAAGGAAAATCCATTAGCCCTGTTTCAGGAGAGAGACTTCCACCAAGGAGAAAAGGTTAGAAGTGAAACGACGTCAGTAATTTGTAAAAAACAATCCACTGTGTCACAAGCAACGCAAAAGCAGCAGAACCCAAACTGACCTGAACCTAAACCTGAATCCTCCGTACCTGCAGTGGCTCTGGCAGCCCCAAGCAGGAGCAGGTCCTAGTGCTCCTTACGGAGGAAAGGAAGTCACTCAGAGATCATGATCGAGATCGTGAAGCATTAGCAATTGCACAGGAAACAGTCACCTTGGTAACTGAGATGCTGAGAACAGCCCAGAAAATCTGGTACAGGGCAAGTTTCTGTGCTAAACCCTGGCTGCAGGGACTCAGGCTGGGCAGACCCCAGTATCCAGCCCGAAGAGCTGCACCAGGGACCACTGGCCACGGGGGCTGTGGTGCCCCAGGCCCACCCTCAGGGCCACGGTCCCACTGGGCAGCCTGGGGGGCCCGGCACACCGCAGGCAGGGAGGACTCACCCCAATGCCACTGCAGCGTGCTCGGAAGTTGTTCCTGCAGCCGTCCAGCCCAGGCTGGCCCTTGGATGCACAGCAGAGCTGGCTGTGCCCCACGGAGTTATATAGAGGATATATGGATGGGGGCAGGCCTGGAGCTGGACCGCATCCCAGTGGTGGGAGGTGAGCTGGTAGGCAGGCTGCCTGCCCCACCCACACACCTTATCTTTGGATGCCTCCTTTGGGCACTGGCAGCCATGCCAGGGCAGGTGAGGTGCCACTGCACCTGGCCCTGTGACATGTGGTGCTGGGGAGAGGAGCTGACAAAGGGCCCTTGTCGCCATGGGCTTACTGGGGTGCCGCAGGGCAGGCAGGCAGGAAGCACCGCACTCTTACATAAACCCCTGGCCTGGGACCTGCACTGACCCCGCTGTCCTGCCAAAGACAACGCCTGGCCTGGCAAGCACCTGGCTGTGGGTGGCACAGTGCCATGGGCAGGGAAGGGACATGCTGTCCCAGCAGCCCCCCCGAGCACAGCTGCAGACAGAGCAGAGAGAAGGGCCACCAGTGTGGATCTGGGCAGCTACTGTGCTCCCTCACCTCACAGGACCCCTGGTACCCCTCTGCCCCGAGCCATGGTGCAGCAGGGGGGTGAAGCAGTTACTGCAGCCATGTCTGCCAGGACCATGAACCCTCCTCTCAGACTTGGGGGCTATGGCTCAGAGGCACCAGCACACCCCAGGAGACAGCAGGAGCAGCTGCTCCATGCAGAAGTGTACCAGCGAAACGGCAGCCCTACTGAGAGCCAGCTGCACTCTCCCATCTCGCAAGGTCTGCCCTGCCAGGATTCCTGGGGCCCACACTACAGGCACAGAGCCAAACTGCTCACTGGGGCTGGGAGAGACACCCCTGGTACTGAGCACACTGTGTGGTGTGGCCCAGCTGCACACACAATCAATAGAAACCCACTTTCATGGAAAAATCAGGTCAATTTTTGGCTTTCAGGTTGCGGAGACTGCACAAACCCAACAGTGATGCAACTGCCCGTCTGCCCGAGGTCTGTGGGAGACAGAGCAAGACAGGGTTTCACCCCTGCCTGCAGGCACCACAGCCCGGGGGACCCGCGGGACTGCGGGGTGGAAGCAGCCAGTGAGCGGGGACCAGCAGAGGAAGGGCAGAGGGCCACACAAACAGCAGAGAAAATGAAGTAACGGGCAGCAACATCCAGAGGGACAGAATCGATACCTGAATGTTTACCTAGCATACAGCAACCTGCTCTGCCTCCCACTACCCTGTGCCAGTTCAGGGGCAAGCCCACAGCCCCTCTGCTGTGCTGTTCAGCCCCCTCCCTGCACCCACCCTCACCCTCTCCCAAAGCTGAGGCTGCAGTCCCTTTCCCTGGAGCCTCTCTATCCCCTCTCCTCCCTTCCTCCCTGGATGCTACCAGCCTGACACTGCCATGGCCCAGCCAGGAGCTGTGCTCCACAGGGTCCTGCTGGCTCCAGCAGCTCTATTCCTCTCCAGCTCCCAGACACAACATCTCATTGTGGCTGCATGCAGGGACTTGGGCGCAGCCTGAACACCCTGACCTTGTCCTGTGGTACAGCCTCAGACACAGAGTGGCTGGGGGGGTTCTGTAACTTTATCTGCCTCTGGCTTTGTCAGCAGCCGCTGTAATGCTGGCAACGTATCGACCTACCCCAGTTCTGCCCCTGCTCTGGGCTGTGGTACGTGGGCTACCATCACCTGTCCTATGACAGCACCCTGCCGTCACCTGCCATGCAGGTGCAGAGACACCCTTGCACAGCCCAAGCACCATAAGGTGCTTGTGGCACTCGGGGCTCCACACAAGCTACACATACAGGAACACGAGTACATGTGTGCAGGGAACACCAAGCTGGGAACCCACCTATGACCCAGCAGCAGGAGCCCCGTGTACCTATGGGCTTCAGCGTGCTGGGGAGGGGGCGCTCAGACACGGACAGACAAACCCAGCCCAAAGCCCGGCAGGTGCAGCTGGTACAGCACTGCAAGGCAGACTGGCCCATATTCCAGGCTCACTCATGCCAGCAGCTGCCGGCTTCCTGCAGCCTCACACCACTGTGGGAAGCAGGGGCTCAGTCCTACTAAAAGTGCCCCCCACCCCTGCTGCAGCCCGGCTGCCGACAGCGAAGCACTGCAGGGCCGACACGTCAGCAGCCACCGTGCTGGGAAAAGGGGACGTGGGGCAAAGACAGATCATAGTCAAGGGTGGCTTCTTGCCACAGCCTCCAGTGCTGGCGGCCACAGAACCAAGCCAGGCTTAAAGAAATTTCCCTGTTTGCCCAGGTCTTTACTTTTGCTTCACCTGAATGGGACAGTACGTGCTTTGTGTGCAGTCCCCAAGCTTTCCCTTAGCTCCTGTGGCCAATTGTTTCTCTGAGCGCTGTCGAAGCTCCCTCCTTGCCCCCTGGCACAGGAGTCATCAGGTGGGAACACACTGTGACAGCCCTCAACATTAACTTCTCATCAGATGACCAAACATAGTATGGGAGCTCCAGTTGTCATCCGGGTGCAAAGGCCAGAAGCACATGGGGCGGCTCTTGCTCATTCTTGGTGGAGGCTGGGGAGAGCCTACAGGTGCTGTAGGGTTATAAAGCCACCAATGCCTCGGTTGCTCAGGCAAACCACCAGCTTCAAGGCAGGAAGGGAGCCCCCCACACCCTAAAGCAGAGGAGCCCTGGAAAAAGCCCCCAGCTCTGCCTGTGGCAGGAACAGGGCCGTGTGGAGTGCACTGCAGGGAGACCCTTCCCCAGCACCACAGCAGGGACTGAGCAGGACTGGCTGCCAGGTGCAGCCAGCTGGCATTGCAAGGGGCAGGGCCCACCTGCCCCTGTGCCTGGGGGCAGCCACCCCTGCCTGCAGCCCTGCTGGATCATGGTCACCCGACTGGATCTGCCCAGCCTCGGCATCTCTGTGGGCTGGGGAAAGTGCTCCAGGAGGGAACCGGTCTCAGGACCTCTGCAGCCACTGCTGGAACCCTGCATCCCAGCGGAGCTGGGCCCAGACTGGGATGGTACTGCTGCCAATTTGGTCTACTCTCCCCGAGACAAGCTCCATGAAACCCTTTCAGAGGGACATCTGCCAGCCCAGACCAAGGATACCTTTCCTGCACTCCCTTATGGATTGTGCTCCAGTGCTGACCCAACTGGAAAACACATGTGCATTGGGCTTTTCTCACTGCCAGGGCTGGCCTTGCTCCACACAGCCTCTGCTGCACAGGCACGAGGGCACCTGCTCCAATACTGACAGGGCGGGCACCCACCAGTGCAGGGTTAAGCACAGCTCTGCCCTCCTGCTTCCCAAATTCCCCTGCCAGCAAGCAGACTTCATGGAAGATGAAATCCTCTTTAAAACCTCTTCCTTTCTTCAGCAGAAGGTAGCAGGCAGAGGGTGGCAGGTGTGGCTGCGGTGGCTTGTGCTGCAGTTTTACCCAACTTAGAAGTGGTTTTCTTCTGTAGCAGGATGTGAGACATCCTGCGTCAGCAAATCGCTCTGGCACCGTGAAACCTCGAGCCCCGTGGAAACTGAGACAGGCTGACACGGGCAGCCCCGGCTGCTTATGGAAAACCCCGCACAGCTAGCTCTAGGTGGCCATGGCCCTGACCCTTCCCCACACACACATCAGTGCACCGATGCCACCAGGAATCCCAGCACCGCTCTGCGGCACGGCTAAGGGTCCTGCTGCACCGGCAGCAGCCCTAACCCCAGCGCTGGAGTCCCCGGAGGCTGCGGGGGGACACACGGCTGGGCCAGGGCCACTGGTCCTTGCTGCCCAGGAGGTGGGCGCCCAGGCGTCAGCGCTGGGACTCGGCGGGGCTGTCTGGCAGAGGGAAGAGCAGGAGGGCTGGGGCCAGGGCTGGCTCCCCCGGAGGACCCAGCCGCAGGCCCGGGCCGGGCCGGGCCGGGCGGAGCCGCAGGCCCGGGCGCAGAAGCTCCGTCCCCCTCAGGACGCACCCCCCCACCGCGGGCACGGCAGTGACGCCGCAAGAAGCGTCACGTCCGGCTCCCGCGCGGCCCCGGTTCCGGCGACAGCGGCCGCGATTCCGGTTCCGGTGTCGCCAGCGCCGCAGCTCGGTGTCCGCCCGCCCGGCCCGGTCCGGCTCGGTCCTGCTGCCGCCGCCATGGCCGTCCCCAGCGCGCTCATGAAGCAGCCGCCGATCCAGTCCACGGCGGGCGCCGTGCCCGTCCGCAACGAGAAGGGTGAGCGGGGGGCCGGAGGGCGCGGGGAGCGCCGGGGGGGCGCGGGGCCGGGACCCCCGGTGACGGCCCGGCGCTCGCAGGTGAGCTGTCCATGGAGAAGGTGAAGGTGAAGCGCTACGTGTCGGGCAAGCGGCCCGACTATGCGCCCATGGAGTCGTCGGAGGAGGAAGACGAGGAGTTCCAGTTCATCAAGAAGGCGAAGGAGCAGGAGGTGGAGCCCGAGGAGCAGGAGGAAGAACTGGCCAACGACCCCCGGCTTCGGCGCCTCCAGAACCGCATCGCGGAGGACGTGGAGGAGCGGTGAGTGGTGGATCGGGTAGGGTCTGGGGAGCCTAGACCTCTCTGAGGCATTGCAGGGAAGAACTACACCAGGCAGGAGCTGGGAACGTTGTCCAGGCAGTGCAGGAGAGTCTGTGACTCTTCTCACGTCCGTGCTGTGCTCTCCCTGGGGCTCCCTTCCAACCAGGAGCCAGCCAGGCAAAGCCCCACATCCAGGTGCACTTGGGGGGGTGGCAGAAGCAGGCTCCAACACAGAAACTGGTGCAGTGTGCTGAGGCTCGAGGCAGTGGGGAGGGATAGTGTCACGTGAAGTGTGCTCTGGGCAGGGAGCACCAGGTGCTGCTTGCCTCCTGTGGAGCTGCTGCTGGTTTTGTTTCCAGTAACAGGAAGGCTTCCCATTAAGAACTCCATTCCTACTTGAAGCATGGACAGTGAGGAGCTGCCTGTGCCCAGCCACTGCAGCTTCCTTGGGGAGCACATGTCAGTTCTCTCCACACCTGGCAGTGCCAGTGCTTACCTCGCCAGGATCGATTCCTCAACAGCCTTCCTGTAACCCCTTTACATTGTGAGTGCCATGGGTTAACTGGGGCCTGTTGCAGGCTTGCGAGACACCGCAAAATCGTGGAGCCTGAAGTGGTTGGAGAAAGTGATTCGGAGGTGGAGGGGGAAGCGTGGCGGCTGGAGCGGGAGGACACCAGTGAAGAGGAAGAGGAGGAGATCGATGATGAGGTGCGCTTGCAGAGCTAGAGCATGGGCCTAGGGAAACTGGAATGGCACGGGCTGGAACTGCCCTTTGCACAGATATGTGGGTTTTCTGGTGGAGCTTGACAAGTGTTACACCTGGCCATGGCTTACCTGGTGGGTGACCATCCTCTTGCATGGGACTGGATACTCAGGCCCTGCATCCGGAGGGACGGCTGTCTCTTCTCAAAGCCAGCAGTCCAAACATCACACGTGCTTGGCAGAGGAGAGAGGGAGGCAGTAGCGAGGCTGGTCTCTGACCGCTCCCTGCTGTTCACCATTAGGAGATCGAGCGTCGGCGGGGGATGATGCGTCAGCGAGCGCAGGAGAGGAAAACAGAGGAGATGGAAGTGATGGAGTTGGAAGATGAGGGTCGGTCTGGAGAAGAATCCGAGTCGGAGTCCGAGTACGAGGAGTACACGGATAGCGAGGATGAAATGGAGCCGCGTCTCAAACCTGTCTTCATCCGCAAGTAGGTGACACGGTTGCACGGGCCGGCCCTGGCAGGAACTCAGGAGTCACAAGCTCGGGACTGAGCAGACCCCACTGCCGTGGTCCCTTCCTCGCCATGGGGCAGCCATTTGCCTCCCCCAGGTGGGATGGTCACAGCCTGGCAGGGTATAGCTGAGAAGTGAGGGGCGATCCTGTACCCACAGCCTCTCATCAGCTGCACTGGTCACTGCAGGATCACGCGGTGGAGTCTGAGTGGAGCCCTCGGGTGAGGGCCGTACAGTGGCAAAGGGATGTTGTAGCCCCCAGAAAGAGGAAAGGCCCAGGGCTTGGCCTATGCCTGCAGAGGGCAAAGGCTGAAAGCGGCTGCAGTGTGGGAGGGGTTGGAGTCAGTGGGGGGCCAGGCAGCTGTGCTGGCTGAAGGCTGTTGTGGTCTTGCTCTCAGGAAGGACAGGATCACAGTTCAGGAGCGAGAAGCAGAAGCCCTGAAGCAGAAGGAGCTGGAGCAGGAAGCAAAAAGGATGGCAGAGGAGAGGCGCAAGTACACGCTCAAGGTGCAGAGGGTTGGGCTAGGGGTCGCGGGGGGGCAGTCACTACAGCAAGTTTATCTTGGACCTTGCTGCAGATCGTAGAAGAGGAAGCAAAGAAGGAGCTGGAGGAGAACAAACGCTCGCTGGCAGCATTGGATGCTCTTGATACAGATGATGAGAATGATGAGGAAGAGTACGAGGCCTGGAAGGTCCGTGAACTGAAGCGCATCAAACGGGACCGTGAGGAACGAGAAGCGTATGTATTGTCTGTGCAGACATGAGGCTGAGAGCCCACAGGCTCCTCTAAAGAAAAGGCACCTCTTCCTCAGGCTGCCCTTTGGCAGAAGGGTCCCAGCTGGACCAAGTGCCCAGAGCCCTTCCTGCCTGCCCTCAGGGCAGCTTTGCTCCGTGACAGTAAATACGTAACCCCTCAGGTGGCAGCTGGTGATAGCTGCTGTCCTGGAAGCTGCCCTGGGGACATGGGGGTCTCAGGGTCTTCTCTCTCACCCAGCATGGAGAAGGAAAAGGCAGAGATCGAGCGCATGCGGAACCTGACGGAAGAGGAGCGCCGAGCTGAGCTCCGGGCCAACGGTAAAGTCATCACCAACAAGGCAGTGAAGGGCAAATACAAGTTCCTGCAGAAGTACTACCACCGAGGCGCGTTCTTCATGGTGAGTGTGCCAAGGGCTGGGCATGGCCACAGGGGCTGTGCCAGACCCCAGGGCCACCTTTTTGCTCTGGGCAGCCTTCCCTATCCTGCAGTGCTCTGGGGCTGAGGTTACCCTGGGACAAGAGCCAGCCCGTAGAGGTGTCATGGGGCTGAAGCTGACTCAGCATGACCTCACTGGACCACATCAGGTTGAGGGTTCCCAGCTGAGGTGAAGCCAAAGCTGCAGAGCTGTCCCCATGCTGCTGTTTGAGCCACAGACCCAGCCAGAACCAAGTTAATTCCATGTGGGCTATGGCCTGCATGTTAGGGAAGTGGCCTCGGGGACAATTCTCACATCCCCCCATCCAGCAGTAGTTAATAGGGATACAAGTACCGTGGCAGCCCTGGCAGAGCAGCGATACAAACTGCGGGCGACTCCCCCACTTCTGGTGCTGGCTGGAACCTTTGAGGCTTAGCAGGCATGTTCTTTTTCTGCAGGATGAGGATGAGGAGGTGTACAAGAGGGACTTCAGTGCCCCAACCCTTGAGGATCACTTCAACAAAACTATCCTGCCCAAAGTCATGCAGGTGGGTGCACTGGCAGAGGGTGCCCAGCCCATGTGCCAGGCCAAAGGGTGGGGTTCTGGGCCGGGGGGAGCAGCAGATCCTGTAGCCCCCCTGAGCAGCTGCTCACGAGCTCTTCTGCTCCCCAGGTCAAGAACTTCGGGCGCTCAGGGCGGACTAAGTACACGCACTTGGTGGACCAGGACACCACGTCCTTTGACTCTGCCTGGGGCCAGGAGAGCGCACAGAACACCAAGTTCTTTAAGCAGAAGGCAGCAGGCGTGCGGGATGTCTTTGAGAGACCCTCAGCCAAGAAGCGAAAAACCACCTAAGGGCACGGGCAGGAGGGTCTGGCGTGACTGATGCTGGCAGGAGGGCACTGCCCTGCCAGCTGCCGGAGCCTGGGCAGGGACAGAAAGGATGCGTGCTGGCACTCCTGTGGTGACAAGCTCTTCCTCTGCCTGTGCTGTGCCTGCCCTGATGTGGTGTCCCACTGCCAGTACTGCACAGACCAGGTGGGCTCCTTGCCTGTGCACTGTAGAGGACAATGGTCTGCGATGCTGGCCAGGTCCATGGACAGACCATGTCCCACCAGCTGCCAGTCTGTAGCCTCAGCAGCACCTGGCAGGCTGTGCAGGAGTGCAGCAGCACCCCTGGATCCAACACGCCCACTTGTGGAGGAATTAGAGGACTTTTGTACCCATCTGTTCCACAACACCTTCCCTTTGCTTGTACTATCCCTGGTGTCAGTCTGGGCCCTATTTTGGGGTCGGCAGTGGTGACCCTGTCTCCTCACCCTGTTCCTGCAAGGTTTGGCTTTTCTACCTGTGGGGGATAGGGGGTTTGATTAAAGATTTGATTTTTCTTACACACTCTGGCCCTATTGTTCTTACAGACATGGCCACCATCTTCTGCACCTTCCTGCAGAGTGGGCACCAGCCTGGGCAGGGCATGCACAAGTGGCTGTCACTGCTGCCTCAGGGGGGTGAGGTTAAAAGGGGGAGTGCAGCAAGTGTTGGTGCTCAGGCAGGTCACCTTGTCCTGCTCCAGTCACAGGTGTGCCCAGCCAGTACTGCCAAAGTGATACCACACACATCTTCCTGCAGCCTGAGCCCCACCTGTGGGTCCCGTGAGCCCTGTGGGACCTGCTGGGCAGGTCCTGGCACTGCGCAGACCACAGAGACAGGCCAGTCCCACCAGTGCTTTTATTGGTGCAGTGAGAGCCATGCCCGTGGCCCGGCTCAGTTGGTGAGCGTGATCAGGGCCTCTACCACGTTGCCCATGTGCTCGCGCAGACTGCGCTCGGCTGCGGCCCGGGAGATCTCCATCTCCGTCATCTGCAGGGAAACCACAGCCCGGTACAGTAGGTGGCAGGGCCCACGGGCTGGGCAGGGGGTGGTGGACAGCAGCCACCCGGGGGAACACCTGCCCGGCCTCAGGGTTCCCGTGCACCAGCCTCCTCCGGGTTTGGGACACGCCATGGCCCGCCCGGCGTCCCGCCTCTACTCACAATCAGCTCCAGGTCCTCCTTCTTGATGGTCACTTTTGCCAGTTCTTTCTCCCTACGACAAGAGACGGACAAACCTCCGATGATCGAAAGCCCTCCCCGGTCACTGCCCCGGCGCAGCAGTGCGGGGTGTGTGCTGAGAGAGGGCGGGGGACGGGCCGGGATGGTCAGACCGGGAAGTCGCGGGCCGGTGTCCGGGCGGGCACTGCCCTCGAGCTCCGAGCGAGCGCGGGCTGTTACCTCTCCTGCTTTGCTTTCTGCTCCCGGGATCTCCGGTCTCCGATCACCGACATGGCCTGCCAGAACGAGCGCAGTCACCGCGCTGCGCGGCACCGGGCGGGTCAGCGCCGCACCGCGGCACGGGCACCGGGATCGGCACCGGCACAAACGCGCGGGCTCGGCGCTCAGGGCCTGGCTCGGCCCCGCCTCAGGCAGCGCCGAGCCCCCCACCCCGGCCCGGTCCCGGTCCCGGTCCCGTCCCGCCGCCGCACCGTCTCCAGGTTGGAGCTCTGGATTTCCTTCTCCTCCGCGTAGTCCGTGACGCGCTCCAAGTCCGCCGCGCCGCTGTCGTGCTTCCGCGGCTTCTCGGCCGCGCGCCCGCCCGCCCCATCGCTGCCGCCGCCGGAGCCGTTCGGCTCCGTCTCCAGCTCCAGCTCCACGTCCCCCTCCGCCGCCATCCCGCTGCTGCCGGGACCCGCTTCCGGTCACGTGCGCCGCCGGCGCGGCGAGCGAGCGGCGCGCGCCTAACCGCGGTGGGGGCGGGGCCTCGCCCGGCCCGACCCCGCCCCTCCGCCCGGCCCCGCCCCTCCGCCCGGCCCGCCCCCGCCCCGGGTCCGCCGAGGGCCGGTTCCTCTCGGTGCTTCCTCTCGGTGCTCCCCGGGCCGTCCGGGCCCTTTGGTCCCTCCCGGTGCTCCGGGGCCGGCGCTACCGAGACGCGGAGCTGGGCCGGGCGGGCGCAGCCCCGCCGCCGCCCTCTGGTGCCCGCCGGCGCTAAACCGGGATTACTGGGTCAGCGATCCCGATTTGGCTCCCGCCGCTGGCACACGGATGATCGGACGGGCCCGGCCGCAGCGAGGCCCTGGCCGGGTCTCGGGCGCTGCCGGAGGCGGCTGGGCCGTGGCCGTGCGACCCCGAGCTCGGGGTACGCTGGGCCGGCGGAGGCCGCCCCGGCAGCGCCGCCCCGGCTGCCGCTCCCTTCCCGCACGGGTGTTACTCACGCACCCGATGGGGACACCGCGTCCCTCGGGCCGGGCTGCGTGCGCAAAGCCGGAACGGCTGCGGAGCAGCTGAAGGAAGGTGACGACAGCCCCAGCTCAGGGCTCCCTGCACTCCCTGGCTCGTCCCCAAGCTCCTGCCGACACCGGGGGTTCCCGCTCCCCGCTGGATGTGCCTCATGCCATCCCCCTACCCCGCGTGGTACCCGTGTCCCTTGGGTGCCTCTGTGCCTGGGGTTGCTCCAGACCCCCAGTACCGCACACCCCACAGCTCCTGCGCACGGGGTGTTGCTCTGGGATCAGGTTGACATTATCCACAGCCCCCACGTGCCCCCCATGCCCGCCTGCGCCCAGGCCGGCTTCCACGGCTTCGTCCTGCCCAGTGGGGGGCCGGGGTGCGGGCAGGGCTGCCCATGGCTGGGGATCACTGGGTACTGCCCACGGAGCGTCCCAGGGGTGGCTGCCGGGAGGGAGCAGCGAGCAGATGGCAGGGCGGGCCAAGCCGACAATCCCCTAATCCCATCAGCGCCGCGGGGGCTGAGCAGAGCCGAGCCGGGCCATGGCGGGCACACGGGCACACGGCTACCTCCTGCACCCGCTGCTCTCCCAGGTGGGACTCGGGGCCTGGCGGGGCTGGGAGTGGGGGTGGGAGCAGGGCTGGGCGAGGAGAAGGTGCCGGGCCAGGCTTGGGGGACAGTGCTGGCCCTGCGGGATCCTCGCTGACTGTGCCCCCCCCCCCCCATCCTCAGCTGTGCTGCGGTTGTCATGGGCTCCGCATGTCGACGAACACGCGGATCCTCTACACGCTCCTGCATGTCCTGGCCTCTGCCGTGTGCTGCCTCATGCTGTCCCGCACTGTGGCCCAAGCCATCACAGAGAAGGTGACAGCAGGAGCTGGGACATCCAGGGTGCTGGGAGTGCTGGGGGTCCCCTGGGGCGATGAGGGTCTCAAGGGTACCATGAGTGCTGGGGATACGGGGGTGCCAGGCACCCTGGGGCACCCAGGAGAGCACTGGGGGTGCCAGAATTGCCAGGGAGTCAGGAGTACTGGGTTGTTGGGGATAGTAACAGGGCTGCTGGGAGTGACAAGGGTGCTGGAGGTGTCAAGGGGAAAGGGGTGCAAGGGCTACCAAAAGGTGCAGGGTATTAGGGGTCCCAGGGTTACTGGGGTGGCATTGGGAATGCTGGGGATATCGGAAGTCTGGGTGCACTGGATGCCATGGGTCCTGGAGGGTGCTGGGTGGAAACACCAGCAGCCCTGTCCCGTCACCTACCGTGCCTACAGGTGCCCTTCTCGGTGGTGCTGTGCCAACACCTGCCTGGGGGCACAGACTGTGAGCGGCTGGTGGGCTCCTTGGCCGTGTACCGGGTCTGCTTCGGCACCTCCTGCTTCCACCTGGCACAGGCTGCCCTGCTGCTCAACGTGCGCTCGAGCTCTGACTGCCGTGCGCAGCTCCACAATGGGTATGGGCGGGCTGCGGGGCTGGAACAGGGTGTCCCAGGATGGGGCTGCCAGGGGCTCTGTCCCACTGATGTTCACTGCCCTGCAGGTTCTGGTTCCTGAAGCTGCTGGCACTGGTGGGCCTCTGGGCTGCCAGCTTCTTCATCCCTGAGGACAACTTCATCCAAGGTGTGTTCCCCACCCTACCCAAGCTGCCAGCCTGGGCATCCCTCGCAGCCCCCACCTGCCCTTAGCTATCCCTACCTCTGCCCTCTCCCCCCAGCCTGGCACTACACGGGTGTCTGTGGGGGCTTCGCCTTCATCCTCATCCAGCTGGTGCTGATCACGGCCTTTGCACACACCTGGAACAAGAACTGGTGAGTGCCGGGGTACCGGGTGGGCGCCCACCTCCTGCCACCACTCACACACTGTCCCACAGGCTGACAGGCGCCGCGCAGGACAAACGCTGGTACCTGGCCGTGCTGCTGGCCACGGCTGCCTTCTACACCCTTGCCTCCGCCGCCTTCTCCTTCCTCTACAAGTTCTACACCCACCCGGCTGCCTGTCACCTCAACAAGGCACTGCTCACCATCAATGGCAGCCTCTGTGGCATCATGTCCTTCATCTCCATCACACCCTGTGTGCGACTCAGTGGGTATCTCACAGCACAGTGGGGGTTGCCGCACTGGATGACCAGCTGTGTCCTGGGTTAGGGGTGGCTGTGCCTCCCAGCTCAGGGCCAGCACTTGAGCTCTGGAGTAGAACCCAGCTCCCCAGGGCTCCTGACAGCCCCTCCTGTACCTTGGTGCAGGGCATTGGGCAGGGGGGTGGCAGGAGGGGGCTACCCAGGGCCCAAGCAGAGCTCATCCACCAGCTTACAGCACACCAGGGATTTCAGTGACACCTCTGTCCCCACCCTTGCAGAGCAGCCACGGTCAGGGCTGTTGCAGTCCTCGATCATCAGCTGCTACGTAATGTACCTCACCTTCTCTGCGCTGTCCAGCCGTCCCCCGGAGAGAGGTGGGTGCCCTTGCCTGCCACCAGCAGCCCCCGCCATTGGGGGGGCCCCCGCCTGTCTCACCTCTGCCTCCTCACAGTGCTCTACAAGGGTCAGAACCTCACCGTCTGCTTCCCGGGCGTCCGGCAGGATGAGCTACAGACAGAGGACACCACTGTGGCCATGCTGGGCGCTGCCATCATGTACGCCTGCGTGCTCTTTGCATGGTGCGTTTGCCCACAGGGAGCAGGGCCCCTGCAGCACTGGCCCAACCGACACCACACAAGGACCTCATTCCCATGGCAAGCAGAGCTGGGAATGTCCTGAGGAGTGGCAGGGCCAGAGCAGATGGGGCATTGGTGGGTGGGCAGGGGCAGCACAGGGACCCCAGACACAGCACAGCAGGGCTCCTGCAGCCATGGGGGATCCATGGGATGGGCTGAGGGCCTGGCACAAGGCAGTGTGTGCCCATG
Organism: Myiozetetes cayanensis; assembly: GCF_022539395.1. NCBI lineage: Eukaryota > Metazoa > Chordata > Aves > Passeriformes > Tyrannidae > Myiozetetes > Myiozetetes cayanensis. Next base: position 20,553,718 of record NW_026087048.1, read on the forward strand.
TTATGATTCCTGCCTCTCTCCTGGGCACAGCAATGAAGCCTCCTACCTTGCCGAGGTTTTTGGGCCCCTCTGGATGGTCAAAGTCTACAGCTTTGAGTTTGAAGTGAGTACGGATGCAGCTGTGCCCCATGCCCTTCTGCCACAGGCACCCCAGACCCACCACCCCAAGCCCTTATCACAGCCCCAGCATGGGGCAGGTCTGTCCAGCCAAGTACAGGCACTGGCCACAGCACACCCTCCTGCCCCAGTGCCAGGGAGGGCTCAGCCCTGCCACTGTGGCCATGTGGCTGGGCAGCTACCACTCTGCTGTTCCTGCAGAAACCCTCCTGTTGCTTCTGCTGCCCCGAGAAGATGGAGGAGGAACTGAGAGGTGGGTGCACAGTGGGTGCAGGAAAGCAGGCAGAACCTGTGTCCCAGCCTGGGGGTGCCAGTGAGGGGAGCATGCAGGAGCTGCCATGCCCCCACGCTCTCCCAGGAACCGAACAGACATGTGAGCAAGTGGAGGAGAGAGCCAGGGGACAGTTCATTGTCCAGGATGAGCAAGACCGGGTGGTCTACAGCTACTCAGCCTTCCACTTCGTCTTCTTCCTTGCCTCGCTCTACGTCATGATGACCCTCACCAACTGGTTCAGGTAGGGACCCACACTGCTGCCCAGCCTTCCCTGCTCTTGCTCCAGCCCTCTGTGCCAGGCCATGATGCTGTCACCAAGCTGGCGCCTGCTGGGGACGCGCAGGGCTCTGTGCCCACAGACCTGCACTGCTCCGGCCAATGACCAACAGCAGCCATGCAATGCAGTGAGGTCTGCAGGGCTGGAGGGTACACGGCAGGTGGGACATGCCCAGGGACACATGACTGCTGGGACACAGGGTGGCCTGGTGTCTGCAGCTGTCAGCATCCCTCAAGCACCCAACACCTGCCCTCTCCCCTCAGCTATGAAAATGCAGTGCTGGAGACCACCTTCACACATGGCAGCTGGTCGACCTTCTGGGTGAAGGTGTCCTCGTGCTGGGCCTGTGTCCTGCTCTACCTGTGGCTGCTGCTGAGCCCCTTCTGCCTCCACAGCTCGCCAGAGCACCAGCGCAGCAGCACGGGGCCACGTGTCGTGCGGCGACGACGTGCCCCACAGCGCATCAATGTCACCACATAGTCCCTGCCAGGATGAACTGTACCTGGGGCTGGTCCCTGCTGTGTGCCCTGTGCCTGGCCCTGCCTGGTCCTCCTGGCCTCCCCTGATCCCCCATCCTAGGAGATGGAGCATCTGAGAGTCTGAGGGGGTCCTGGAAGGTGAATGCTTCCAGGGACACCAGCCCTGTGCTGAGCCAGGACCACCCAAGGGGCTGGAGCAAGCCACAAGCAGGTGCTCAGCCCCCAGTCTGGATGCCCTGGCACCCACAGGGTGCACTGGGGGAGCAGGGCTCTGCCTGGCCACCCCTGCTGTGATGTGTTCACTGTAAATACCTCCTTCAATACATTTTTATACAAAACTCTGAGCTGAGTCTGTGCCGTCAGCCCATGCAGGCTGCAGCCACAGGAGGGAAAAACAGGGTGCCTGCAACACCCCACCACAAGAGGTGGCACCATGGAGAGGGAATGGCAGGGCTGTCCCAGCCTGACAGGGCACCCCAAGCCAGCAGCACTGCTGCAGGTGCTCACAGAGTCCAGTGCATGTGAGGGGCTCTGCCAGACACCTGTGCTGCAGGCAGGGCCCAGTGTTCACTGGGGAAGTGCTGCCTTGCTTATTCATGCCATGAGCATGGGCTGCTGGGCAGCCTACCTGGAGCCACCAGCACATCCCTCCAGGCCCTTTGCTGGTATGCACTGTGACGCTGAGTGTCCTTGGGGCCGGCGTGATGGAGGCAGAGGGGGCCTACACAGCCCCCGGGCAGCACTTGGCCATGGTGACCAGAAGCTCCTTGGGGCCGCATCGACCCCTGCTGCCGCCCCCAGGCCCACGGCTGCCTCTTCTGCGACACTAGCACCAACGACGGTAGCAGCGTGGTGGAGGCGGTGCTGCACCTCGCCCGGCGAGGAGCAGCCGGCTGCCGCGGAACCCGGCCCCGTGCTGCAGGGCCAGGCTGACGCTGCTGTTCTGACCCTGCAGGCAGGTTAAAAGGACGATGAACAACGGCCTCAGCGCTGGGCTGGACCTCGGCTTTGCCCCACGGGCGGCTCCGCACTGCTGCCGGACGTAGCGCGGGGCACGGGCGGCTACGGCTCGGCCCACGCCGGCCGTGCCGCAGCGCGGTTGTACCTCGGTGCGCAGGCCCGTCCGCCATCTCTCCACCGCCGCCCTCCGGCTGACACCGATCCCGGGCTGCGCCCTGGCCTGCTCCGGCGCCATCCCGTCCGCCTTCGCTCCTCGAGCCTCCCCGCTCTCCCACCCGCCCCGGGGCATTCGCCCCTCAACTGCGTTCCCCGCGTTGACCCCCGGTGATGCCCCAGGGACCGCCCAGGCCCAGCCTCCCCTTTGTTCCTCACCGTGAAGATGCCGCCGCTCCATCACCGCCGCGCTGAGTTCTCCTCTCCGCGGCCTCGATCGTTCCCGCGGTGGTGCCCGCTCCCCCCTCACCCCCCGCACGGCGGACGGACAGGCAGACACGGCGTGCAGGGCTCCACAGCTACTTTAATAGGGGACAGCGCCGCGCGGCGCGGCGGAGGGGCCCGACGGGGCCCGGCCCAGGGCGGTGCGGGGCATCCTGCCGGCGGGACCGGCCCCGAGGCAGCGGCCTGGCGCGGCCGCCCGCTACTTGTTGCCCTCCTTCTTCTCGTCAGCCTTCTTCTGCTTCTGCTGCATGATCTCCGAGTCCCTGCGGGGAGCGCGGCGGGGCTGGCGGCGGAGCCGGCACCGCCACAGGGCGGGAGCGGGGAGCGGGGCGGGGGAGGCCGGCGGGGCCGGCCCGGCGCTCACCTCTGCTTGCGGGCGGCGGCCGAGAGCCCGTCGTCCCGCCGCTTGCCCTTGCCCGAGTCGCTCTGCTTCTTCAGGTTCTTCTGCCGCGCCAGTTCGCGCTGGTTCCCGCCTGCCACGGCGCGGCCACCTCAGCACGGCCCGCCCCGGCCCCGCGGCGCAGCCCGCTTCGCATCCCGCGCCCACGGATTCCGCCGCCCTCCCGCCCCGGCCCAGCCGCTGCCCGCAGGCCGGGTTCCGGCACGGCACGGCACCCCCAGGCCGATCCCCCACACTCACGGGTCATGGCGCCGCTCCTTCCCACCTCCACTCCGCCGCCACGTCCCGCACTGACCCCCCCCGCGCCCCGCCCCGCGCCAGGCTTTAAAGAACGCCAGAGCCAATCACAGTGCCGACCCCACCCTCGCTGCACTCCCACTGGTGCGTCTCTCCGGCCAGGCCCCGCCTGATTGGCCGCGGGCTACGGCCGCCGTTCTGCCGGCGGGGCCGAAAAAGCTGGGCATGGGGCGCACGCGCCACAGCCACCCCTCGCGCAGGGGGCGCGGCGCGCACGCCCCTGTGACGTCACGAGCCGTGCGGAAAGCGCTGCGGAGCAGGGGGAGCGATGCGGGGCGGAGAGGAGAGAGGGGAACGCAGCCCCGCTCTTCCCCCCGTCCTCCCCCACCGCAACGCTCTTCTCCACCCCGGGGAGGGCGGGGCAATGCGGGGAGGACGGTGCGGGAGCGTTCCTCTCTCTTCGGTCTGGCTCCGGTGCGCTGCGGGGCCGCTCAGACCGCTCCTTCTGCCGTGGGTGGTGCAGGAGATCTGCGGGGAGAGATGGCCCTGGGTGCTACCCACGCCAAGACGGTGCGGGACGAGTATCCGTCTCCGCACAGCCCAATTCGCCTACGCACCCGGGACTCGGCGGCAGCATCGGGTCGTGGCGGGGGTCCTGCGAGGCGGTGCTAGATGGGGGGCTCTGACGCTTCGATAGCCGTGAGAGCTCGGCGTGGATCACCTGCGGGCGGAAGGGCAGCTGCAGCGGGCAGGGCTCTAGTGGGACCCCCGACGGTCCCCGATAGTCCCGGCTCCTAGGGGACCTCCTCCCGCCCGACTGTTCCTGACCGACTCTTGCGAGAACCCCTCCCGTCCCATCGCTGCCGGTACCAGCTCCTGCGGGACCCACCCACTCCTGCCCCGCACCTTGCTGGTCGGATCGAGCTCCAATGCCCTCCTCAGGACGAGCGTGGCCTCCGCGTCCCGGCCCTGCTCCGCCAGCAGCTACAGGCAGAGGAGTGGGGGGTAGCGGGCGGCTGGGCCGAGGGGCGCAAAGAGGGGCGGGGCGGGGCGGGTCCCACCTGCCCCCGCCGGAGCAGCGCCCGGCCGTTGTCGGGGTTGATTCGCAGGGCTGCCTCGCAGGCTGCTAGCGCCTCCTCCGCCCGCCCCACTTTCAGCTCGGCGGCCGCGCAGTTGTTGAGGCACTTCACGCGCTGCTCCTGCAACTCCTCTTCCTCCTCGGGCCCGGGAGGCGCTGCGGGGCGAGCGGCGGCGTCAGTGTCCCGGCCCCGCCACCCCGGGCCCTCCCTCCCGGCCGGCCGGTCTCACCGGTAACGGGACCATCCAGGGCGTGCAGGGCCAGCCGGTACGAGCGTAGCGCCGCCGCGAAGTCGCCCCGCGCGAAGTGGAAGTTGCCCCGCTCCCGGCGCTGCGAACCCAGGCGCAGGCGGGCGGCGGGCGGCAGCGGCTGCGGGTCAGGGCCGTCCCGCACCTCCAGCAGCGTCACCTCGAACAGCAGCGGCGCCTCGGGCGGCACGTCGGGCTCTCTGTGGGCACATGGCCGGCTGCCCCCTGCCCACTCTGCCTTCCCGGCCCCATCCACCTACCCCGGTCCGTCTGCCGTCCCGGCCCCTGCCCGCTCCAGTCCCTGCCTGATGGCTCCCCCTGCCCACCCGCCCTACCTGCCCGGGCGGCCATAGGCGTAGGGGCAGGCGGCGAGGAAGAAGGAGATCTCCCCAGGCTGCATGGTTGGGACGCCCAGCTCCAGCGCCTGCGGACGGGCATGGTGAGGCTAATGAGGCGCGGCACCGGGCGGCGCTGACCCTGCGCCGCACCGAACAGTGCACTGGTTTAAGCTCACCTGCACGACGTCCCCGTGGCCAGGCACGAAGGTGAGCCGCGGGTCCCGCTCCACTAGCCCGCCGTCCTCCAGGGCGCCCAGGACCTTCACCGACACCTCCTGCCCCGGCCGCGGCCGCGGCCCGCCCGGCCCGGCCCGCACCACGCGCTTCCGGAGCAGCCGGTCCTCTACAGGGAAGACGGCGCTCAGAGCCCAGCCGGGATCCCCGAAACTGGCACCCTTTGCCCGGCTCTCCCCAGTACCGCCCCTCACAGCCCGTGACTCCCGGCCTGGCTCGACCCGGAGTCGCCCGGGGGCTCTCACCCGTCAGGTCGCTCCAGCCGTCGGCGGCGAAGAGTGGCCCGAAGCCGCCGGGCCCCGGCACCGCCAGTGCCTCCAGACGCCGGTAGAAGAGCCGCTCCTCCTCGCGCACCGTCGGCAGCGCGATAGCCGTGTGGGGCAGCCGGAACCGCACCCGCCGGTCCCTGCCGGGCCCCCGCGGCCGCCCGCCTGCTCCTGTCTCCCTCTCCGGGGAGCCGCCGGGCGAGGGACCCGGCATGCCAGCCCCTGGCCTGCCTCGCCGCACGCCGCTACCAGCCGGCCTTGGTCCGGGCGCCCCCGGGGCTCGGCGGCGAGTGCCCACGGCCCCCAGCACGCACAGGGCGCGTCGCCGCCGGTTCCGCCGCGCCGCGACTGCCGGGGTCCGCCCGGGCCGGGGCCGCCGCCGAGCGCATCCCGCCGCGCCGTTACCTAATGCCGGGAAGCGGCTCAGGGGATTAGCCCGGGCCGGCGGCAAAAATAGCCGGCTCAGCACGAGCCCCGTCGCGGGGCTCCCGGCGCCCGCCCCGCCCGCCGTTGCCTCCCGGTGCCCCCCCGCCCGTCGCGCACACCGTGCAATGCTGCGGCCGCGGGCGTAGCTGCGCGGGCGTCTCCGGTACCGGGGCGGCGGGCCAGGCCCCTGGCTCAGGTTCCTGCACGTACACCTCGAGGCCGCGGCACGGGTGCTACGAGGTTGTGGGCGGCAGCAGCTGAGATCGGGCCTGCCGGGACGAATCGAGCACCAAGAGGGACTTACCGACGCTCGCTATTTTGTTGCAGAGAGCGCCGAGGCTGCTCTCTTCAACTTGCATGCAGCACAAGAATCCTGTCAGGGCAACAGCCCCTCCCTAGGTCAGCCCATCTCACTCCTGCCCTTCCCAGAGGAAAGTCCCTGTAGTCCCAGATGGTCAGTTACAACCCACACCACCCAACCACAACACCGGGTCTATTCCTCTCCCTCCTGAAGAGTAACTCACAGCTCCGAGCCTGTTTCCCACCAAGAGACAAAATGATCTTATTATTAACTGGTCTTAACTGCCCTCACCTCAGCCAAGCACCTGGCTATGAGAAACTCTCAGTCCCGGCCCTACCTGTGTTTGGGTAGTCTGTAGGAAGTAGCACTCCTCCCCTCCACCTGACTACTTCTGCACCAGCTTCAAAGCTCATTTATTGCTGCTGCTGAGCAGCCAGCCCCACGCCAGCCTGCTCCCTGTGCTTGCACTGCTCTGATCCAACAGTCACAGTGAGCACCACGTTCCTCTGAACACGCTGAGACAGCACATAGACAGCAAAGGCACTTGTGATCAGAGTCCAGAAGCCAAAAATGTGTATAAATGTAGCACCTGAAGCCCAGCACACTGGCATAGTTGCAGCTGCTATGTTCTGGAGGGACTGTGGTAGCTGAGGAAGGAGGAGAATGGGGTAGACGGCTGGGCTCAATGGTTAGGAACAGACGTGAGAGCTCACTGAAAGGAATGACTCACAGCAGGAAGCTGCTGTCTGTGAAGAGCAGGATCCCAGTGTTAGGTCTGGTGGGTCACCCAGGACAGAGACACTTGGTCTTAAGGGGGTCATTTTATTGTTTCACTTCTCCAAATGTACAAAAAAAATTAGAAAATAACTGTACCCCCCACCCTTCCCAAATCACAAAACAAACCAGTCTGGGGAGCCCAACAACAGTGCAGCTAAGAGACGGCAGGAAATTAAACATTACTAGATACAGCAGCTGAGGCCCATCAGCCCATTGGCTCTCCATAGCCCAGAACTGGCCCCAGTCTGCCCAGTGCTTCCCCAATTCACAAAGACCTCATCCTGACAAGACAGCAAGTGGGTACTTTACAAATCCTCCTTCACCTTCTTTTTGGATTTCTTAGATTTATCTTCCTCCTGCAGCACGGGAGTATTGGTTGCCTCCCGCTTCAGGTAGCTGATGAAGTCACTCACTTCTCTGCCCCCCTGCAGAAAACAGACAGTGAGGCAGGGCCTGTACCTGCCATGGGCTTCCCCTCTGCTGAGGGGGGTTCAGGTGCCAGGCAGGAGACCAGGTGACTGCAAGCAGAGCTCTCCCCAGGGCCTGCAGAATGCAGTTCAATGTTCCCAGCAGGTACCACCAGGTGTGTTCCCAGGGTAACAGGACACAGTGCCATCCCAAACTCCAGAGAGGCTTGAGTGTAATTTGGACACTTGGACGCTCTTCACTTCTTTAAAAAGTAGTAAGAATAACAAAATACTCACCTCATACTTCTTTGGACTTTGCTTCTTGCCAGCTGGAGCAAAATAGATGGTGGGGAAGCTGCGGAGAGAGAAGAGACACCTGAGTTCCTGACATGCTCTGATTTCTGTCAGACCAGCCCTGAAGGGGCTCGCACCCCACACTGCCCTGGTTTAACATGGCACAGCTTTGGCAGCTCTGAGGCAGTAGGTGTGGCCTCCAAGGGCCTGGCCAGGTCTGCAGAGGTCACAGGTCCAAGTTTGCTGACTGACTGCTTTTGGAACAGCAAGCCCAGATTTATTTTCACACTGCCAGGAGCAGAATCACAGCAGATTCCAAAGCAGCAGGACAGACCTCCCGGCAGAGCCAGGACACCAGAATCCTGGAAAATCCAGGCAGATCAATGTCCTTTTTTTTCCACTCTTCATTTCTCCAAATCAAGCTATTGCTCAGCAGTTGCATGTCAGTCCCCACACACCCCCTCCCCTGAGGCTCTTTCAGCTCTAGTGCTGTAGCCAATGGCAGATGGAGTCGGATCCACCCACTAACACATGGCATCAGAGCAGTCAGACCTACCCTCGGACTTCATAGGGAGAAGGCACATCATTGGCTGTAGCGTCCATTTTGGCAATGATGATATTGGGATCTTTGCTGAGCTGTGGATAGAATGAGCCCATCAGTAACCAAACCCAAACTCCAGGAACCCAGCAGTCAGCAACAGTTGGGACAGCAGTGTCAGAGGACAGCACACATGATGCCACCTCGCCATCCCTCCCCAAATGGGAGACTATCATCATGCAAATGGAAAAGATCCAAAAAGGAGCTTGGCCAGTTGAGGCCAGTCACTGAATCAGGGAACATTCCTATGCCAAGCCAAGGGCAACAGACTAAACCTACTACTGTGGTTGCTACCACAGATCCTGCTGACGGGATGTCTGTCTGCACTTACCAGAGATGCCAAAACTCAGTCCTCAGGAAGGCACAGTTACGTCCTGTTATCATAGAGGCTAAAAACAACCTGCAGGATTGTTTTGTGCTGCAAAATCCTAGTTCACTTTTGCAAGAGTCCCAGACCTACCTTCTCCCCCAGTTCTTTGTATTTGGGCTCCAGATTCTTGCAGTGGCCGCACCATGGTGCATAGAACTCTATCAGGACATCTTTGTCTTCTGCATTAACAATTTCATCAAAGTTCTCAGCTACCACCACCTGTAAGGTTTGGTCACATAGTTAGCTCCTTCCAAGTCAGGTACAGGCTGTGACATGACATGTTCCACACACTCCACCCAAGCCTGGGCCTCCCTCACCTGCACAGCAAGCAGCAAAACAACCAAACACAGCACTCCTCATCCTCAGTGTGCCAGTAAAAGTTTGCCATAACATACCAGGACTACCTGCAAGTGAGGTCTGCACATGGTCTCTTTGCAGGAGGAGGACAAAACCATTTCTTTTTAGTCCCAGCAAATTCCAAGCTGAGGAATCAGCGTAGCAGGGCCAGCTGAGGCCATGCCCATCCCCACAAACACAGTGATTCCCACTCCTATATGAGGGCCTCATCATAAAGCTGTGATAGGAAATGCTCTAACTCAGGGTAGAACTGCCTGGGAGGATGAGAGGCAGTCCCCAAAGATGAGATGAACACAAAGCTCCCTAAAAGAGTGCAGTCACAACCAACAGGAAGGCCACGCCACAAAAGGAGCACAAGCCAAGAGAGCAGGCCTAATCCCTGGCAATCTGGATGATGCTGCACTTGTGAAGCACATAGTTGTTGTGCTCAAGCAGCAGTTACCATGCTAAGAGAACAAAACAGAACCCAAACTGCAAGCTGCATGTCTCCCTTGCCTCAGAAAGCTGCAGTGCAACAAGAGAGCAAGTAATTCCTCCATCTATCACCGCAGAGGTTCCTCAAGCTGCCACCATGCCACATGCACAGTACTCCACACTGGCACTGAAGTTGCTGCTGAAGTTGCTGCTGAACAGTCTCCATATCCACATGCAGCACTCACCTTTACAGGGCCATCATTGCTTTCAGGGATAGGCTCTGATTTCAGGTACTTTTTCAAGTTTCCATCAACGTAATCTTGCAGGAATCTCTCTAGAGCCTTTCCATCACGGCTGAAAGAGAAATGATATTACAGCCATCATCACACACATAGGATGAGAGAGGGAAACTTTCAAGGCTGATTTAAGCTCCTTCCACCCACACAACAGATGCCACCTGCATCTCTGACAGCACCAGTCTGGGCTGACTTAGACCCCAGAACAAGTACACAGAAGCCCTTAAGGGCTCTGACAGGAGGCTGGATGCACATCCCATTTGAAGTTTCAGGTTTCTAGCACCCTTAGGTTTATTTTTTCAAGATGAAAGGTACAACTATTTCCTTTGCCTTTTATTGCACCCTAGTGCCTAACCAGACACTTCAATACCTTTGTTTAAATTCCCCCCCCTTTATGTAACAGGAAGGGCTTCAAGCTCTCTAGAGAGGAGGAGCCATTTTGACCCAGCAATCATTTCTTCCAACCATTATCATTCAGTTTTCCTATTTCCTCCAAGTTAACAAAGTGTCATCTGGTCAGAGACTTGCAGACCACAGTCCATCCAGTGAGATCCAACACTAGAAGTTCAAGAACTCACGAGAACTCTTCTTGCATGACGTATTTATCTCCTTTGGCAGTTCTGATGGCAACAACTGGGGCCTCACCCACGCTGCTGTCCAGACCAAACTCGGAAAGCTCATGACCAAAGGTTTTCCGACTAGCAACAGCATAGGAAAGTTTATGGCCAGCATCCAAGAATTTCTTTGCAACCATCATAATTCTGAAAGGAAAAAATAAACAAAAAGACAAAGCATTATTTCTTGGAACATCTTCTTAGACATGATGTAACATGGGCACGCTGGACAAGGAATTCAGTGGCACAGTGTGCTCTGCAGAGCCCTGCAGAAATGGTCCGAGAAGCAGAGCAGTAAGCTTGTGTCTATGGTGACTGAGGTAAGTGTTGTGTGTTTCCATCCTCCACCCTGACCGCATGAACCCGGTGTCTCAGGCATCGGGGAACACGAAGGATGGAGTTGCACACCACAGCTGTGAGGCAGTGTGTGGGAAAGGTCTAAGTCCCTAAGGATCAGGGATCCAAGAGAAAGCAGGCAGGGTTTCAGAGGACTGTCACTCAAGCTGTGGAACCACAGCAAGACAGGAACATTGCAAGGCTGATTTGCCCTCCACCCCTCCCACCTGTTGCGCCAGTAGTTGGACCCCTTTGCGTTCTTCTCATAGTCCACATCGTAGTATGCCACCAGCAAGTCCTTGCCCTGGATCAAGTCTTTGTTGTCTTCAGTCATGTGTGGGCAGATACCAAAGCTGTCAATGAGAGAGGTGTTAGCACAGCCCACGACCCCAGAACAGGCTCAACACAGCACACTTGCTTCCCAGGAAGAAACACTTTGTTCGTTCCTATACCAGATTATTCTGAGTTCAATCTCCATCTCCAGCCACATCAGCGGCTAAAGTGATCTAAATAAGGCCAAAGCTGGCACACTTCTCATAAGTTGTTTTTAAACAGAATCATAGTTAAAATATGGAGAGTGCATGCCAACAGCCAGTCCAGGATTTCAGGAAGGTGTCCCCAAAGGGGAGCAGTGCCAAGACATGAAGCAGGAAGTGGCAGCGATGCCAGCTGGGAAAACAAGCTCTGACAGGGACAAAGCTAGTCTGTCACGTTTGCTGGTGAGGAATCACTCACATGTTCTCCTGGATGAATTTCTTGATCTTTCCACTGGTGATTTTGTCTTCTGGGTACCTGATGGAGCTCTCCTCAAACTTGTTGGCCAGGCGTGGAGGACGGAATAAGACTATTCCCCTGCGGGGAAGCAAGTATTGTGAATTACTTCAATGGGTCCCTGGGAGTCCAAGGGCAGCAGCCAGATGATGCAAGACCCCATTCTCCAGAGACTATTCCCACTCACCATTCATACCTCTAACAACACTGTCTAGTTTCTTGGTGGCACTACTGCATTAGTTGAACCTGTCAGAGCCTCCTCCATGATCCAAATAGGCCACAATGAGAAACAAACCCCCCACCATAGTAAACAATGGGGAAGCAAAATGCCTCTGTTGAGATATTTCCTGGCCACAGGCAGACGCTAACCTTACAGAGCCTGCAACCATTTGCACCTTTCTATCTCAGTTCAAAAGAGATAAAAAGGATACACCACTGGCAACTGGGGAAGAAACCAGACCTTATGCTATGTTCACAAATTGAACCCAGTTAACAACCAGAATACACAAATTTGTTCCAAATGCCTCGATAACAAGAAAGCTCTGCGTTAAGTAACTTACTCTCCATCTTCCTCATACTTCTGCACCAGCTGCTCCTCAGAAGTGTGTGCGAAGCGGTAGTTGTCCCTGAGGCTGTTGGCTGCTTTCATGAACTCCGAATAAGCATCCCCAGATGCATCCTTAAAGAAGCCTGGAGCAGAAAGGTAGATGGTGACCCCAAACTGACACAGCTGCAGTCCCTCTGCAGCCCTCAGCATTTTTCTCTACAATTCACTGAAAGATCACTCCTGGAATACAATCTTCCAATGTATGTTCAGGCCTTCACCTTTCACTGTTTCTCTCCCACTCTTTTGAACCTCCCTGCACTCTCTCCCTTCCAGCAGCAGAAGTTACTCAGGAGCTGCTCAGCTTGGTCATTCAGCCAAAGGCAATTGTCCACTGAGCACCCAAACATCCATTGGTGACCATGTGACACTGCCAGTGGCAACAACTGCCATTAGCACTTCATAACAGTAAGTCTGAGGATGCTGATCAATACTCATATGCGAGACAGCACACCTGATCTGCACAATTGCTGTTGCTATGTGTAACCACAGTCACATTACCTGATGCCAACAGCCTCCCAATGCCACCAGAGCCCCAAATGTACCTTCCAGCAGCCCAAAGCCACCTGTTGTCAGTTGGCCAAGAAAGCAACCACCTTTGGAAAACATATACTATGGTGCCGGCGGGGGCATCACAGCCAGAGGACGAGGGGAAAAAAAAAAGTTTGGAAGGAATTCCCCGGGGTCCTCAGGTCCAACCTCCCACTTGAAGCAGGACCAGCCTACTGAGAGCTTTGTTCAACCATGTTGTGAAACCAGGCTGAAGTCTTTGAAATCCCTCTGGGCACATGTTCCAGGGCTTTATTGTTCTCATTACCAACAGCTTTTTTGCTTGTGTCCATCTGGAATTTCCCTTGCTACAGCCTGTGGTACTGCCTCTGATCCTTCCACATGAGCTCCCAGAGTGCAGTGCCTGCTCATTTCACACTGCACTACCTCTACTCACCCACGACAGAAGCATCTTTATCACCAATGAACTTCTCAAACTCAGCCACAGAACTGAGAGCCACTGAAGCAGGTCCCGCCTGTTTCTTGAGATGACTGACAATCCCATCTTGAAAGAGGAGTAAAACAATTAAAGGGATCAATACTAGATTCCAAAAGACACTTTCCAAGCTTCCTAATCCAAAAATTGTTTCTGCAGAATCCATACATGTCTCTGCTATAATAAATATGTGAATTGAAGGAGTGTTCCCACCAGTTTCATACAGGAACTTTCTACCATCCTGGGAACTAGGAGTTAACGTGGAAACCTTCACAGGAAAATAAACATCCAGGGCTTTGCCAGGACAAAGAGTTCTGAAAAGGGCAAGAGGGTGGTGTATGTGTAGGTGGGAACCTCCTGCATATCCCTGGACAGCAGGCTGTTACACGTAGGCCTGCCTCCTGCAACAGTTCAGCAATCCAGGCACTGCTGACCAGCTCTTACCTGCTGTCCTGGGCCCATCATAGGTTCCTGCCTCTTCTCCATCTCGAAAAATCTTTAAGGTAGGATATCCACTGACTCCATACTTGTTACAGGTGTTTGAGTTTGCTGTGCAGTCAACCTAAGGGAGAGAAACCTTGCTATTCAGATCGAGATCCAGCCCTAACACACCCAACCCAGCCAAGGAACTGGAGCAATCCATCACATGGCCCCTGGTGTTGGAGAGCCCAGACTGGGAGGGAGATAGCACAAGTGTAATGAGAAGTCTAGAAAAATATTAGAGGAAATACTGTAAAGACAACTTTGGCCATATACGCACAAAAAAAATATTAGAAAGGACAGTTTCTTGTAACCAATAACAAGGAATTTCTCAGCACCTTGTCAGTACAAAAGAGTTCCTACAACACCTGAAGAAAGCAGGCTGACTTGTCCAAGAGTCCATGCCACTTCCCATAAAGGAAGCAAGAAACTGATTTGAGAAAACTATACAAGTTTTGTGGCAGAAAAGAAGGCTCCTGGCCAGCAACCCTCACTGGGTAGGTGCAACACGGTGCTCGCTCTCCACCTCATCACACAGCTCACGGCAGGCCTCCTCTGCCCGGCTGGGGAGAGCCCTCGCAGCCGCGACACTCTCCGCACACCAGCTGCGCGGCTGCAGTCCTGCAGGGCTCCACTTCCAGATGCTTCCTGGGCTTCAATGCTTCACGCAGACGAGGCCCGTCGGAGCACGCCGAGCCCCGCAGGGCCGGAGCCCGTCCGCCGGCCCGCCCCGCCCCGCTGGGGGAGCCGGTGCTCACCTTCACGAGAGGTACGATCCCCTTCAGCCGGGTCGCGGCCGACTCGTACTCCGGCGCCAGCCGCTTGCAGTGCCCGCACCTGTGGGGACGAGGGGGTCAGTCCGGCCGAGCGCCCGGCCCGGCCCAGCCCGGCCCGGCCCCCCACCCGCCTGGCCCCGCCGCCCCCGCACGCCCCGGGCGGCCCCTCACCAGGGCGCGAAGAACTCCACAAGCACCAGCCCCGGGCGCTCGGCCAGGCCGCTCTCGAAATCGGCATCGCTGAGCTCCACCACGTCGGAGGCACGGGCACCGAGGGAGAGCAGAGGTAGCAGCAGCAGCGCTGCGGGCAGGGCCCGCGGCGGGGGCCGGGGCGCGGACATGGCGGCGGGAGCGGCGGGAGCGGGGGCAGCGGGGACGGCGAGAGCGGCGGGTCCGGGAGCGGCGGCGGCGGCAGAAGAAGCGCCGGGGCCGCGGCCGGAAGTCCCGCCCCCGCAGCCGGATCTGCCGTGTGGCAGCTCCTGATTGGGCTGTGCGTCACGCGGACCCTGGCCAATGGGCTGTCGGCAGAGGGCGGGGTCTCTGCAGCCGGCCCCACCCCTCCCTCACAGCGCCGGGGGGGGGCGCACCTGAGGGGGGCGGGAGGGTGAACGGGGAGAGAGCGGGGAACGGGCGAGAGCGGCTCGGAGGTCAGGGCTGGCCGTCGGAGGGGCTTCGCTGCTCTGATCGGTGTATGTTAACCCCGCCGTGGCCGCCGTGTCGGTGCCGCGCAGCGGCGGCCCGGCGGTTACACGTGAGCAGCGCAGCCCGCACGGCAGCGCCTGACTCGCCGCTGTGGGGAGTCTGCCGCACCCGCCGCCGCCCCACACACTCCGGCCCCAGGGCAGCCCGGCGTTCCACTGGCCTCGAGCTAAACCCAGGACTGGCATTTGTACGTTCTGCTGGTGGCTGCGCTCCAGGGACCCTCTGCTGTAACACTCCTACTGCGGTGCTTGGCGCGCCCTCAGCTCTGGACAGCCACAGCCCGCTCCCCCTCACGCCACAGTGCCCCAGTACCGCCAGGGCCCGGGGCTGTCCCCGCACCAAATCCCAAATATCAGTGTCCCAGCGCCATCTCCCAGCGCCGGGCAGCTCAGATGGGCCTCGGGGGACAGTGCATCAGTCGGGGGACAGTGTTCGGTATCCCGTTTCTGCCTTGCCTTCCTTTTCCCCTTGGAGTCAGTACGCTCCTGCCCGGGTCCCTCTTGCTGACCGCTGAGTTTCAGCAACTGTCCCCAGTGTCCCCAGAACTGATGATCGGGGCCAGCCGGCACCGGCTGCTCACCACCGTCACGGGGCCAGTCGGCTGGGCCGTTTCTGGGTTTTTTTTGTCACCGATATTGAGCTGTACCGGCCCGTCGACCTCGGAGCTGCGGAAAGAACTCGGGTGACGTCTCTGACTTCATCGCTACCTTTGCGACTAAGAGCCCTGGACCGCGACCGCGTCCCGGCTGTGCGACCGCCCGTCCTCCGCCCGCCACCGCCCGTCAAGCGGCCTCGGGGCCGGCAGGGGGCGCTGCCCACCGCGCCGGGGGCGGGCAGGGCCCACAGCTCCGGGCAGCGCCCACAGCCCCGGGCAGGGCCCACAGCCCCGGGCAGGGCCCACAGCTCCGGGCAGGGCCCACAGCCCCGGGCGGAGCCGAAAAGCCCCGGGCAGCGCCCAGTGTCTCAAGAGCCTGGAGGCACAGCTCCCTACTCCTCTGGGGGTTAGAACCTGTGGGCATGGGGGAACATTCCCTTCTTGGAGCTGTGCAGGACTGTGCATCCCAGCTGATCCCAGGAGCTGATGTGCACCAGCACCTCTCTCCTGCAGCTGCTGGGGCACCCCCAGCCCATGGCCAGGGCACACTGCCAGTGCCCTGCCCAGTGAACACTGACTGCTGCAGCAGCTCCTGGTGCTCCTGCCCCTGTCCCCCAGGCTGGATGCTGTGGACCTCTGCCCAGACGTGGCTACCTACCTGCTGGGGCTGGTCTCACAGCTCTCACAGTGCTGGGAAGAAGCTCCAGGCCTCCCACCTGAGCTATGTCCTTCATCTGCTTGACTGCAGCCTGGCCCTGTCCAGACAAGAGGAGGCTGGGGTGCAGCTGAGCAAGACCATCCTCCTTTACCAGCCTCTTGGATAACACCTCCTTCTGGGACTTGCTGAGGGCAAATACATCTGCAGGCATCCTGCAAGCCATGGGCCAGTACCTGGGGTGGGAGCACAGGGCTTGGCCAAGGGGGAAGCTGCTGAGCTGCTTCAGTGTGGCCTCCCTGGGTATGGGGGCAACGCTTGGAGGGACAGACCCAGGAGCCCTCCTGCTGGCTGCTGGGTCAGGCAAGGTGCAGGGCAGGGGTGCAGGCCACAGTCCCTGGGTCCTTGTCCAGTGGCAGCTGTGGGGGAGAAGGACTGGTACATGTGCCCTCCTCCCTTGCCCCTTGGGTCATTATCCTTATAGCAAGGCTGCCCCAGACCCAGTATGGGGGAAGAACTCTTTCCCCCAGAAGAAAGAGCTCTGGGAAAGGTGTGGGTTGCATACACAGTGCAGTTCTGCTTTCTTCTGCAGCCTGTGCTCTGGGATCTGCTCCAGGACAGTGACGGTGCTCCTGCCTTGGAGATCCTGGTGCAGGTACTGTCTATCTTGGAGTGGCTGTCTCCAGCCCATCCAGGACCCTGTGGAGCATGGGGCCTATTGGCCCCTGTGCTCCCACTGCCTGGCTGCTGAGCTGCATTCCCTGCAGGAGTACTTGTAGATGCCAGAGGGCACCTTCCAGGGTCTGCTGCTCAGCGTGAGGCCTGAGGCCATGCAACAATTCCTGGCCCTGCTGCACCACTCCTGGCACCATCTGCATGGAGAGGTGGTCAGATGGGCTGGGATGGGGCAGGGAATGCAGAGACCATGAGTGGGGGAACCTTGTGACGGGAGCAAAGTGCTTGTGGTGAAGTGCACAGCATGTGGGATTATGGGTCACAGATGGTGCATAAGACCACGCACAGGACAGCCACAGAATCAGTGCTCAAGAGAGTTCAGAGCTCCCACATGTGAGAGGTTGTGGGGTCTGTGCATGGGGGGTGTGTGTGCAAAGCCCCGTGCAGGGATGCAGAGCCCATGCTATGGGGTGTGTGGGTGCAGAGCCTCTCTCAGGCATGTGTGACTCATGCCATGGGGTTCTCTCCTGGAACACAGCTGGGTGGCATTGGGCCTGTCCTGTTGCTCGGGGCCATGCCCTTCCCGTGCTAGGGCTCACACAGCTTCACAGGTGCTGCTGCCCATGCCTGGGGAAGAGGTGCTGCTGGCACTGGTCATGCTGCTGCTCTGTGGGTTGCCCCATCTCACTCCCCAGCCATTTGTCAGCCTGTTGCAGTTCATCCTCTTGGCCGTGTCTGACACTGAGAGGCTCCCACCAGCCCTCCTGGCCAATGAGAGAGTATAAGCAGCGTGGGGTGCTGGGACTGACCACACATGTGGTGCGGCCAACTCCAAACACTGCCCTGTGTCGCTACTGGCTGCAGAAGCCCCAGCCTGGCCCCATGCTGCCCTGTCCCTGCGGAGCTCCAGCCCAAGGAGGCTCTGCAATAGCCATGACCTCTAAGGAAACCTTGAAGTGCCCCTGGGTCCTGGGCTCTGTGAGGCATGGGTGTGGTGGTGTTCTCTGGGGTGCCTGTTGAGGTGGGCTCAGGCTTGTGTGGTGTCACCATAGCTGTGTCCAGTGCTCTGTCCCCACAAGCTTGCTACCCTGTGGACCCAGAGTGCTCACCTGACGCGGGGGCAGAAGGCCACCATTGTCAGGCATCTGCTACAGGCTCCCTCCCTCGGGGCCATGCCCACCTAGCCCCTCGGCTTCCTCCGTGCCATCCTGCTCCTGCTGCCCCACTTGCCACTGTGCTTTCTGCAACTCACACCCCAGCAGGTGGGATACCAGCTCCAGAACCCCACACAGGCTGCTCTGCCCAGCTAGCACACCTTTACCCCATGGCAGGTGGGGGTTCCAACTCTGCACCCCATGAGCTGGGACCCCTGCACGCTTTGTTCTCTGAGTGGAAAATCCCACCCTGCCCAATTCTACCCCCCTGATCCTGTCCCCCGCCCCTGTCTGGGACCTCTGCACACCCACCTATGGCCCTGCACGTGAACCCTCAGCCCAGGCTTGGAGCGCCAGATTTCATCCAGGGGCCTGAGCCAAGTCTCACCTGTTGCCTGCCCAGATCTGGGGGCTGGGGGACAGCTGGCAGCTGCTGCAGCTGGGGTTGATGCAGGGCCATCATGTCGCCAGCAACCTGGCCAACAGGAGCCACATGGTTGGCCTCGAGCTGGGGTGCAGGTAAGCATAATGGAGCTGCCGGTGCTGGCACAGCCGGGCTTCGAGCTGGGCCCTGCAGCCAGGATGGTGCTGGCAGGGCTGCCCTTGCCTGCTAACAGCCTCTTTCTGTAAAGCCTGGAGGCCCTTGCCTGCTTCCTGAGTCCTGAGGAGCTGTGGGACCTGGTTTGGTTGCAGAATCCCTGCAGGAACTGTGAAGCAGAGCCACAGGGACCCTGCAACAGCATGGGCAGGCGAGCCCTCCAGGAGCGGTGTGTGGGCTGTGCCAGGCCACTGCTGGGGCATCTCCTGGATGGGCCAGGGCAGCCCCACTGGTCCCTCAGACCCTTTCTGCAGGGCAGCAGTAGCTCAGGGACATCCTCGGGAGGGCTGCTCAGGACAGGCACAGGAAAGCCATACCCCAGGGGTGCCTCTGCAGGGGGACAGGGTGCTTGGAAGTCAGTGGGGTACTGGATGCTCTGGGGTAAGGAGGAGCCTGAGCCATGGGTACAGCAGCGCATGTTTATGGGGTCTGACCTGGTGTGTTGTGGGTAACAGGATGCAGCGACATGCTGGGCACAGAGATCGCACAAGCTACAGGGGGACCTGGGTCCCACAGGGCTGGTGCTGCCACAGTCCCACTCAGTGCCGGAACTGCGGCAGCGGCGAAGGGATGCGGATGTCCTGCCCCTTCTCCAGCCGCCGCTCACAGTCGATCAGGAAGTTCACACCGTCTATCACCAGCTGTACCAGCTCCACCTGCACCAGGAGCACAGATGTAATGACTCAGGGACTGTCCTCGGAGCCACACCAGCAAGGCACCTGGTTAGCCCCACTGCACACAGGGCAGGCACTGCTACCCCCAGCACCCACATGTTGGCCCCAGCATACAGCCCTGGAGCTGCGTGGGTGCCACGGGCCCAACATGCAGATGTGCTCCAGAACCTCCCTCCCCAGTTCTGCCTGGCACCCACCTCTGACTTCCCCAGCCGGTCCAGGTTGGAGATGTCAAAGATGCTCCCTGTGGCAGCAGTGTCCACACCACCTGTCCCACGCTTCTGTAGCCGGAGGTTTTCCAGGATCTTAGGGAAGCGGCTATCCTGGTGCCCAGAAAAAGTGTCGGTGCTCAGCATGACCAACAGGGGAGTCAGGGTCAATACTCCCTGGGACAGCCCCCTGCCACTCAGACGACCCTGTTAGTGGGTCACCAACCCCACACAGAGCCCTGCCCTAAGCAGACCCAGGCTGACACCTGGGATCTGGGCCTCTTCCTTCAGCCAGGGATGCAGGCATGGGCTGGACCCTATGCCTCCTGAGGAAACCTGAGCGAGGTCCAGGGCCAGGTCCCATGCAGTCCTGCATCTCCTATGTGGCTGAGCTCCTCGCAGTCTTAGCCTGGCTTCCCACAAAACTGGCCATAGTAATACCTTGCTGAGCAGTGGCAGCTTGATGTGGACACCTGCTCGCAGCCCCGTGCCCAGGTTGGAGGGGCAGGTCAGGATGTAACCCAGGCGCTCATTCCACATGAACTCCCAGCCTCGCTCCTGGATTAGTCGCTCCACCTGGGTTAGAGGTACCGGCAGCCATTCAGCCCTGGCCACGGGGTGCCCAGCCAAGGCTGAGCACAGAGGGCCTGCACTGCAGCAGCCCTTCCTGCCCCTCTCTGCCTGTCCACGGGGCTAGCACAGCAGTGGCTGTTGGATGCTCACCTCCTTCAGGCCCCGGCAGAACCGCTCAAAGACACGCTTCATATTGCCTCCCTTCTCCATGGAGATGACACGTGTGTGGTCCTCCTCGTTGATCCAGATCAAGAAGGTCTTCTGGTGGTTGTGCCTAGGGACAGGGCAGCATTCAGCTGTGCTGGTGGCTCACAGAGGCCCTGTGCCCACCCAGCTGTGCCCCTTCTGCCACCATGGTGCCAGTGCTGCTTATGGTTCCAGTGTGCCGCCTGTGCCTGTGGCGGGGAACACGTTGCCGGAGCCCAGCCTGGCAGCAAGGTGGGCAGCCAGGAGATGCTCCTGGAGACAGGTCAGTGCCCATCCACATGAGCCACTGCGAGTGATGGGAGCTGTCTCCAGCACCTTGGGCTGGGGACAGGAGCATGGCTCCTGCACCATGCAGGCAGCAGGAGAGGACTGTGAGGCATAGAGTGCACACTGGGGGGCTGCGTTAGGGGCAGCTGGAGCTGGGGACCACGTGTGCTGTAGAGATGTTTTCCATATAAAGGCACAGTACCAGCGAGGGTGGTGTGGGCGGATGCGTGTGCTGGCTGTCGCTCTGCAGGAGCGTGGGATGTTGCATGGCTGCACAGAGATGCCGGGAGGGAGCAGTAAGATGTGACTGCGTCAGGGTAGGTTTGGTGGCACACAGAGTGTGCAGAGACACAGGAGGAGCTCTGGGGATTGCCCAGGGAGCAGAAGCACTTACAGCAGCCTTAGAGTGCAAGGTGCTGCTGGATGGTGAGAGTGGGGAGGATTGACAGCAGGGGCTGGTTCCACAGTCCCCCTTCCCAGGACAATGGTGTGGTTTGTGTAGGGAGCAGTTGACTGCTGACTATGATGCACAAGGGGCTCCCAGGTGAGGCCACAGAGCCCAGGGTGGGCACGATCCAGGGGTACTGGTGCCACATGTGCTGGGGTCTGCGGTGCAATGAACATGGGAAACATGGTGGCAGGGCTGAGACAGACAGATGGAGCAGTAGCATCCCCCCCCTCTCTACTCTGCTGACTGCCCAGTGCTGGGGCAGATCCTCACCAGATCCCTCGGGCGTCGGGCCAGTCCCGGGCCATTCCTGCTGCTGTCAGGAGCGGGGACACCGGCTTGTCAAAGAGGAAGTGATCCTGGAGGGAGGCAGAGTGCATTGGCTCACCAGGGCCACATGGCTAGAGCCAGGGCACCTTCATTGGTCTGAGTGCTCCCTGTCTCACTGGTCCCAGCCTGCCACTGAGGCGATCCACTGTGGCTCTCCCAGGCAGTGCATCCATGGGCAGGAGCCCCTGCCTTCCTGGCCTGCTGGTGCACAGAAGGCTGCTGGTGCACAGCCGACCCTGTGCTGGGGGCTGGTGGGGCACCAGCCACATGCCTTCCTCTGGACATGGGCAGAGACACGGGGCAGGAGTCAGAACGGGCCCTGAGCTGCTGGGGCTGTGTTCAGAGAGCTGGCTTGGGAGGGCTGAGCAGCACTGTGAGCATCCTCTGTGCTGTCTAGCAGATTCTCTAGGGCAGGGATCCTGGTCCCACAAGACAGGGGGGCTGGGAAAGAGGATACAACCTCCCAGAGAAGCAATGCCGGGGAAGGGGTCCTGCTCTGCATGCACCCAGGGAGGCTGGCTGGGAGCTGTACCAACTCACGTCAATGAGCTGCTGTTGCTCCTTCTCAGTCATCTCGCTGAGACGGTAGTACCGGCCTGCCAGGTCCCCAGTGAGGCCATTCAGTGCATCCACCGTCACCTTCTCCACCTCTCGCCGCTCGGCACGGGTGCAGGCTGGCGGCAGGCTCAACCCACGGATGCTGCGCCCAGTCCGGACCCGGGATGAGAGCACGTAGCGCTCATCAAACTGGCCAAACTTTATCTGGAACAGACAGGAGCCACAAGGCGTTTATGGTGCAGCACTGGTGCTGGCAGGGTCCTGTCCCTGAGGCCCAGGAAAGGACCCCTGTGTGAAGGATGGCTGTCCAGCTCGCGCACCTTGGTGGCGTCCAGGTCTGTGGTGTGCTTCATGGTGCGGGGGTTGTATCCATTGTGCCGCTCCTGAATCACGGGGTCAAACAGGTCGGCAAACACCTGGAAGCAAGCAGGACAATGTACAGCACTGCAGACCCAGCGCTTCATAAAGCCCCTGCTATAAGCTCAGCATGGCCCCGCTGCCAGCATGGGGGACATGGCAGCAGTGGGGCTGCGGAGGGTGGCTGGGGGAACAGTGTGTCCTGCAATCCATGGGGCAAGTGGGGCAGAAGGCTGCAGGACTCAAGGAACAGCTGCTCCAAAGGAGCCCTGTGTCCCACAGGGACATGTGGGGACCAGCTGGGGCCTTTACAGCTGTTCAGGCTGGGCAGGATGAGGTGGGCAGTAATGCCCCAGGCTGCTGGGTGTACTGTGGGTACCAGGACTCCTCTGGATGCTGCAGATAAGGTTCTGGCTGCCACTTACCTCATAGGTCTCTTCATCGCCAGCTACAATACCCACAGTCTTGATGAAGGGGTGGCCAGGGTTGTCAACGCCAGTCTGAATGCACTGGTCCAAGGTCCAGCCATTTGGGGTTGCCTTGTCACAGAGTCTGGCATAGATGGCTGGTGTCAGGTTGCTGGCCATGCAGTTGTTGTGCTTCCGCAGGTCGGGGTACTCAGCACTGTGGGAGGAGAGACAGAGGAATCCTTTAGGACCAGGGGACTCCAGCACTTGTGCTGGTGCCCCTCAGAGACCTGTGGGGCAAGTGGGAGCAGGGGGGCTCAGAGAGGGGTCAAACTGCTCTGCTTGTCCACATTAGCCAGGAGCAGGGAGGCAGTTACTGGCATTGCAGGGTGAGGCCAGGGAGCAGCCTGAACTGAAGGTTGGCACTGAACCAGGACAAGAGTCCAGGAGCAAATCTGGACCGGTCATTAGGGAGTGGCTCCTTATCAGCTACACAGAAGGTCCCCAAAGGCAGGAGGACCTGCCAGGTGAGCAGTGGGGCCATATCAATCCAGCCCCGTGCTGAGCTACCAGGGCAGCTGGGCAGCAGAGTGGGGGTTCCGCTCCCCTTGCCCTCCCTGGGGTGTCCCAACACCAGCCTAAAAGGAGGGGGCCTGCTCCCTGTCTGCTAGTGCAATGGGTCGGGGAGGCAGGACTCGTAGCCTGTGGGGCTCTGGCGTGCCTGACCCCTGAGGCTCCTGTCCCTCTGCCCCCCCCAGATGCTTCAGGGCAGGAGATCAGCTGACCCCGATCCGCAGCCGGTGGGAACTGCACGGCCCCGGCACAGTTTATTGTATTAGGGGGACGCTTTCCTCTAATCAGATTAGCAGGAGGCTGTCCCCTGACCTCATTCCCACTTTAGACAGGCTTTATGCTTGTTCTGTGCTCACGGAGGGGATTGGCAGGGCAGGACCCCACCAGTGCTTGTCTCGGCCAAATCTTTCCTGCTGGGACCTGGTGCCCTTGCTTGCCTTAGTGGGGCAGGAGTGGCCTTTATCAGCCCAGGAGACCTGGCTGGTGGCTGGAGGGGGTGTCCCTGGGGACACCTGTCTCCCCTTCTGAGAGAGGCCTGCTTTGGGGAAGACACAGCTTGTGGGGGGATCCATGTGGGAGAAAGGGTGCCTAGGCTAGTGCAGGTCTGGGTTGATGGGAGCAACTGTTGGACACCAGCACCAGCAGCAAGTCCTGGTACTCTCCTGTGCTCAGCTCCTACTCCTGAGTGCTCACACCAGGCACCAGGTCTGGCTGCCAGTGCCGGCCCCATGCTGCAATGCAGAGCCCTGTGGCTGCCACCACCGCCTCCCCTTCGCCTGCAGGCCAAGGAATGTGCATTGGCCCTTTGCCCGTGGCTTGGCTACTGCTTGTGGCTTCCTGTACTGTGTAGAAAAAAAGGGTGGTAAGGCTCACATTGTCTGTATTGTGCAGAAAAGCACTGGCAGCTCCTGCCAAGACCAGCACAAGGAGGCAATTGCTCCAGGCAAGAACTTGTCTCAGGGCTGAGGGCTGCTCCCAGCCCACACACAGACCTGTGCCCTGGTGAGATGCCCCAGCTCAAAGGCTGATGCGACATGTATAGGACACAGCTCGCCCTGGTCTCCCCCACTGCTCCTGCTCTTACCATCTGCTGGCTGCTGACCCACGTCTCCCCAGGGGGGACACACTCATAAAAAGCATTTGCTGATCAGAATGGGACACTTGGACAGGTTCCTCCACTACCCCAGCATGGCTCATGCTGCCAGGCATGCCAGGACCACCTGATGTGCTTTCTACACAGTAGAGTCTGCCCAGGAACAGCAGAGGTTGCCAAGGGAGGCCAGTTTACTCCCAGTAGGCAGGATACTGCTGTGGGTTGAAGTATGCTGTCTGCCATGGCCGTCCACACATTCCCTGAGGCAGTTAGCATCCAAAACCTGAGACTCCAGACTCTGTCTGCAGGTGCTGTGCCTGCTGCAGTGCGTCATGACTGAGTGCCTGGTCAGAGTGCACCTTCCTCTGAACAGCCCCAAACCACAGCCAGTAAATCAGGGCAACCTTTCCCCAACCTTTCTAGAGCACCCCAACTCAGCTGGATGATGCCAGGGAGAAGGTCCTGAGCACCTGTTGCTGTGCTCACCACAGTGCCACAGAGGCAGCAGGGGAGGATGCCAGTCACTGAGCCCAGGCTTTGTCCAGGCTGGAGGGCTCTGGTCGTGGCACCGCATTCCCACTGTGTGGTCAGGGTGTCCAGAGGTCCTCTGTAACAAGCGTGAAGGTGATGCTGCACTTGGCCTTACTTAGGCTGCCTCGGTCCCTTGATTTTGATCCCCGAGGCTGGTTTTAAAATTATGACCCTTCCAGCACCGTATTTTCTTACCAATGCCATAGCACTAAGCAATATCTTAAAGGTTTTTTCCAACCTCAGTAATTCCATGATTCCACAATTTCATGGTTCTGTGGTAGAGTGGGCTCGTCTCTGGCTGCAGAGGCTGGAAGCATGGATGTCTGCCAGAAGCACGACTCAGTGCTGCTGCCTGAGTTGTCCTGCCCTCACCTCAGCACTGCTGTCCTGCCCATGACCTCGGGGTGCAGCCGCCAGCAGCAGCTACCCTCTCTGCCCTTGAGCAAGCGTCTCACCCCGGGGCAGACCTGCTCAGCACCCAGCAGGGATTATTAGCTTGTCCACTGACTGGGCAGCCTCTCTGGAAGTGACAGCCACCTGCATCTCACCATGGCTCTTCATCGCTAATCTGGCAGCCTCCAGTGCCCTTCCTGGCATCATGGGCTCGTACCCAGCTGCATGCGGCCTCTGGAGAGGTGTGGGGGCACATGGGGCAAGCAGCAGACCCCGTGTGACGGTACAGAGTCAGGAGCTGGCAGGTTGATGCAGGCAGCTGAGCATGAGGCTTGTTTACAGAGGGAGGAGGGGGCTTGGGCTTTGTGTGGAGACGCTTTGGCAGGGAGCCCCAGCGTGACCGCCCAAACACGGTGCTATGCCTGGCGTAGGACCTGCCTGGCAGCAGGCACACAGTGCCCATATTTCCTCAAGGGGGGAGTGCCTGTGCCCTCTCAGCATGGCCATTCATACTGCAGTGCCTCTGACAGGAGGCTGTGGAGTGTCGCTCAAACTCCTTAGGGCTGCTGCCAGTGTCTCTCTTTTTTTAACCTAAAGACTAGGCAGAATCCCCAGGCTTGCTCCTGCAGAGCAAGGTGCTGTGGCTCATCCCTAAGGCTCTGTTCAGGCTCTTTTCAAGTGTCAGCATTGTCACAAAACCATTCCCAGCTGAATAGAATCCCCCAGGAGGCTCATTTTAGAGCTTCTCAACCGTATCCCCACCTTGATTTCATCCCCTCCTGACCTGATGTCCGTGGCTCTGCAGTTGTTCATAAAGCTGGAAAACACACTCCCCTTGGGAGGTGAATAATCAATAACATCCAGCCTTTGTCATTCTCTCCCTTTCAATCCCTGGCTTTCCATGGCCCAATGCAGCACACTGGAGCACCAGCACCAGCTGCCTGCCAGCACTCCACACATGCAGAGCTCCCAGCCTGCAATGCAGCGCCGCGACACATCGCTCTGACTGTCGGCATTTGGTGCAGGATGGCAGCAGCTGATGGTGTTCAGAGCAGCAACATGCTGCCTCCTTCCCATCCTGCTCCTTCCCTGTGCAGTCTCTGCTGGCCTTGGGATGTGGAGGAACACCCAGTCCTTATTATGTTCCTGGCCTGACTCTGATGTATGCTAGGCCAAGCAGCTGGTGCCAGTGTGAGGCAGAAGGACTGGCCAGTGGCTGCCATGTCCAGCTCTTCCCTCCCAGCCCTGGCCCTGTTCCTACCCTATCCAGTCCTTGTGAGGCACAGGCAGTTCCTGCCTCCAGTCCCATCTGGTGCCTTGGCCCTTCATGCTCAGCATGGAGGGCCGTGCTCTTTGGAGCTGGCAGCACAGGCACCGGGCAGGACCAGCCTCTGCCTCTCCGAGCTCTGCTTCCTTATTGCCATGGCAAGCAATGGTGAGCAGAGCCATGGGAATGCTGAGCACCTGGCCCTCCCAGGCCTATCTGGGCTCCCTAGGGCAGTCCTTAGCAAAGAGCAGTTTGGAGGGGAGTGATGCGAGACCTTCTGGTCTGAAGCTTGAACCTTAGAACTGTGCTGCAGCTGTGATTATCTGGCTTAAGGGATCAGGCACCAGGCGTGCAAATAGGGCTAGGGCTCTTGCAGAGCCAGAATTACCTCAAAAGCACCTCTAAGCCAGGCTGTGGCTGTTCATGTGCCTGCCTGGCCTGACTCGAATCTGTGCCTGCCTCCCAGAAGTCCCACTTGCACATCTCAGGCTCATTGTCATCCAAAATTCACTCACAGGCTGGGGTGGCCTCCTCAGCACCCGCGGGCCCCTCCAGTTCTCCCTTTAAAAACTGGCCCAGAGAGGGAAGGGCAAGGACCTGCCAGCAAAGCTTTTCTTTTCAATAGAGGAGTCCCTGTCCCGAAAGCAGGCATGTGGGAAGGCTGGTACAGCCAGATGAGGTCGGGCCAGGAGCTGCCGCCAGTGCCTGGAGGCTGCTTCGATACCAGCTCCCACAGTCAGAGCTCTTGGGTGTGCCGCCAGGAGGACAAAATGGACCCTTTGCTCCATCCTGTTCCTACCAAGACATTGACAAAGTCTCTCCTGGCTGCTTTTGGTACATCCCCACTGGTGCTGGCTGTCCCAGCACTGCTGCCCCCCAGGCTGGCCCATCTCTCCAACAGCCCTCATCCCTGTCATCCCGGGAAGTCCCCCTGGGACCCCCAGCCCCGCTGCCAGGCACTTCCCTCCCTCTCCCGCATGTCTCGGGTTGCAGCGGCTTGTTCCGGTGCTGCGGGACCACCCAGGGCCGCCGGCAGCTCCGGGACTCCCAGCCTCGACTGCAGCTCCCACAGCCACGCCTCGGACGCGGGGATGCGCCCGGGGCGGCCCCCGCAGCCCTCACGGCCCCTGTCCGCACGGGGCCCGCGAAGGGGGCCCGCGGCAGCCCCCACGAGCCCCGGGAAGCCAGGACCCGCGCCCCCGACCCCTGCAGGACCGTGCCCGGGACGTGGTGGGGCCGGTGCCCTTGTGCGCGGGGACGACGGGGCCCGCGGCGCCCGTGACCGTCAGCCCGCGGCGGGGCGGCTCTGTCCAACACGGCCGAGCCCCGCCGCCGCCCCGTCCTCCCGCTCGCCGCCCGGAGCCCCGGGGCCGGCGCGGACTCGGTTCACGGGCCTCCCGGTCCTCCCCACCATGGACGAGCAGCGTCCGCCGTGCCGCCCCCATGAGCTGCTTCGGGACTCGCCGCCCCGGCTGGAGCCGAGGGGCGGCCCCGGTGCCCTCCCCGGTGCTGGTGCCGCAGGGACCGTCCCCCGCCCGCCGCCCGTGCGCCCTCGCCGCCCGCGCACATTACCTGGGCGGGTATCGCCGACGCTGACGGTCGCCCGCGCTGATCGAGTCCCGGGCGAGCAGAAAGCCGGCGGCGAGGGAACCGGCGCCCACCATGGCCAGGAGGCCGGTGGAGCGGCGAGCGGAGAGAGCGCGGGCGAAGGTGCTGGCCATGGCGGAGCGGCGGAGCGAGCGCGCCGGAGCGGGCGGCGGACGTGAGGGGAATAGGAACGGGAATGGGAATGGGAACGGGAGCGACAGCGGGGCGAGCGTGGGGGCGGGGAGCCGGCTGGGCACGGGGGGGCCGGGCAGCACCGCCACCTGCTCGGCTGCCCCGCCCCGCCCCGCCCCACCGGAGCCGCCGGCGCTTTCAGCACCGCGCGCGGGACAGCGCCGGAGGGGCAGTTGCTTCGTGCCGGACCGGCTTCTCACCGAGACCCACGCCCCGGATCCCCGCGCCGCGCTCCGTGGCGGGCGGGGGCGGCCGGTTGAAAGTTCGTGCACCTGAAGCCGGGAGCGGCGGACTGCTTCTCTACGAGATGCGGCCCTCGATGGGTCGCGGGGCCGGGGGCCGGTTCTCGGAGGTCACCGGCCCTCCCGCAGTGCTCTGTGCCCGCCGCACCGCGGGACCGCACCGGCGGGGCAGAGAGCGCACCGCGTTCGCCGCCGCAGACCCCGCGGGACGGGAGGTGCTGGCGCACCGCCGGGCCGCTCCGGCACACGGGAAACGGCTGCTCGGTAGAGCCGCGCGCCCAGCCCGGTACAGTCGTACGGCCGCGCGTCCCGCTCGGTGCAGCCGCGCGGGTGCCGTTACAGCGCGGACCCGGCGCGGGGCCCGCGCCCACGTGCGTGCGGCGCGCCCAGCACTGCAGCAGCTCCCGCCGCCGCCGCCAGGGGCCGCCACGCCGCGTCCGCCCGCGTCCCGGCCGGCCCGCCCCGTCCGCGCCGATTGGCTGCGTGCGGCCGTCAGGAGGCCGTGATTGGCCGGCGGCAGCGCCCTCGGCGCAGGGTGCGCTCGGAGGTCGCAGGTGAGCGGAGGGAAATGGCGGCTCTCGGCGTGGCGCCCCCTGCTGCCGGCGGCGGGGGCCGGGGCGGCCCCGGGGCGGCCGGGGGGCCGGGGACAGGCGGGACCGGCGCCGGCGAGGGAAGGCAAGCGAACTGAAGGAGGGGTGGGGCGGTCGGCTGCGCCGCTGCTGGGCCCGGTTTGTTGGCGGCTGTCGGGGAGCGCCGGGCGGACGGCAGCGGTGGCATCCCGTCGAGCGCGGCCCGGCGCCCTGCCGCTCCCGCGGCCTGCTGCCGGCCCCCGCCCGTGTCTGTGGGGCCGGGCGTAGCGGGATCCCCCCGCGGCGCGGGAGCTCCGCCCGGCACGGACGCAGCGGCGGGCGGGGCTCCGCTCGGGGCCGCCGCTCGGTCTGCCGGGGCCGCCGCGGTGCCGGTACCTGCCTGCCTTCCGGCCCGCCCCGTGCGTGGCTGCTTGGGGCCCCACGGCTCTCCCGGGCCGACCCCAGCCCCGCTCCCCAGGCCCGCTGTCCCGCCTGCGGCGGACGGGCCGGGGTCCGCTCGGTCCCCGCGGTGTGCGCGGGGCAGAGAGGCAGCGGCCCCGCGGCAGTAAACCCTCACGGACAGGGACCGTGTTGGGAGAATTCCGGTGCTGAGGAGTTTCACGTTTTACAAGTTCATGAATCTCATTAAATATTACATTATGAACAATGTAGGCGAGGCACAACCCTGCTCGGTGTGCGGGGTGAACCCAGAGGCTACACGGGGTCTGCAGGAGGAGCTGGGCTGGAGCCGTGCAAGGCGCCCGTCTGCTCTGCGCTCTGGGTTTGCAGCTCTTGGTGTGTTCGCCGTCTCTGAAAATGCTGCTTGAACAGGCTGAACTTGACTTCAGCTTCCTGGCTGTGAACACCTTGAGCTCCTGTGTTACCAGAACAGAGGAATTTCTGTGATACACCACATCCAAATAGCTTTAGTTATTAGCCCTAGTGTAGGGGGGTTTTCTCTTCTGAAGCAATTAAGTGTCCATGATAAGAGCACAGCGGTCACCTTTTGTAAGTATGGAATTAACCTTAATGCAAACAGCCCTCATAGCAATGGAAGTAACTCTTTGGGCAAAGGTGTGTCACTGGCCATGCGTGCCAATGGGCCGAAGTTTTCAGGGTTGGGTTTTTTGGGTTGGTTGGCTGGTTGTAGGGCCCACAATAGTTTCAGGCAGTTCTACAAGACAGTGTCAGTATACCAGCAATGTGTATTTTCAAAGGTCGTGATCATGCAGGTGCTTGACCTGACTTGGCCAGGCTGTGAGTCTCCAAGCGGGATCATCCTTGCAACCTGCCTGCATGCTTGGGTACCCCGAATTCCTCAGGCCTCCTACCGAGTGCCACCTGGAGTGCCCAGGCCTGGGCACTGCTCCAGAGCTGCCTCTTCCACTGCCACCAGTGATATGACCAGCTGTGTTCCCATCCGAGAGCCCGGCATTGCAGAGACTGCACCTGCATCTGCACATTTTGTTTAAAAAACAGAACAAAAACTCGACATCCAAACCCACTCTTTTAGTGATTAATGCCACACTGAATTCAAAGTCAATACAAGACCTGATCATACCTTCTCTCTTAAATGTCTGGTACCTCAGAAGAAGGGCACAAAGAGCCTCTTTACTCTGTGAACACCCTTATCTAAACAGCACTGGAATAATCTGCTGGGGAACTGGAAAGCTATTTACTATCTCATTTCTTATCAGTAATACAGGGCAGTCTAGGGAGTTTGAATCAGTCCCAGGGCTCTCAGATTGTGTGTCAGCAGGTTCTGATTGCTGTTGGGTGATTACAATAACCTTTGATATGATTGTGCAGCGAATCACAGCTGCCCTTCTTGGAAGCGCAGCAGGAAAGTCTTAACTGTGCTTCCTCCTGTATCTGTGGCAGGACTGCCAAGCCTGAATATTCTGACTCAAAGCCAGATCCACCTTTACCTTTGTGTGCATGTGCCAGAACTGTGTTAATGCTTTTGTCTCCCTTGGACAACACAACCAGCAGCATTAACATAGAATTTTCTTGCCGTGATAAGTGAAAGGTGAGGCCCATAACACTCAGCAACTGGGAACTGTGCTGAATGTGTGACCTCCAGGAGCAATTAGCTCAGCAAGCAACAGGGACAATGATGAACCATCAGCATTGTGCAGTTGGCACCTCTTGTTGCTCTGGGTGTGATGAGTTGTGGGCTGGGTGATGCTCAAGACCCTGTAAGTGTTGTGTAAGGGCAATTGCCACCGTCCTGGCACATGAACCCCATGACAGCTCAGCACTAGAGCTGGCTCATGTGTTGTGGGCAAACCTCCTCTTACTATCCTTTGATACCAGAATAGAGCTCCACTTGCCTGTGTCCGTTTAAGAACAGCAGTCTGAGTTTTCAGTGCTGTAGTCATACCTGTAGCTAAAAGTTCTATTTCATCAAGAGTGTAGTCACTTGTTATAAATCTAGTCAGGTAAGGGATCTTCGTTTAAGAAAAACTTGAAAAAGGTTTTTGTTAACCCTCTTCCCCTACCCACACCTGAGATCATGAGGCTTTCCCTGTTCATGCCACAGATATCAGTAACTGTCAGCTTCAGTGAGGCTCTGAGTTTTTACCTGGTTTGAGTATGGTGTGTCATGACCTTGAGACATAGCTATAGAGCAAGGAAGAGGCTTTTCTTCTGGGATAGGAACAGGAATGTAGAGAAGTTGCTTTCTTAGTTCTTAGGGCAAAGGTTTCCCTGCTGCTTGATCTGTTTTTTCCAGGAGGGAGGGGAGAGTAAGGGATTGGAGAAAATAACCCTCCTCCTCCTCTTGCGTGGTTTACTTCACTTCAATAAATCATCAACCATCAAACTGATAGTGTACTTGCTAAGGACTCATTCTGCACTGGGGTGCCAAGGCAGCAGGGCACAGGGACGAAGATGGTTCCTGAGCGCGTTGGGAATTGTACTCTCGTCTTCCTGTGGAAATAGAAGGGCTATATGGAGAACATAGTAAATGTCTTTATAGCCTGGTCTGCCAGCACCGTTGCTCCCATCAGCAGCGAGCACTGACACTGATGGTGAGTTACAGCTCTAACTCTCGCTGACTGGGACACTTCTGTGCCAGGTGTGTGCTGTGCCTTGAGGCTTGTGTGGGAGCAGCAGCACTGGGCCTGGTGCACAGGCATCCGTTGAGTTAGGTGGAGGAGATTGTCCTTGGTGTGGTAGGTACAAAGTCCAGGCTTGTTGTGTTCCTCTCTGCTTGCTGTTGGGTTGGTGTCAGCTCCCCCAGTAGATCTGATGTGGCATCTGATGGGTTTGTGTCCAGCCAGTGCCTGGTAGTGCGACTGCAGGTCCTTGTCTGATGTACTTCTGCTCCAGCACTTTCTCTGAGCACTTATGTGTTACATCTCATGCCCTTTCTGGGAGCGCGCTGCCTTTCTGCCTGGAGGTCTGTATTATTCTACCCTGACTTTCAAGGGGACTTCACAGACAGATGGATCGTTCTGTGTGTTGGTTTCTTTTGCATGTTCGCACCCTGCTCAGATGGATTGAGTCAATCTTCTGCTGTTGTTCCCGGTGAAGGGATTCTCACCTGCCCTGATGCCATGCTGGCAACAGGCTGATGGCCTTGGGGTGTGCCTCCTGTTGCTGCCAGAGGACTGGGAACAGGCAGATGTATGTGGCAAGTTGGTCTCCTGCAGTGTCCTGGCTGTAAGGAAATGCATCACAAAAGAGGAGGAAATACAGTAACTCTTAGTCTGGGGAATGCTGGAAATCATGTGAGAACATGAGAAGCAGCTGCAGAAAGTGTTTCATGTCCGTTTTTAGGAAGTTCTTAATATCGTGAGGTGTTCATAATGTCCTCTCCTCAAGGTTGCACTGACTCAGGAGGTATGCTTTTGACCACTTTATAGTTGGGAAAAACACAGTGAAAAGCACCCCCTTCACTCTTGTGTGGGTGCAGCTCTGGTCAGAGGTGAACAGCTGTGTCCTTGGCACGTACAGATCAGGGGAACAGCGTGTTCAGACTCTGTCCCTTCTGCGGCAGGCAGTGCTGCTGCTGTAGGTGACAGTGCAGGACACGCTCCTTTCCTGGCATTTCTAACTCATAGCATGTATTTGCCGGCCAGTCAAAAGAGGTGATTGTCCTGTTCTGCTCTGCACTGATACGGAGCATTTTGAGTTCTGAGGGCAGTTTTGGGCACCCCAATATAAAAAAACATTAAGCTATTGGGTCTGGAGGGGAAGCCTTATGAGGAGCTGCTGAGGGCACTTGGTTTGTTCAGCCTGGAGGACACTGAGATCAGACCTTGCTGGAGTCTGACACCCTCCCGAGGGGCAGTGGAGGGGCAGGTACTGATCTCTTCACTCTCATGAAGACTCAGTAACAGGACTCAAGGGAACAACTGGAGCTCTGTCGGGAGATTTAGACTGGATATCAGGAAAAGATTTTAAACCCAGAGGGTGGTCATGCACTGGAACAGGCTCCCCAGGTCATGGCCCCAAGGCTGACAGAGGTCAAAGAGTGTTTGGACAATGCTCTCAGTACATGGTGGAATTGTTGGGGTGACCTGCATGGAGCTGGGAGTTGGACTCGATGATCCTGATGGGTCCCTTCCAACTCAGCATATTCTATGATTCTCTGATTTGGCGATGTAGTGAATCAGAGCTAGCTTGCAAACCCAGACACCCTGACCTGCAATCCAGACTGTTGCTGATGCTTCCTTTGTGTCCTCTTTCCCTGCCCCAGAGTTGTCACTTCTTCCTTTTCCCTCCTCCCCGCAAACTCCTGCACCTCTCAAACTGCTCTCTCTCTTACTGTAGGTCTTCTTGAGCTGAAGGGATGAAAATTGCCAATTGGAAAGTCACTGTCACTGTCCTGAGCTTTATCCTGACTTCTGGAGTCGCAGTTGATGTCTTTGGGCACATGAGCCTGGGAGAGTGTCCCCTGTCCCTGTCCATGATTTAGGCAGCGGCTGGAGCATGCATCACTGTAAGGGTTACACGATTTCAGTGCTGGTGGTGACACTGTTCCAGTGCAAGGGGGTTGATTGCAAAATGCAGCTACCTATCTAAAATGATACAGAATTCCGGATCCCCTCCCACCCTGAGGGTCTCCTCCTACTCCCTCCTTTTCTGCTGGGCAGCACCATCCCTGGGCTCCCTCATGCCAGATCAATCCCTGCCCTCCCCACCATCACCTGCATCCATCGCGCAGCCAGTCCCAGGATCACCCTGCGTCTGACTTCTCTCTCCCTTTTGCATGCTGTCATTCCAGAGCGGGATGGTTGGCCACCGAGGCTACAATGTCGTCCTTGACGACCTCCAGTGAGGGAGAGAACTCCACTCCCAGGTTTGTTGTTGGTTCCAGAGATGATGAGACAGAATTTCTGGGATCAAACATGAAGACAGATGAAACCGATTTCTTTGAAGATGATGAAGAGGAGGAGTCGGTAAGGAGGTCCCAGCATTCTGGGCTGGAGCACCTGTGCAGAATCCCTGGGTCTGGTTATTGCTGAGACTGCAGGCAGTTGGGACACGGCTCTGGTTGTGAGGCACAGCTGTGGGACATGGCAGTGGCATTTCTGACAAGGCATATTACTGTTGTCATGCTGCCTCAGGAAATCCAGCATTTTCACTTGCAGGTCTGATTCAGGGACAGTAGTGGATTTCTGTGTCCTAGAAACTTAACCCTGACACTCCTGTAAACCTTTCTGTTTCACCAGGAAAATTTTTGAGGAAAACTCTGGGACCTGTGAAAAGGGCAGAGGTGTCTTTGCAGAAGAGGAACATTTATTCATTTCTGTCACCTCCAGGAATATGAGAATGATCTCCAGCTCCCAACTGCTTTTGGCCCCTATTCAGTGTCATACGAAATTTTACTAAACTGATCTCTGTCTTCTCTTAGCCACCGGAACGGCAGATCGTGGTGGGAATCTGTGCCATGACCAAAAAGTCTAAGTCAAAGCCCATGACACAGATTCTAGAGCGTCTGTGCAAGTTTGAGTACATCACAGTGGTGATCATGGGGGAAGATGTTATTCTGAACGAACCAGTGGAGAACTGGCCCTCTTGTGACTGTCTGATATCCTTCCACTCCAAAGGTAACACATGTATAGCAGGCCTTAGCCTGCTTGAGTTGTGGGCAAGGGAGCTTGCTCTCAGCCTTCCCCTATGTCCCTGCCCTATATTTCAGGATTCCCTCTGGATAAGGCGGTTGCTTATGCCAAGCTGTGCAAGCCATTTCTGATCAACGACCTTGATATGCAGTATTATATCCAGGACAGGTGGGTATCTAAGCCACTAAAGCCTCTTCCCTCTTCCTCTGTCTGATTCTCAGCCCACTGCACAGAATTCATCTTTCTGACCACAAGCAAATGAGTGAGGTGGGAGGAAGGGGACCTTAGCTGTGGCTTTTTGGGGTTGTTCCTCTAAAACATGGAGGGGAATAGCTTTGAGGGTAAACCATTGAGACCTGGCATATTTCATTTTCTGGTGCAAATGTCTTGTAAGGAATGGATGAGAAGTAGGAAGTGGGAGAGTTCTCACAGAACAAGGCTGCCACGACTAAAGAAAAAAGGTAGTCTCTGAGCAGAAGAGCCAAGTGGTAAGATGGGGCTCTGAGACAGAAATTAGGAGCAAGGCCAAGTCAGATTCTGTGGAAGATGTGTTGGTTAGACTATTGAGGCTTCTCAGTCATCTGCTGGTAGAGGCCACCAGCAGCCACGTACTTCAACTGTTATGCCCAGGCTGTTTTACCTGTGTATGGGTAAGGCTCCTATAGACCCCAAACCTCCTGCCCTGTCTTTGGGGTGGTGAGCATAGCTGTGTGGGTGCTGGCAGGCACCCCAAGGTATAACTAGTGAAAGACACAGGATGAAAGAAGGCTTTGCTGCCTCTGTTTGGCTTAGGCACTGGGCAGCTTGGCATGACGGCACTTTCCAAGAGGGCAGGTCTGACGAGGTGGCGTGTATTGGGTATGCTGCTATGTTTTGAGCACGTTCTAATAATTGAGCACCCATGCTTAGGCCAAGTAGAGATTTACTTTGGGGCATCTGTGTCCAGAATACGACTGAGGCAAACCCCACAGCCTGTAGGTCTCATCCAGAGAGCATGAGCTGAGAAGTGTTTGCACTTTGTCTTGAGGCTTTTTTGTATTCATTTGACTTTGTTTGTCACTAGTGGGAATGAAGTCTTCCCACTGACATGTACTGAGGACCTTCTACACTCTTCTGACACTGTTTCTGTCCTCTACAGGCGTGAAGTGTATCGGATCCTTCAAGAGGAGGGAATAGACCTGCCTCGCTATGCTGTGCTCAATCGAGACCCTGACAGACCAGAAGGTCAGTGTCCAGGCTCTACTGAAAGCCATTTCCCCAGGCTATGCTATTTAATATACTCTGTAGAGAACAGGCACTGGTAGTCACCTCAAAGAACCCTGACTCACAAATCTATAGGTTTTTTTTGTGAATAAAGGTCCCAACAGCAAAACTGGCTGATGGGTTGGGGAGGGGCTGTGGCTCTGCACTAGGGCTGTCTCACCTTTCCTGATGTGCTGCTGCTGTGCTCTGTCTTCAGAGTGCAACTTGGTGGAAGGAGAGGACCATGTGGAGGTGAACGGAGCTGTTTTCCCAAAGCCATTTGTAGAGAAGCCAGTCAGTGCTGAAGACCACAATGTGTATATTTACTACCCGACATCAGCAGGTGGGGGCAGCCAGCGGCTCTTCCGTAAGGTGAGGAGGGGTCCCCAGAGCTGGTGTTGAAACCAACAGATCTATGGATCTGAGACCCACATGGCTTCAGCGAGGAGTGTTAGGGCAAGTGAAGGGGAAATAAAGGTTTTGTGTTATGGAAGTCTAGACCTTAGAACTTTTTGTTCGACTCCATATACGTGGGAATCACAGAAGGACATATTTTACTGGTAGTGCTGACTTCCCCTTCCCCATCCTCTGTGTGACATGAGTCCCATTTTGAGCAGTCATGGAGCACTGTGGTCCTTTATGAATTGCACGTTGCTTTTTCCAGATAATTTCCTGGGTTTATCAAGATGATTTTTAAAAAAAACTTCTCTTCTTGTCCTTTAACATTATTCCTGCCCTTCTCAGCTTAGCGTAGCTTGCACATGTGATAAAGGCAGTATTTTTTCCTAGGTTCCACAGTAAATCTGCCTTTACTCACTTCTCCCACTTTGCCAGTGAACAATTATATCTGTGATGTATCTTTTTCCCAATCAGTTACGCATCTGCCATTAATAATTCTAAAACGATTGTTCCCTTAGGTAAGATACAGGCATGCCACTTGAGATTGTATCTAAAGCCTTAATAAAAATGAAAACATTATCCTTGATATTGATAAGATCAGTCCCCCTCCTGGAAGGAAGTTAAATGGGTTGGATTATCCCCTGTCATCGTTTATTTTAATTTGCCTATTAGGCTCCTAACTTTTTATGTTTTTGTCCACTGTTTTTTTGTTACGTATCACTGAAGTGGTTGGAGTCAACCTCATGGTCTGTAATATCTTTTCTCCTCTTTAAAACCTGGAAAATTACATACCTACTGCCCATGTTTTGCAGTCTCTTTATCCTCTAATAAAAAAAGTGTTCTGTAGCAGCTGGGGGTTCTGAGAGGCTAATTCTTCGCTAATTCCACTAATTCTTGAAACTTCTTAATTTTGTTGTTCCATCTGAAAAAAAGGGAGCCTGGTATTCTCCCCTGAGGTGCTTATTCTGTACTCTCAGATTGGCAGCCGGAGCAGCGTGTACTCGCCAGAGAGTACTGTGAGGAAGACAGGCTCCTACATTTATGAAGAGTTCATGCCTACGGATGGCACTGATGTAAAGGTAAAGGAAAGCCTGGAACAGCTCCTTTCTTCTCCAGGTCTGTGAGAGCTGAAGGTTGGGGAGTCCTGCTTAGTCCTACTAAGGCTCTGGAGTGTGTGTTTAAGCTGTGAGGTGCTGACTGTGCAGCTTGGGCCCCAAAGCGGGGAGTGTGCGCTCTGTAGGTCACACTAGGAGGAATGTGTGAGACCATCTGAACTCCTTCTCTGTGTCTGCACCAGAAATACCTTCTGGAAGGTGCAGTTAGTCTAGATGCCTATGTCAGGTGTAACTTGGTCTCTTCCAGGTGTACACTGTTGGGCCGGACTATGCTCATGCAGAGGCTCGCAAATCCCCCGCTTTGGATGGGAAAGTGGAACGGGACAGCGAAGGGAAAGAAATCCGTTACCCGGTCATGCTGACTGCCATGGAGAAACTCGTTGCTCGTAAAGTCTGTGTAGCCTTCAAGGTTTGTGTTTTCTTTCATGTGCAAGCAGGACTTCATGAATGTCTGATCCATATATCTGGGTCGGAGTTAGAACTTGTCACCCTGGCATGTCTCAGGCATGGCAGTCCTCCATGCCTGATTGCCAGCTGCTGGTCCTGCTGGGCAGAGGTGCCTGGGAAGGCAGGAGGCCTGCAGCAAATGCCTGCTGTGCTGGCAGGTGGCTGGTGTCCTATGTACATCTGAGCATTTAATATGGGATCTTGAGCGTGCTGCTCTCTATCTGACCTGTGCTCATCCTGCCTTTACTATTTCCTGCTTTTGTTTATGTGAAAATTTGGCCTTTCTGCTTTTCTATTTTTTGATGGTGTTTTGGTACTTTTTTCTTCTTTTTTTATTTTCTTTTTTATCTGGCTCTGGTGCAGATTTATGTTTTATTTTGCATGTGGGTAGAGTGAGTGCGTGATTCTAGATATGGTTCCATGACATGTTCAGCAATGTCAGCAGAAGAAACACTGGCTTCTTGTTCCTCTCACTGTAATCAGTAGCCCATGTAGTTTTACTGATTCAGACTTGGGCTCCTTTCAACCTTGTAGCCTTTTCCACATAATGA
Source organism: Myiozetetes cayanensis (assembly GCF_022539395.1). Classification (NCBI taxonomy): domain Eukaryota; kingdom Metazoa; phylum Chordata; class Aves; order Passeriformes; family Tyrannidae; genus Myiozetetes; species Myiozetetes cayanensis. The sequence goes on from NW_026087048.1 coordinate 20,592,554, forward strand.
TGGATATCTTTGCCAGCACCACTTCTTGTCTGTGCTTATCAGTCTGGTTCAAAACTGTTGGATTTGGAAGGAAGAGCAGGAAATCCAGGAGCTGCTCTGTTTTAGGCCACTAGAGCTCTGGGAGGTTCTGTGTCGGCTTCATCTGGGGGTTTGCAGCTTGGGCCTTTGCTACGGCAATGAGGGTGAAAAGGTTCCTCTGAAGGACCTGGCCCTTCATAGCTATGGTATGTGTTCACACTTCTTGGAGACTTGTGAGGTGGGCACAGAGTGGAGGATGGCTGCAGCATCAGTGGGGCTGAACTGGGCAGCATTGGCTGGATCTGTGTGTGCCCCACTGGCAGGGCAACTGCTGTCCCCCACTGTGGTGGTGGTCCCTCATTGTGTGCCCAAGTCCCATGTCCTCTTGCTTCTTCCTGCAGCAAACCGTGTGCGGGTTTGACCTCCTGCGGGCCAACGGCCACTCCTTTGTTTGTGATGTGAATGGCTTCAGCTTTGTGAAGAACTCCATGAAGTATTATGATGACTGTGCCAAAATCCTTGGGTATGTACAATTCAAATTTTGATAAGGGAGTACGATAATTCACAGCAAAGGAAAATGAACATGGAGTCCTGGTCAGTATGTCGGAGAAGTCTGCAGATGGTTCATTTGGGTCATTTGTTCAGCAAATGAAAGCTTGGCTCTGGGAGGAATGAGTTACTTATTTTTAGCCCCTGGAGCTCCTGCCGGCATTGGCATTAGCTGTCCTGTCTTTGTCTACAGCTAGGTATATCTTACAGGACTTTTCATTGTTAAGCTTTCTTGCAGTATTGGTGATGTGAGGGATAGTGGTACCCCTTTGGGGTGCCCTCATTAGCCCACAGTGTAATAGGTGTCTCTCCAAGGAAAGTGAGGGGAAATTCTGTGTCTCTCTTCAAAGTCTTTCAGCTGGACTGCTAAGGAAGAGGTGTAGAACCAAGGGAATGGAATTTCTTGTGAGTGTTGTATTCTGATTTTTTCCAGAAATATAATCATGCGGGAATTGGCTCCCCAGTTTCATATACCCTGGTCCATCCCAACAGAGGCAGAAGACATTCCCATCGTTCCCACAACTTCAGGCACTATGTGAGTACCTGCCATCTTCTCAAAAGAATGCCAGTGATGGCTACATGAGGGGCAAAGTGCAAACCCTGTCCAAGGGCCCAACACCACTAGCAGCTCAGTGTCCTCCAGCTGCTGTGCTGCTTAGAAGCCTGAAACGCCTGTGGAAAGGCTTAGCCATGCACACAGAAGATGTGGCATGGCATGTAGGTTTGCTGAATGCAGACAAGCAGTCACTGAAGAAATTATGGGAACTGCTCACATGGCTTTCAGAGGGCCCAAATTCTTGATCAGAAGAGGAAACGGATCAGGGCGTTGCTGTAGCTGGCTGCTACTTTAGAGAAAGTGCATGCTGCCAGTGAAACAGGTGGAAACAATTAGCTGAAATATTGTCATTACCCATACACTTGGCAACCCCTTATTTCATACTTTTGCTTTACTAGTTTTCCACTACAGAAGGCTAAAAGACCAAAGGCAAAAGCTTCTTTGTGATCCTCAGGATACTTGTACACATGCATGAAAACAGACGACCTGTTAGGATCTGAAGAGCTTTGACTGTTTCTGCAGCCTTGGCACTTGCACCTGCTTTAGTCTGAGAGAATTTCTGACCCTGATGGGGAAAGCAGCTGTCAGAAGAATGGAACTGAAAGACAAATGGGAAACTACTCCCTGGTGGCAATTCTGGAGTGTAGGGGCACATTTGTCAGGTGTACCTTATGTTTCCCCAGGATGGAGCTTCGCTGTGTAATTGCAGTCATCCGGCACGGAGATCGCACCCCAAAGCAGAAGATGAAGATGGAAGTGAAGCACACGCGGTAAGAGCCAAGGCAAGAAGGTGCTGTGCTGCTGGAAAGGGAGGAGGGCCTGTGCTCTGAACCAGGAGCAGAGGGATGAGTGTCTGGGAGGCAGAGCTTTTTTCTGGCTCCATCCAAGCAAATGCTTTCAGCCCAGTTGAGAAAGCTCCCTTCCCCCATTAGGATCCTGGCACCTTCTGTGTGAACACTGGAAGGGAGAGTGAAGGTCTGCTAGGTGCTGTAAAGGGAAGTGCACCACTAAACTGAAAGCTAGCTAGTGGCTATATTGAAAACCACTTGTTTTTTCAGAATTTCTGAAGCACAGGGAGGAGCCAACAGGCTGCTGGTTCTCCCTGAAGGACAGAGACTGAATGCACATGTAGGGATGACGCTCCTTGTATTACTGAAACAGCAGAAAATGAATCAGCATTCTTTGTTGTCTGTTCAGGTTCTTTGAATTATTTGAGAAATATGATGGTTACAAGACAGGGAAGTTGAAACTGAAGAAACCAGAGCAGCTACAGGTAAGGAAGTCCATTTTGGGGTTACTGTGTGGGACATGCAGGTAATAGAGATTCTGGTGCAAGGCAATTCTTTGAGAGGGTAAAAACCCTCAAAAGGGCAACAGTCTGTCACACAGAGGCTCCCTGTCTGATTCTACACCCTGTGCACACTCAGCTGATTGACAGCAGGAGAGCAGAATGGAAACTTCTCCGGGCTGATGTGCACACTGTAGGATGGGGTTGTAGGACCCGATGCAGCTTGCCCACCTGCTGCGGTTGCCTCTGGTGGCAGATAGGAGTGGGGTAGTTGGAGGTGCCTGCTTGATTCTCAATGGGAGTGGAGCACAGGGTGGGAATGAAGCAAACTGCCATGTGAAAGTTTGTCCTGCCTGAGCTGTGTCTTATGAGATGACATATCTCTGAGGAGTGTCTGTCTGGACCTGATGCTAGGTCAAGCTGTAAGGAGTCCTCACAGGAATTTACAGTGGTGAGTCTGAGGCAGAATTGCTGTCTGCTTTCCAACAGGAAGTGCTGGACATTGCGCGCCAGCTTGTGGTGGAGCTGGGAAGCCACAGTGATTGTGAAATTGAGGAGAGGAAATCCAAACTGGAACAGCTGAAGAGCGTCTTGGAGATGTAAGAGTTCCTATCTCAGGGCACCATGGGTTTGCCTCGGAGCATATGATACAGAAACAAACTGTGCTGCTGGTGTCCTGGCCAGATGGCCCCAGAGACTGGGGTCTCCTCTGTCCTGTGTTAGCAGCTGTACATGATCGTAACCTTTTCTTATTGACATCAAGCCCCCTGCTGGTTCTTGTCCTAGGTGTGTCTGGTCTTTGACTAAACAACTTGAGAAAATTGAGCTTTCGTTGCTGCAGTAGAGAAACTGGAGTCCTGAAGGGACCACGTTGATATGAAGCATTTTGATAAATTTGGAACAAATCTTGTTTTAAATAAGGTTGTCCTGTGCCAAAAGTTTAACAAAAAGAAGCTCAGAAAACATGAACAGATGTTTGTGTCCTTTCAGGTTTTATACAGTTGAAATAAAAGATAATATGGTGGTTTTGGCATCTTAGAAACAAAACCAGGGTTTCTCTCAGGACTGCAGGTCGCTTTGGCACACACAACTGATGTCTGTGTTCAGATTGAGTCTCTGGAGCACAGAAGAGCATTTTTTGTGGTAATTGCCTCCCCTGCTCTTTCTGCTCATTGCAGAAATTAGTTACCCTCAGTGCATCTGTCAGAGTATTTTATGTTGTGATCTCATTAATTCACTTGTTAAAGATGTAGATAGAGATTAAAGCCCTAGTGAGGAATGTTCTCAGAGTGTTCTTGGTTGAAGAGCAAGTAAATGGATTTTTGAATTTCGTTTGGGGGAGCTGTTTGGCTTTTTCTGGGGGGATGTGCTCGGTCAGGGAGATGGCAAAAAAATCCAGGGAAATGGCAAAAATCTTGATATTTCATGGCAATGGGTGTTGCAGCAGAAAGTCTCTTGCCTGTGCTGTACTTAAACTGTGTGCTGCCTGGGGACCTCTGGGCAAAAGCTGAGTGGAATTGACTTGTTTCATTTTTTTTTCTCCCCTCCCTTGTGACAGGTATGGGCATTTTTCTGGCATTAACCGTAAGGTTCAGTTGACTTATCTGCCTCATGGACATCCAAAAACTGCAAGTGAAGATGAAGGTAAAGAAACCTCATGTTGGTACCCTGATCTTCAAGGCTGGAGTTCAGGTGTGCGTGCAACTACCCTACTTGTATAGGTCTCTAGACATGCAGGCCAAAACTGGTGACCTGTGTCTTGTCTTTGCTCACATCATAGGAAAGGTTGGAGTGATGCTTAATGTGGTTTCAAGTACACCCTGGTTTGCCACAGGGCTTGTGCTTCTAATTTTGTGAATGTCACCTTATACCTTCAAAAAGTAGTGACCGAATTTCCTCCTTTCTGGTTTGGTTTCTGGGGATTTGGGGTCAGGTTTATGTTGAGAACACTCTGTAGGGTGCTGATGACAACCTTTTCTTCCTCCCCTCCTCTCCCTCTGCAAGCTCAGGTATGAGATTTGATGTAGTCAGTACCTGTTTGTCTCCTAGAAGCTCGCCGAGAGTCCTCCCCCTCCCTTCTCCTGGTGCTTAAGTGGGGTGGAGAGCTGACCCCAGCAGGAAGAGTCCAGGCAGAAGAGCTGGGGCGAGCCTTCCGCTGCATGTATCCTGGAGGCCAAGGTGAGCTTTGTCCAGGTACCTCTGGTCCTGCCCTGTGCCTGCCAGGCTGCTCAACCCAGGTGAGGGTTACTCAGGCTGTGCCTGTGTGTGGCCTCTAGGACTAATTCTTGTTCTTTTGAGTTGACATGGCAGGAATAAATAGTTTTGCACCCAAAAATGTGTAAGCTGTCCTGAGAGGTCTGCTGCAGTCGTTAACTTCAGTGTGTCAGAGCTTTCTTTAAATAATGTGCCAGGATTTAAAAAAAAAGGTTGTTCTAATAAGATACATTCTGAGGCAACAAATATGATTCAAAATTTATGGACTATTAAAAAGAATTTAAGTCAGATGTAGAGAACGGAGGAAATCTGTCTTGGAACACAGATAATCCTACCCTGGGACAGGAGAATAGGAAGCTCCTCCATATTTTTTCCATCATAGTTCTGAAAAGCATCTAGTATGCACACAAATCAACAAGAGCCAAAAATGAAAAAAAAAAAACAACCTGAGATTGGAGATTGCCTTTGAGTCAGGACTAATACACTGCTGCTGGATTGGCCCAGTGAGCCCAGTATTGGATACTACTTGTCTTTGACTTGTATGTTTAATTAATTCCATTTAATTAGTTACATTTCAAATTAATTAAGGAAATTTAAATTGGATTGGAGAAGATTTCCTTCTGGAATAAGGAAGAGTTAGTTAGCCCTGGTGGAAAAGGATTGGGCCAGGACTTAAGCAAGCTGGACATACGTGAGCCCAAGGGCCCTCACGGGCTGCACCCACAGTGCTGAGGGAGTGGGGAGGTGTCCCCACAAGGCCGCTCGAGATTCTCTTTGAAAGTCTGTGTGGACTGGGGGATGCGCCTGAGAATTGGAGGAGAGGAAATGTCACTCAAACAGGAGGGCCCAGGGGAACTGCAGCTGGGTCAGCCTCAGCACAGTCCACGGGATGGTATTGGAGCAGCTAATCCTGGAGACCATTCCTTGGCACATGAAGGATAGGCCAGTGACTGTGGGTAGTCAACAAGGATTCACAAAGAGAAGTCATGCTTAACTGATCTGATAACCTCCTTCCCCTCTTCTGAGGGCTCAGAGTCATTCTGAACCACAGCTTTGAAGACTTCTGCTCCATGTGGTCATTCATCTCTCCATGAGAGTGCTGTGTTCTTGAATAGTATTTGGTGCCTAGCAGCTTTGTCAAGACATACATCTGACTTCTGTATAGTGCTTGTCCTTGTCTGTCAGGGTGTTTCTCTGAGTTGTGAGGTAAGAGCTGGGAGCAGCATTCCCAGTGTACCCTGTCGTGTCAATGTGACTGGGTGCTGTGCAGAATCACCGTGGGAGTGCAGAATCACCCTGGGATTCAAGGCAGCAGCAGCAGCAAATAATCACCAATAGTCAATGTCTTTGAAGGTCAGACTCAAGAGCTGCATGAATTGCTTTCCTTTGTTGCTGATCTGACTCCTGTGGCTGACTCAGCCATCAGAAATAAACTAGCAATTTGTACCACAAGGTTATTGTAGCTGTACAGGATATGCTTTGGAAACTGTTTCCTGCTGAACAGCCTGGCCTGCAGTTCTGAGGGCAGTAGGGCCTACTCTTGTGCAGAAAACAAGCAGAAGGAAGTGATTTTTTTTTTTTTCCACATCTTTTTCTGCACTGGTGTATGCAGGCTAACAGGACTCTTACAGACTATTTAGAGGGGTTTGCTGCAGAATTTGGGCAGCATCAAACTTGACTGGTGAATGCTCACTTTTTCCCTCAAAATGAGCCTTCCCAACTTAAGCAAAGCCTTCATTACGTTTCTAGTCCTCATGTATATCTGGAACTGTTGATTTTGAAGCAGCCCAAGTGCACATGAAAGTGATTAATTCTCTAAATAACTTTGTTACTACAATAAAGTTTGTTGTCTAAACCAGTATATTCAGCTGATAGTTTTGCAGGTGTCAGAATATGAATTTTAAGTTGTCCTCTGTTCCAGGTGATTACGCTGGTTTCCCTGGCTGCGGCTTGCTCAGGCTGCACAGCACCTATCGCCATGATCTCAAGATCTACGCCTCAGACGAGGGGCGAGTTCAGATGACAGCAGCAGCTTTTGCAAAGGTCCTTCCTCTCTTTTGGGCATCCGTTTGTTCTACCATGTTAGTCTTAAAATATGCTATTTCTAAAGGAAAACCTCTAGTAATGAGGAAGGAGCTGTCCTAGAATCTTCCCCCTCTCTGTTGGATGGACTGGGGTACACTGAGCTAATAGCAGGTGTATGGGGCAGGACTGAACATCTGATGCAACTGCACACATCTGTCACCTTTAGTGTCCTGTCCAGGACAGGACTCTGACTGGAGAAGGAGTTATGTGTGAAGTGTTGCTGGTGTTTGGTGTTAGAGCACACCAAACCTGTTGCTGAGTTAATTGCCTATGGAATGAGTGTTCCTGGGATGGCTGCCCAGCCAGAGGGGTTATTCCTTGCCTGATGGATTTAAAAAGGTAGTGAAATATCTGGTGCAGTGTGGAGTGGGGAAGAAGACAGGTTCATCCGCAGCTAAAGCTTGAGCCAAGGGGGATTCTGTGGTGGCCTTAGCTGGTCTTCAGAGCCTTTGCTTTATCAACATTTTCAAGCAAATTGAGTTGGCTGCTCTACATTTGCCCAGACAAATCTGGGGCTGCTGCAGACAGAGCTGTCTATTGCTTTAATAGCTCTAGAAGCGTGCCGGAGTCACCTCTGACAGGAGGGGCTGTTGCTGTAAAACTGCTCTTCAAGGACAGTTGAGATTTCACTCAAGTTGGCTGAATTCTTGCCATGGAACTACCAGAAATGTTTGTTGCTTGGGTTGCACAGAGCTGAAATCTTGTCCTGTGTGGCTTTAGGGTCTGCTAGCCCTGGAAGGAGAGCTGACCCCCATCCTGGTGCAAATGGTGAAAAGTGCCAACATGAACGGTCTGCTGGACAGTGACAGTGATTCCCTTAGCAGCTGTCAGCACAGAGTGAAAGCACGACTGCGTGAAATCATGCAGAAGGATGCTCAGTTCTGTGAAGAGGATTACGAAAAGGTAAAACACCTGTGTGACTTCATTGCTCCCTGTACCTGGAAGGAGAATAGGATTGCTGTAGTGGCTTGATTTTAAGTCTGTGGTATGTGAACAGAATTTAGTTAGTTTGAGATCAGTTCTGGCTAAAATTACAGGATATACACAGAAGTGTGCAGGTTAATAGCCCCTGCCCTTCTTTGAGTGACAGTCCTCAGTGTTGCTCTGCTGACCCCTTCAAGATTCATCATGGTGCCTTCCTATCTCTTTAGGAGTCCCAGTGCATTTTGTTCTTGTGAGTGTGCTAAAAGAGCTCTTGTGGTTTCCCACATGCTGTCCAGAGCAATCCCAACTGCTGTGGGCAGGGAGTCTGCCTTGTTGAATTCTAGATCCATGCTCTGTGCACGTGTGGACAGACCTTTTTGTTACAAATCCTTGTGTGTCCTCTCAGAGTCTGGTAGCTGCAGAGTACAGAGCTTGGGCTGCATCCAGCACTATAGCTGTGAAAGCCCTATAGCTGCTTCTCCAGCAAGCCCTGAAAATACTGTTTTTCCCCATACTCTGAGATGTGACTACTGGACCAAAATCCATTAAGGAACATATTTATCACCTCAAAGAACTACTTAAAAAGTCTATGAAGCCCTTCTGCTCAAGCATAGAAGCAAAGTGAGTCAAGAGAGGATGCTGCAGGTGGAGGGAGGTCCCATCTAATGGGAGCAGTTGTTTGTTCCCTCTGAATTTGATCCTGAGGAAGTTTTTAAAACATACCTGACTACACCTAGGAATAGTCCAACTTACTGTGCTCAGCTGGGAACACAGCTTTTTTCTCGAGTCAAAAAACAGTACAACTGCAAAAGGCAGCTATTTTGTGATCCCAGTTTGTAAAGACACTAACTAATCTCTGCTGGACTCTTCTTTCAGCTAGCACCAACAGGCAGTGCTTCTCTGCTCAACTCTATGACCTTTATCCAGAACCCGGTTGAAGTCTGTAACCAGGTGTTCACCCTGATTGAGAATCTCACCTCCCAGATACGAAAACGTCTGGAAGACCCAAAATCCGCAGGTGACCATCAGAACTGGAAAGGGTCTGGAACAAATTAATTTATTGTTACATCTTCAGAGCTCCCAAACACCACTAGGGCTTATGTTCGTCTATAGTAAAGAAATTCTAAAGTGAAATTCTCCATGTGCCATTGACGTAGAAGGCTCCTGTTCCACTTTTTGACTACTGTTAAAGGGGACTATAATGTAAAGGAAATTATATGTGCATCCTGGTTTAGCACGAATGTAAACAGCAACAGTATAGCGAGCAGAGATATGCCTAGTTTTTTCAGGCATTTTCTGGAGACTGTAAACAGCAGGTTTTTCAGTCACAATTTGTTAATCTCTAAGAACTTTCCAAACAACAGTGCAAGAGCTTTAAAAAGACGTTTTGGGGACATTCCACAGGATTTATGGCAGACAAGCAGGCAAATGGTTTCACTTTTTCAAGCAGTTCAAAAGCAGCTTGTTGCTGCAGGTTAAAACTTTGTGCAACAGGTCCAGTGGCTTTTCCAGACTAGGATTCCTGTGGGTGACACGATAATCAGAGCCATTCTGTGCGGGGAGAAGTCCATCATAGTTGTCACTTGAAATCTCTGCAGCAATAGTCATTGTTCTGTGATTCTGTGGTTCTCGGATGTGAATTTGTTTCAGGTTTGGTGTTCTCTGCTGTTTAGACCTGCAACTGTATCACAGTGAGACTTTGGAACTGATGCTGCAGCGCTGGACTAAGCTGGAGCGAGATTTCCGCATGAAGAACGGGCGCTATGACATCAGCAAGATCCCTGATATCTATGACTGCATCAAGTATGATGTACAGCACAACTGTGCACTCAGACTGGAAGGCACAGCTGAACTCTTCAAGCTCTCCAAAGCCCTGGCAGATGTGATCATACCCCAGGTAGAGCCCCTGTGACAGTGCCTGTGGCACCAATTTCTGACCCTTTCCCTCTATGTTTTGTCTCAACTCCCTTACACATTAACCCCCAAGGCAGTATATTGCAGTGGGTGTTTCTCAGATCTGTCTTAGTGTTTGTGTACGGCCAAAACCATTTATGACTTAAAATGTGGCAGGGCTGGGCTCGTGGTTGAGGATTCTGGCAGGGTCAGAGTAATGAGCAGCTGATGCAGTAGCTTTTCCATGTTCGTTGTAGCGTGTCACAGCACAGCTCTGAGCTGCGTGTGCTCTGCTGCGACATCCCACCCTCCACATGCAAGGTCGTAAAAGTGAAGAGAGATTTCTATGTTAAAGTTCTGGCAAGTTTGTTATTCCTGTCAAACTAGGACTTGTGCAGTTTGCAAAGTTGACTTGCTTCTTGCAAAGTTTTGTTTATGTGGGATGAGCTTCTACCAGCAAGGTCCAGCTGCACTTGTGCCCCTGTAGAGCAGAAGTGGTCTCCTAAACTTTTTCAGTGTTGCTGGTGAGATGCAGTTTTCAGCATAGCACTGCAGGTTTCGTCTTTGCCAATAGCAGTTGTTGCCTTAATGCTCATGCTAGGTCAGGGTATAAGTTTGCATGTCATAGATTGGAGGTTCATTCATTCATTCATTGCACCTCTCAGCTGTTGGGAGAATACAGACAGTCATGTCCAGACATGGCTGGGGTCCTTGGAACCCTCAGGAATATGTGAAGAAAAAAAAAAAAAAGCCAGAGATGCTGAGTGACATCTCTCTTTCTGTCCTTGCTGAGTCAGCAGTGCTGCAAACAGGACTGTTGAAGTCAAGCTGCCTTTCATGTGAGAATGTGGCGAAGAACCAGGGCTCAGGGTGTCTGTTGTTTTGTTCCTGCAGGAATATGGGATTAATAAGGAGGAGAAGCTGGAGATTGCTATTGGCTTTTGTCTTCCTCTCATTAAAAAGATCCAGTTGGACCTACAGAGAACCCATGAAGATGAGTCTGTCAACAAACTACATCCTTTGTAAGGCTTGTGCTGCATGCTGCTGGTGGTGGGGAGGGCAGCTATGGAGCAGTGGGTGGTTCCTATGCCATAACAGTGTACAGGTGTGGAAGGAGGTACTGAGCATACACTGAAGGACCTTCCAAGAAGAAGGCATGTCGATGCTCCTAGAACTAGAAGAGAAATGGAAAAGGCACACTGAGGTTGCCAACCAGAAGCACACTGCCACAGAACCTTCTACCCATTGTAACCGGATGGTGATGCCTCATCCCTTTCCCTACATGGGGCAAGTGTAACGTGATGAGCCACTGCCCTACTGTGTGTCTCAGTTAGGATTCCATGAAACTTTCTGCTCTTGTGGCCCATGCTCCTACTATTTGTTCTGTCCTGCTGCCTTTGAGATTTCGCAGTGTGGGGTTATCTCATTCCATTAAGCATACAGAAGTGTGACTGCCTGATAGATGGCAATTTGTTGGCAGACTGAATAACTCTGGGCTGATTTTGGTTTAGGTACTCCAGAGGAGTCCTGTCACCAGGACGCCACGTTCGGACACGGCTGTACTTCACTAGTGAGAGCCACGTGCACTCCCTGCTCAGTATCTTCCGCTATGGGGGGCTCCTGGATGTAAGTGTCCCAGCAATGCTCACAGAGTAAGCCTCCCTGCTCTTCTTTCCAGTAACCTTTTCCAAGGTGGACAGTGTATGTTTGTAGGTTGCCCCTTGAGCCAGCTCTCCCAGAAATGCTGTGCATCAGTGGCCTCTGGCCAGCTCCATCTCTGTCATGTTTGTCTGCTGCAGCTTCCTGTGCCTTTCCGGCACAAAGGAGCATTGTTCTTCCTCAGTGCCTGTCTTGCTTGCACAGGAGACATGTTTTCTCCAAAAGTTGTCCTGCTGGTTTCAGGTGAACAGACCATTTACCTGTGTAGGAGGATAGCAGTATGAGGCAGTGGAGATGAGGGAAATTCTATCTTCCTGCTTCCTTCAGCCCTTTGTTTCAAGAACTTGGCCCTATTATTTATTGTCTTTATCTCAGTTCTAAGTCAATAAAATCACTTTGCTTACAGAGGAAGTAACTTGAGGTTGCAAATGCACAGACCATGCTCTCTATCAGAGAGGCGAATGACACATGCTCAGTTCCGCGCACACTGTGTCTCACCTAAAAAATCCAATGCGCAGGCTGGAAGGTGTAAAGACCTTCCCTGGATCTTCGCTCGCGAAGACTGGCCATTAAAAAATAAAGGGGACTAATTCATCCAACCCACCCTTCACTTTCTCTCATAACCTGCTTCCTGAAGGAATTGGCATGCAGACCCTGAGAAAAGCTCTGTTCCAGTCTCCTCGAGAGGCTCTCTGATTTACCTTTCTATTTTTAAGTACGGGCTGAAATACCTTGTTAGTTTGGGCTTGGTTAGCGGGCATGATTTCTGATGTCTGTGGCAACTCAACCTATCTGTAGACAGTGATCAGACAAGTACCTCTGAATCACTCACTGAATAAGATGCCTCTTTATTCCCTGACTCAAGTGTCTGAGAATGCCGTGTTGCCAGTGCAGGCATATTGGGCTGCATCTGTTTTTGTTTGTACCACAGGGGTTCAGTTCATGTCCTTTAAGATGGTGAGATGCTCTGCAGCATCATGAGTGGCACTTCAGGTGTGGCTATTCTCTGGCAGTGTGGGGAGGCAGTGAGGGGTGGGCTGCCCTGCTCTGCAGAGCCCACGTGTGTCTCTAGATTTCTCATTCAGCATGAGGTAAAAGCATTTCACTTTGTCCCTTATTTAGCACAAGTTCATCCCTTGTGGTCCATTCTGTTGTTTGAGAATGGCTGTGTTTGGGAACCGCTATGGGCTCTGCTTGTCTCCAAATCAGCAAGGCACAGGGGCTTGCAGCTCAGATCTGCACGTGGGTGGTGTGGGCAGCTGTAGTGTTCCTCTGTGCAGCTTCTCCTCGCTGCAAGCACCCCACCTCATTGCAAGGTCATCCCTTCATGCAAGTTGAGCAAGGTGGTTTTGTCCTGACAATGTTGTTACCTTGTGGAGAGAGGAACTCTCTCAGTCCCATTTCACTGAATGCTGCAAGGTGTCTGCTGTTGCTTACCCCATGCGACTGTTTATGTGTATATATCAGGAAAACAAAGACCAGCAGTGGAAGAGAGCCATGGACTATTTGAGTGCTATCTCAGAGCTGAACTACATGACCCAGATTGTTATCATGCTCTACGAGGACAACAACAAGGTGAGGGATAGAGCTGTAGGATAAAATGCTTCCAGCCATGATGCCAGGCACAGTCCCCAGAGATGAGTTCAGTTGGAAGTCTGTAACCTGAGCTCTCTACACTTGTGAACAAAGACAGATGGATCATTAACGCAACTGCTAGTTTTTGGTTTTAAGTGGGAGGCAGTGACCCAAGTTAACGCTTGTTACATGTAAGCAGAATGTCACTCTGAGCAGTAACACCAAACTTATGTGATCAATACCAGCTATTTTAAAGCATTTCCTAGTGCAAAATTACTTGCTGCTTCTCAATATTAATTGCAAATAAACAGTAGGAAAAAATAAGTAAAAGCAAGTGATATTTGACTGTGTTTTTGACATATTTCTAGAAAATATCCAGAAATTTCACGTGCATAAACTTTTTATTATTTTAAGTGTACTGGTATAGTTAGGGAAGTGTATACTGGTTTCTTCAGGAAATAAAGAGAATCATTTAATAAACATTTAGAATGTGGGAGCTGATGGTGGTAACTGTAAGTAGGTATGGCACCAAACTGCACATCCTAATCCCCAGACCCTGTGACTCAGCTCTGTGCTGCAGGAGGTTGTAGTGGTGAGGGGAGAAGCCCCTTCCTCACACCATATACAGTTAGAGCCTTGTATTCACAGAGCTAGTGTGGGCTTCTAATGGTAGAAGTTCTACTTGTCAGAAAAAAAGTCTGACGAGCTCTCAGGAGTGGTGTGGATCTGTCAATCAGTCAGGATGGTGAAACTTTTGGTTTTATGTAATTAGTGCCAGATACTGTAAAAACTCTAGCTTCCTTAAAAAAAGCTTAATGAAAAAATAATATTAGACAGTTACTTCAGTCTTGGAACAGCCTGACTGAAGGTCTAGGAGAGACCCAGTTTCCTCCTGTCCCACCACTGTGCTGGGTTTACAGCAGGAGTGGGTTGTGAGGGGCTGGGGTTTAGGGCCATGTATATATATACACATAGAGCTCAATTCTGTTTTACTCCTCTGTGGCTGTTGTTCCAAAATGACAGCAGCCTGAATGCCTCAGCTGTGCGCTGATCAGGGCTGTCCTTTTGGATGAGACAAATCTGGAGCCATTCTTTTTTTGGTTTCTCGTTGCTTCTGCTTTCCCTCCAAAGGATGTGCCTGGGAAACGTGCTGGCTGGCATGGCAGGGTGGGACCTTGGCCTGTGCTGATGGTAGGATAAACTGGGTTTGGTTATTTACCTATTCCCTGTGCTGTGTGTTCACAGGACCCCTCTTCAGAGGAGCGTTTCCATGTGGAGCTGCATTTCAGCCCTGGTGTCAAAGGCTGCGAGGAGGACAGGAACGTGCCCACAGGATTTGGCTTTCGGCCGGCCTCGGCAGAGGTGAGCAGACACCTGGGTGGGGGCCACCGGCCCCAGGAGACCCTTGGGTGCTGTCCTGCTCTACCCGACCCTACTGCAGCGCGTTCTTTGCTGGCTGCTCTCCCCTGCCCACAGGCAGCTGGTGGGTCATGTCCCTGCCCCGTCCTGGTTCATCAGGGGCTGCTGGGCCCACGAGTGCCTCCAGAGCTCAGCAGAGATCTGAAACTGATGCAGGGCAGCTCTGGCAAAGGCCACGTGCCTGTAGGCATCAGTGTCTCCTTATGGCAGAACGAGGACAAGAAGGCCGACCAAGGCAGCCTGGAGGACCTCTCCAAGGAGAAGGGCAGCGATGAGCCAGACCATGCTCAGCAGAAATCCCCACAGCCCTCTGAGCCGGTCAGCATCCAGCGAAGGTCGCCACTGATCAGGAACCGGAAGACAGGGTCCATGGAGGTAATCATGTCACGGGCACCCTTCCTTGTTCTAACAAAGGCCTTTTGCTTGGTTTTGGTTTCCTGGTATTCCTTTTGACATGTCAGAGTCTGAGATGATGCTGGGGAAGGATCTGCAGAAGGTAAAGAAGGATGTTGCGGAAAGCAGACCTCTATCCTCCCCATTGAGGAAGGAGAGGGGGAGCACAGGCTAGAGGAACTGATGAGGAAGAGGAAGTAAGGAAATGCTTGGGAAACACAAGAATTTTTTGGATTACATGCTCTGTAGAGGCACTGATGTAGCCAGCTATGAGATTACATGCAACCTCATAACCTAGCTATGGTGACATCTCTGCCTTCCCTTAGGCTCCGTCCTTTGCCTCTCACAAAGTCAGTTCCATGTTTCTCGTTCTTCTCTCCCATCTAAGATCTCATGCTGATCAGGGGTCCCTGCTTAATGATGGGTTCATCCAGGGTGTCAAAACTGTCAGGGTTTACAAATGTCCCATTTGCTGATCTACTGGAGTAACAAAATTGATTTTACTGTTCTAGCCTCTCCCCTTCCTGGGTGTTCCATGTCACAAGGCCAGTGTCACAGTCAGCATGTGACTGTCACCTTTAGAGTGCTCTGGAATTGTCCCTCCTTTTGGAGGGATTTCACAGGCATTTTTGCCATCAGTTTTCTGAACCAGTGAAAGCAGAGTTAAGGTTTGAGATATTTGTTAGCTCACTTCCAGTGATGAGTGTTATCACCTCTGTGCACAGCATTCAGAGGCTTTTTGTAACCGGCTATGTTTAACATACTAAGTTGAACAGGATATGATTTCCTGCTGCTAAAGAGAAAGTCTGTGTCTCAGTGATCCCAGCAAGAGTCTTGGGAGACAAGGAGCTCACTGCATGAGTCCCTTTGTGCTTTTCAAATCTCCACTGTTCCACAAGCCAACACAAACTGGAAATTAAAATTGAGCATTCACTGTCACAATCTTAGCATATGAGTACGTTTGTGCTTCTTGAAAATGGTGTTTCTATGGAAGAGACATACCTTTCTTTACCTTCAATTGAAGTATAAAGGCTTTTGAGAGCAGTGGGTAAGTTGGAGCACAACACTGATTACATTGTCTATCTTTGCAGGTGCTATCTGAATCTTCTTCCAAATCAGGAGGTTATCGCCTCTTCAGCACATATTCCAGGCAGTCTTCTGAGATGAAGCAAAGTGGCTTAGGTACTGTACTTGACCTGTAACCAGCCTGCTCACCTGTACCTCTGTATTTCCGTGGGCATCAGCCTGTCTCTCCACATACACGTCTGGCTTGAGTTCCTTGTATGTCTCCGTGTGTTTTATGTCTTCTCTCAGTGTTACTGTTGAGACCATTGTAGAGACTGTCTTAGTGTTATTTCTTTTTGTATATGATTTCTCCTTCAGCTGGTAGGAACAAAAGACGCACTTTTCATCCTTTATAGTATGGGAGGAACAGGGCAAACTGCCTATCTGCAGGCTGGCCTTCTGCTTCTCTGATGTTCTCATTTGTTACACCATTTCTGAACTTATTAGGAAGAAATGATTTTAGGTGAGAACGAGCATGCTTTCTGTTCTGCTAAACAGCAGTTTATGTGCAAAACTGCTCTTCAGGTGGGACTGTTCTATTTCTGCCTTTGCTTCATAAAGATCCACTGTATGGAACAGATGTGTCAAATGCAAGGTGTTTGGCAACCCTCTAATTGAGCTGGAGTCCCTGGTCACCCATTCTTCTCATGGTAGCCAGTGGAAGAGAATATTTTGGGGCACTTGGTATTCTGTGCCGGTCCTTGCTAGTTCCATTCCCTGTCATCCTAACCTGAACTATTTCTGAATAGTTGAAATTCTTCCTGAAATATTTTTGCTAAAGCAAGGTCTATTTGGAAACTCAAAAGCTTTTTTGCTGTCATGAGGTTCAGAGGTGGCTGTGCAGCCTGAGTCTTGCAGATAGGAGGTGATAATGCCCAAGTCATGCCCACTTTCTTTTTCTCTAAAACCATCTTAGCATTGTGGCATGGCTGCAGACTTGCAGCAGTTCTGAGTCATCAGTTCTTTACTCTGTTGTATGGACAACCTGCAGCCAAGATCATTTTTTTGTCACTTTTGAACAAGCTGCTTCTTTGGAAGCTAATTCTTAACAAGGAAAGCAAATTTTCTTCTAAGTGGTTAGGAAGTATGCCTGGAGTGTGACCGCTATGCTCCCAGCAAGCTGGAAAAATCTAAATAGGAATGACCAATGCATATTATTTTCATAAAGGCACAATAACTTTGGCGATGGTGGGTTTTGAATGTGTTATTTCACTTATTTCTGCCTTTCCCAGCCCCACTGTGGGATTCAGTGAGCTGTGACAGACTGCCTTGCTTAGATTTGAAGAAACCTGTGGGTATTCTGTGAGTCCATATGAATCAATATGGGAATTTCTGAGATGGCACACAGTCAAGGAGGTGCATCTGTTTGGAGAACAACCAAGTACATCAAACTGTTTTTACTGTTTGGATGTGTGAGTACCGGAAGGCCTGTGCTCTGGAAAGCAGATATTACAGCCCTTGGACTACAGCTTTTTCCATGTTTCAGAGGAATCTGTTTTGACAAGAGAGAAGACAACAAAATTTGAAATGTGAACCCAGCAGGTTTAATTTCAGGTTCTAGCCTGACATGCCTTGCTGGGAAGCCTGTGCTGGTCAGTCTTCTGACTGAAACTCTGCAGAGAGAAAACCTTGAGTAGGAATTGATAGACCTGATCTGTGACACAGACCTCCAACTGGATACTCAGCCCAGCCATCATTCTCCTCTGTAGAACCTCCTAGCAGCAGGCACAGAAGGATTGAGCAGGAGAGACCTGTGGTGCCACACCAGCTTGCACAACCCTTGGTGATGAGGATGTCTGTGTTTCTGTGAGTTTCTCTTAACCTGAGGCCTGTTACGAAGAACGATGCCTCTTTACCTGCACAAGTCAAGCTCTTCAAGGAATCTTCCTGATTCCTTTCCTGCTTGTTTTTTAGAAATCTAATTTCTTCTCCCTGTAGGACTTCAAATGTATTCTCTCTGTGAGAGAGAATACAGAACTCACTGGAGCTTGAACTTTTACTTTAATACTTGTCTCAACAGCTGTGCTGTGAGGGGCCTCGTTCAGGCACTACCTGCTGTTTTCTGAGTTTTCTGAAGTTGAATATACCTCCTGTTGAACGTTGCCTGACCTTGTCAGTGCCTGCCTGTCGTTATCTCTGGAAAATGGAGTGTCTGTCCAGGTATAATCTTGTATGTGTAGGCATGTAGGAACAGGGAGGAGGACAGAGCTCCTGCAATAGCCCTGCTGCCATACCTGCCAGAAATGGTGCCTCTACTGTCATTTAAAAAATTCCCTTGAAATCTCTGGAAAAGGGGTGGCTGCAGCTTGCTTTGTCTGTGCTTTGGAGTGTGCCACTTTCTCTGGGCAGCATCAAGTGCATTGTTGTGGATTGTTTGCCATAGTGTGTATGCTTCAAGCTTGAGAAGCCCAGGGAAGTTTCGGGGCCTTTCTTTGCTTGCAAGAACGCTTCAAAATGGGATAAAATCACTCCTGGCTGAGCACTGCCAGTGGCATGAAGCTTTATGCTGAGACTCCCAGAAGAAAATCAAAATCAAGGATGTCTGTTTTGAAACATCTGAAACATCAAATGAAGATGTAGAAATTAAAGATCCAGCACATACAGTAATTTCTAGCAAGTGCTGATATATTTAAATCCAAATGACCTTTATGTTCTTTAGGGTGTGGGACTCTGTGTGTGTGTGGTTAGTTACTTTGGGTACAGTGGTCTCCTGGAGTTCACTGTAGATGATTGCTGTTGTCCATACAGTCATCTTTGAAGACTCTCTTCTGGCTTAAGGGCACTAGCAAAATGCCTCTGTCTGCAGCAGAGCAGCAGAAACACTGGGGTATCCTCAGCTTAATGATTAGTGGCACAAGGTTGCTCAAGATAGAAAGTCCTAGAAATCTGATGTTCCGTTTTTATCTTCCAGTAAATGAGTCATGAGTGAGTTTTGTTGCTGTTGTTTGTTTTTAAGCCTGGAAGAGCAATTGGGAGCATCATCCTGCCTTCTGCATGACAAAACTTCGTTTGCATTCTGACAGATTCCAGTTCATGCTGAGTCAACATTCAGCATCAATTTAAGACATAAGAAGGAAATTTTCTAAGGCTTATGTACCCATGACCCTGCAGGCAAGAGTTCTTTGTCTGTGCTAGTCTGTGCTGTGGAAAGCCACCAGCAGTGTCACCATGTGGGAGCAGCTGTAGTTCAGTGCTGTGAGAATGCTTTCGGTCACCCTGGGAGCAGATGGTCAGCTCAGGCTGAGCTTAGGTGTGAACAGCTCACTGCTCAGGATCTCTGTGTTTTCTCCAAAGAACTCTGGCTAAAGGATCTTTGCAGAGACAGAGCTGGGGGCCCAAAAAGCAGTGAGTGGATGTGAGTCAACAGCATGTCCTCACACCAGGGAAGGCTGATAGCATGCTTGGCTTCATCAGCTGGAGTACAGCCATCAAGCTGAGGGGTTTGGCTCTTTTCTACTATTCACCTCTTGTGAGAGAGGTGTGCCTGAAGTTCTTCTGTCCTGCCCTGGGCTCCCTGGGGCATGGAGGGTGTGAGTGTCAGGGTTGTGAGCCCACTAAGGGGCAGTGGAGGTAGATGGGGCTGGAGCACACAACATTGGAGGAGAGGCTGGGAGCAGGGCTTGTTCAGAGCAGAACCTGTGGGGAGTGGAGACCTTAATGCTGTTCCACCACCTAAATTGCACGTTGCAGAGGGGAGGGACACAGACTATCCCCAAAGCCCATGCTGGTCAGTTGAGAACCAACAGATGCAAGTTGCAGCAGGAGAAATTCCAGTTAGCTAGGAGGAACAAATTTTTCACCCACCATGAATGTGCCAGATACTGGCGCAGGGGCTGAGAGAGGTGGTGAAATCTCCTTTCTTGGGAATATCGAAACTTGACTGGACAAACACTAGCAAGATTATCCTGAATTAGTCCTGCTGGGGCATTGGGAAGGAAGCTTCAGGCTCCTTCCAACCAAAATATGATGCAGTATTTTAGAATCAAGAACTGCTTCCAATGTAGGCAGGATCTCTTTCACAGTAGTAATAGTTGCACTGTTCCAATAAATACTAATAAGCAGTGTGGCAGGTTTTTTTACCTTGGCAGACAAGGTGGAACCAGATCAACCTGTCTTTTTCTGGAAGCATTTTATATGTAGTGGGTAATGTTGGTTTTAGCAGCTGGTATTCTGAGTAGAGAATGCAAGACCGTTTAGCGAAGAATTTGCAGCCAATCAGTGGCTGTATCTGGCCCATAATAGGGTTTTGTCTCACAATTGTTTTCCTCAGTCAGTTGAAAGAATCCTGTTTCAAATGCCTGCTGTTCCTTAAATATCACACAAAGTCAAGTCAGTCTGCAAAACACTGTGCTTTGGCAAAACCAAAACCACAGGACTTAGGTTGCCCTCCATCTTGCACCTCATGTTCCTTGACACAGGGTGGGTAGAATTCCGCGGTGCATGCATATCTGGTGCTTTGCAAGGCTTGTTCATGGACCAGGTGGACCTATGCTGAAGCAGTGAGACATGACTGAGCAGCTGTGAAGTATCAGCTTGTGAAAGCAAGCTCTCTATTCGTGGTTTTTTCCTTGCTTGTTCACATTGGCTGATCCACAAATCAGACAGTCCTTTTCTCTCCTTGGTGTCCTACAGGAAATGCAGCTTTCCAAAGAGAAAGAGCAGAAGAGCAGAGCAATAAAGCCCTATGACAGGAACATCAGCAGTTTGGCATCCTGACTGCTCTGACATCAGTGTGTAGCTTTGCTGACTGAAGGGAGTAAAGGTGTTTCTCCTAGGTCAAGGCAAGAAAGCCAAACAGAATTAAACTCCTGGATGGAGTTAGGAACTTTCCTGGTGCTGAGCTTTGGGCTACCATTTGGCACTATGGAATTTAGAACTTTGGAGAACTTTGCCGCCCTGTGCTTCCCAGCATCATGTTTTTTTCCTGAGATTGCTTAGAAAGCGACCAGTTCATTCTTCATCCTTGGACTAACCCTGCTTTTCTGTAGTTGCATGCAGTGGATATGTGATACTAACACCTTCCCTGCCTTTCCAGGATCACAGTGCACCGGGCTGTTTAGCACCAATGTGCTGGGAGGCTCCTCCAGTGCCCCCAACCTCCAGGACTACGCACGCAGCCATGGCAAAAAATTTGCCAGCAGCCTGACATACAAAGACGGTATGTGTGTTCCCTGGCAGCAGGGTGGTACTTTGTGGACGTTGGTATCCTGTGGCACAGACTTGGACTGCTGAAAATAGTGACAGCTGAATGTGTATTTTCACTGCACCTACAGTAAGGAATTTACGATATCCCAAGAAATTGTGGTGCATGGTAGGACAGACACTGTGAGAGGAGTTTTAGGCTGATGGGTGTTTTTGCTGGGGTCTGACTTTGGTCTGACATTTTAATACTACTCGCTGTTATGAATGGGGATTTATTGGTCCAAATGTTGAGTAGGTTTGTCCTGGTATGGAAATCCAGGAGATCACATCAGCTTGCTTACCTTGGTGATCTTGCTGATGCTAAATGAAGCTCTTTTTGGAGCAGTAATCCTTGCCCTATAGAAGATGGAACTGTCTCAAAGGCAGAATGATATACTTGGGCATGGATAAGAAGGACACTAGAGTGAGGCTGGGCACGCAGCAGAGACTGAGGTAGCTGTCAGGAAGCAAGGGCAATATATCTGAAAGGCTTGAGGTAAGTGGGCTGCTTGTGTGAAATACTGCAGAAGGACTGGAAAGTCTAGTTTCTGTGCAGTTGTGCAGAAACTGCCAGGAAGGTCAGCAAGACAATCTGGTGAAGGCACTTGGGCCGTGGGTGTGAGCGTTGCCCGATGCCCATGGATGCAGGTGCTGCAACTATGCCCTATCCTGCCAGCACTGGTGCCATGCACAGAGAGCAGCAGAGGGTTGTTACTTGCAAGGAAATTGGGGCACAGGGAGAGACTGAGCTGTCCTGGAGCAGTTGGAAGGTGTAATGCACAACTGCAGGTGTCCATTATGGTCCCAATAGGAAAGGCACTCAGACTGTAATTACTGATTCACATACCATTTTTTGGGACACTGAGCTGAGGAGCTCTGTGGACAGGGTCTGCACAGCATGCTGTGACCACGTTGGAAATCCACCTGATGTTGTACCACTGATCTGAATGGATGTAAAAGCATGTGTCTTGGATATCTCATCTTTTTTCTTTTGGTGTTTTAATCAATACAGAACGTGAGTGCCTTTCTAATTAGGATCATAATGGACACTAACACTGGTGGATTACAAGGTGGGGAGAGGAGTAGGGCAGTAATTTGGGGAAAACAGAAGGTTGGTTCATTTGAATTTTTGTCCAGTTTTGAGGCAAGGAAAATGGCCTAGCAAATCATGGTGGAAAGATGTTGTCCAATTCTCGGCCCTATTGGAACCCCCTGAGTGCTGTTATGTACACTGGCTTCCTGTGCTGCCTTACTTGTGTAAGAGAAAACTGAGCTGGTTCTCGCCTCCTCAGGGCACTCCCTGGCATACAGTGGGCTGTGAGTGACAGTGACAGGGAGGGTGATGTGGGAGCAATCTTAGCATCACTGTACCAGTCTGAGCTGCCCAGGCATCAAGTGCTGGCTACTCACATGTCACAGAATAAGCTCATGGTGTTTAGCATAAGACCGGGGTGTGAGTCATAGGGGAGCTGCTAGAAAGGCCAGCAAAGGACGTGGCTGCTGTACTTTCCTAACTCTGCAAGGAGTGGGAGCCCAAGACAGCACTGATTCTCAGGGAAAAGCATCAGAGACTGCTCTTTGCCCAGCTGGACATGGAACAGACCTGCTCAGTCCTAGTGCTGGGCTGCCTGTGTCTGTAGGCTGTGTAACAGAATGTTCCTACAGCTGGCTATGGGCATTTCACGGTTGAGTGTAGTCCTGCTGCATTAGCCTAAACTGAGTGACAAGGTCATTGTGTGCTGAGATGTAGCTGTACCCTCAAGTACCTAAAAGACAGACTTGGTTAACTGCCATGTGACTAACACAGCCCATAATTATTGGCTTGATGTTACACCTCTGTTTTCATGTTCCTTGGCATGCCCTGGCACCCTGTGCTACCAGCGCCTTGCTGCAATAAGGGCAACTGATGGGTAGGAGTTGGGAGCTTGGGAAAATAAGTAGGAGGCAGAAGGGCATTTTTTTTTTTTAGCTGCTGGGTAAGGTGGTTTGGAATGTGAAATGAGCCCTTGATTTACATGTTCCTGATTAAATGAGCACCAGTGAAATACTGAACAATGGAATTTAAACCAAACATCACTAGAGCTGGATGCAGTCAGTGACACAGCAGCTACAGCCGATGCTTGGAGGACATTTGTTTCAACGCCTTTTCCTCACTCATCGGGCTGGTAATGTTGAAAAGCTTTTAGATTCTGCAGCACATCTTTGCATAAACTCTTTGATAGTTTTTCATGGCTGCGATGCTTCAAGGTGCAGAGTGTGGCCAATAGCACTTCACCAATGTGAACTTGCCTTGTTCCAGGGAAGTTTCAAGGGCCCTTATTTCTGAAGTCTCTTTTGCTTGGAGCTGGAAGAGGGCTAAGGAGCACTTCAGCAGAAAGTTATCCCAATCTCAAGCTGAGGGAAGGTCCATGGATGGTTGATTTGAAACTGGCTTGCTTGAAGACAGGGACCCAATAAGCTGGGTCAGTGCCATTTCAGTTGCTGTGCCCTGAGGGCAAGAGGAAGTGTTGGGGTGGGATGGAGATGGTCAGCAGCTGACTGCAGCTCTAGGGCTTGGACACCTCTAAGGGATTGTGTGTGTAGGGAAGGTTGTTATGCTGTTTGTTGACTTTAAAGAAAGAAAAACAGTTTTTAGGGCTGTTACGCTGGTGGATGAAATTGCAGCAAGTGTCAGAGTTGGTATAGATACGTAATTGGGCCAAGCCAGTGGATGCAGCTAGAGGAGCGCAGTGGGGTTGCGGAGCATGAATTGGTACATTGGTGAGGGGGATATGCATACAGACCTTATGGACTAGAGAGAATGGATGCATGAAACATGAAGGAGAAATAAAAGGGTTTTCTAATATTTCCTAAAAGTTCATAAAGAGCAGCAAAAGGTATGCTTGGCTGGGGTCTCACATTAATTCCAGATACAGATGGTCTGATCCAGGCCATTCTTTTCCATGATAGCTGAGGAATTTCCAGAGTGGGAATAAAATTAAGTTTCCAACCTTTTTTTTTTTTTTGTGTGTCCTTATGGAGCCTAGTCCATGTCCTTTAAAGCCCATTGTTTGCACTCCGTTAGATGCACAGTATCTGTCCTTGCACTGTCTTTCTCATGTGTGATTTGTATGGGAGTGCTTGGCCTGTCCTGGGACATGGCCAGGAGAAGCCTGAGGACCACTCTGACAGGTGTATCCCAAAGCCTCTCCTGTACTGAAATGCTTTGAGCAAAGAACTGTAGAGGCATGTCTTCATGGATCTTCTGTTTCTTCCCTAGTCAGGTGATTTACCTTTAAACTCATAAATAGCTCTCTGTAACTTGCATTAAGAAGATGTTTTGAGCTGTACCTATGTCAGAACTCTTCAGTCCCTCTGCAGAATGGTGTTTGTTTTCTTTGGACAGAGGTAAATCCTGAGAACGATCCTCCTGTGGTGCTGCTGCTTGCTTGGTCGCGTGCTCTGGTGGCTGCAAGTATGGCCTGGCTGCATCCTGCACTGGACTGAGCCTGGTGTAGTGGGAAGGTGTGAGATGCTGTCTGTCACTGAGAGTGTGGCTGAGGTCTCTGTATTGTCAGGGGAGACCCTGGGCATGGGGAGATGCAGAGTGTGACGAGGCTGAGCAGTTCAGTCAGACCCGCAGGTGGATTGTCTTAGGTGCTACTGCAGTGCCAGTGGGAGCCGCTGTTGTGGAGGTCAGGAAGGCAAACCTGCAAGGATAGTTGCAAGCATATGAGGGTAGGGAGATCGTTCAAAGCAGGCTGTTAACTGAGATGATCTGTTTTTATTTCCTCAGAGCTCTTGTCTATGCCAGCCGTAAAACGATTTTCTGTGTCGTTTGCAAAGCATCCGACTAATGGTACGTTTGCTTCCTTGACTTGACGTTCCTTCACACTTCTAACCCCACGCTCACGTTCAGTTCTCTCTGCACATGTTCTCCTCTCAACCTTCTTGTGGTTTTTTTGTCTGTGTATCTAGTGTCCAAACATGTTTCACCTTCCCCCATTGTCTCATTGTGACTAATGTGTTCACTCATCCTGTTACTGCTCAGTGGTGCCTCTGCTCTCCCCTGAGGGGTCTTTGTGTCCCAGGTGAAAAAGCAAAAACTGTGGCTCTGTGAGTGGACTGCTAAAGCAGCTTTTAACTCCTCTGTTGACATTAAGGCCTTCTGTCATTCTCCCTTTCAGGGGGGTAGGGGCTCAGGGGAGACTGTCGCTGGATTGGGGTGTGATATCCACTTCATATGCCAGAGCATCAGCAGCTTTGGTCCTCCATTTCCGCACTGCAGATTTACAAGATGATAACAAGGATAGCCTTAGCCCAGCTCTGTGTCACCTGGAAGAGCCCACTGTAGGGTGGGAGAGAAGGAGGTGCCAGCAGCATTCCCTCTGCGCATGGTGTTCCATGTCAGGAGTACTGGTGGCCTCATGGCCTCCTATTTGCAAACCTGTCTTTTAGGCTGTTTGTGTGGTTCCTCCAAGTACGGTGATGTTGATA
Source organism: Myiozetetes cayanensis (assembly GCF_022539395.1). Taxonomy (NCBI): domain Eukaryota; kingdom Metazoa; phylum Chordata; class Aves; order Passeriformes; family Tyrannidae; genus Myiozetetes; species Myiozetetes cayanensis. The sequence continues at coordinate 20,617,849 of NW_026087048.1, forward strand.
CAGGTAGGCTCACCTTTCCTGCAGACCTCAACATGGGAATGGTTTCTCTCCAGAGTTTTGTCTGCTGTTGGTGGACAGCGCTGGCTCGGGCCTGCTGCCCTCCTGAGGTGGGAGGGAATCAGCATCGTGCAGTCACCTGCTTCACCCCATCCTGCCCATAGCTCTGGAAAGGCTTGGTGAAGGACGTCTGCCAGTGCTTCTGCTGACTTACTATCTCTGCTCCATGTTGCTACTAACCTGACACTCAAAAGTGGGAGTCCATGAGGTTACAGACCACTAGCTCTGTGCAGCAGGTGGCTTGAACTAGTGTTTACTCTCCAAATCTTGCACAGATACTTTTAAAAAGGTTTCCCGGTATGGCTCTGCCCCTCATGCCTCCTGCTGTTGAGAGGAGTTGGAACCAAAGCAGATCACTGAAGGATACCGTGTGAAGTATTTTTGCCCTACGTGATCAAGGCAACTTCTGCAGTCTTGTTGTGAATATGAAGACATCTTGCTCAGTATGGTCTGGAAGATGAATGAAATTCAGAAGACTGTTTTGGGAAGGATGAAAGGTGAAAGGGCAGCTCACTGTGGTTCTACTGGTTCAAATAACTGGAGGGAATCTATTCTCCATTTGCTTGGATTTGCTTTTCCCAGAGTGGCCAAAAAACTGCTCTGTTTGTCTGTATGTCTGGACACCATCTGAGCTCCTGTGGTGTATGTCAGCAGGGTGTGTTGTTCTATCTTGCCTGCGAAGCTTGCACCCAGCTCCAGCCTTCCCTAAGTCACACTGCAAAGCAGCTGCCCATGCTCCAAATTTAATAGTGTGAAACTGGGCATCAGGTTTCTTCCAAACACCCCAATGAATATTTCTAATGGAAAAGTGGTCCTTAATCAAGAAAACAAAGACGGGGTCCAGCAAGTACGAGCTTGAAGTCAGGGATATTTGGTCTAGGCTTGGCACTGCTTTGAGCAGAAAGGATGTTTAACCACATGAACCACTTACCTGAGGATGCAAAAACTTCCCAGCTCTGAGTCTGTTTTTTTTTTTTTCTGGAGAGCTGCCTCTGTGTGGTGAAATGGGGCAGGTGAGCCACAGCAGTGGCCAAGCACAGTGTCAGGCCAGGTGGTTTATGCCCTGGTCACATGAATCTTGGGCGTATGATGTGCGTCCTGAGGCTGTGCACGTGGAGAAGACATGCATGCACGCTGGTGTCTTGTCTGCCATGCAGGGATATCACAGAAGATTGCACAGGGCTGTTCTCAGAGTCTAGAGGGAAGGTCAGCGCTTCTGTAGGCCCCTCTGTTCTTCCACACTCTCAGCACTCTGCTCTCAGCCAGACCTTGCTGTCCCCCATGTCCCTTGCACAGTCTCTGCTCATTTGATGCTGGGTCATTTGCTCTCTGTCCCACGTGCTGAGGTGTTTGGCTGCACTTGAATGCAGGACTTGAATGCTCTGTTGGCATTTTGGATTTCTCATCTCAGCTGCGGGAGGGCGAGTGTGGGCCTGAGCCTGATCTTCCTATCTAGCCAAACCTGAACTATATTCGACTTGGAATGTGGCCTAAAATTTATTCACTTGTCAGACTTCCACTTACAAAGATGAAGCCTCGCTGTTCAGGCGTTGTCCTGTGCTGCAGCCAGGCGAAGGCTGAGCCGGGAGGGAGGCTGGCCTGCCCTGCTGTCGCTGGGGAGGACACAGCTCTAAGGGCATTCCTGACCTGCTCACTGCGGGAGGGATTGGGCTTACTGTGTGGTGTGGGTCCTTCTCACCCAGCAGCCCTGGTGCTGACAGATACATCCCCACATCTCCACAGCTTCTCTGTCCCCAGCTGCACCTACCCTTCTCCTCTCACTCTCTATGGCCCCTTTCCTCCAGATGTGTTGGAGCACCAGCATGTTGCCCAGTTGCTGCGCCGTTTTTCCTCTGACTGTGCCACGAGCCGGACCATCTCCCTGGATGCCACCCTAGCCCATCACCTGCAGCAGTGCTCCTACCACCTGCGCCTCTTCAGGAGCTGGCTGATCTCAGGGCAGGATGACTTGGAGTGTCTTTACGGTACTGCACGCTGCAGCTGCCTCCGTCCCGTGCTCTTGTAGCTGAGCAGGGACCACTGTCTGCTTGAGAATGCTTTGCTTCTAAAAAGGAAAGCCTTTCTCTCACTGCATCCCCAAGGTCTCTAGGCTGCTGCTGCAGCAAGCTGTGTGTGCTGTTGTACCAGCAGTTTTGGAGCCTTAGGCAGGAGCCTTTCCACATGGAGCCAGTGCTGTGTCACAGAGAGTCCACACTCCTGTGTAGCTGTAACAGCTCTTTCCATCTTTGGCAATTGTTGCCTCCTTCCTTTAGCTAGGGTAAGCCCTTAAGTTCCCTTCAGGGTAGGTGCTAAGCTCCTACCAACGGGATGCCCAGCTGGCAGGATGCCCCATGCAGGTCTTGGTGGGATACCATGGGGTGTCACCTTAGTAATGGAGGAACTAAAGTGAGTAGTGAGAGTATGGGAAGAAGAGGTTAAGTAGGTGCTGCAGCTGGTGACATGCTGAGTGAAATTGCTGTGGAAATTCTGGGACAGTGAGTGCTTGTGGGTGTGTTGTTTCTAGAGAAACTGAGACAGGGTAGAGCTCAGCTTCTGTGGCTGCACTGCATGGCATCTGTCCTGCCTGATAGGGCCTCTCAGTGTGTCATGTCTGGTGGGAAGAGGTAGACGACTTGAGCATTGAATCCAGATGTTATAAATCAAAACTTGCTGCTGTTTCTCTGATGTTTTTCAACCTCTGACACAGATTGGAAGTCCGGTGCATGGAGGCCTTGGAGCTTCTTCCACCACACAGGTGGAAGGATTGCTGCTCCCTGAGTGGGGCAGTGAGCTGGGATTGGCTGCTGAGATTTAGTTGCACCATAGAAGCTGCTCAGAGCATGCGGCTTGCTGAGCTGTTTGGTGTGATGCATGGACCCCATTTTCCATTCAGACCCACAGGTGGAAGAGGCACAGACAGTACAGCCTTCTGTGTAGTGAAGCAGCAGGACTTTACAGAGCCCAGAAGATTAGAACTTTTCTTACACAGTCTGTTTTGAGACAGCCCTTTCTGTCAAGCAGGCAATTTGGAGACAGCAGTTGCTTTTCATATGTAATTAGGACAATTCTTGGTCTCCTGGCAACAGATGCTAAAGAGGAGCAGTAATTGCTTCAGGGGAAGAGATGCTGAATCACAGGGGACTGCTCCAGAGCCAGGGCTGAGCTTCGCCTGCTGCAGGTCTCTGCCGTGTGCTGTGAGCTCAGGTGGGGAGAGGAAATGAGCTCAGTGCTTTGGGCAGCAACACCCCAAATGCTGCAGCAGGGTGCTGGGAGGTGCAGCCTGGCCTAATGCAGTCAGACCCAGGAGTTACATACTCCTGATGTACCCAGCACAGCAGCCATCCCAGGTGGAAATCAAATCTCTGCCATCAGGGAGTTCATTCTTGCAGTTTTCTCAGTGTTTCATCAAGCCCACAGTTCATTGGCGTGTTTGGAATTCCTGCCGAGGCCCTTCTCTGAGCAGGCATAGCTGACAGCCCAGGTTTCCTCCTTGTGAAAACTGCATTCTCCTGTCCTCTCTCTCTTGGCTTTCCACTGTACTTCTATCCACACAAAGAAAACATGAATTAGATAGAATCGATGAGTCAAAAGTATGCAGTTGGCATCTGTAATTGGAAAGATCAGCTGTGGAGCCCTGAAGTAACGTCTGGGAACCTGTGTGGTCCTAGCTAGGAAAAAGAATAGCGTGAAGTTCGTGTTGGTAAGAATTTATCGTGGTACTGGAACCAAAGGTCAGCTGTGGAGAAACAGAGTGGCTCCGGGATAACGAGCGGGTGGTGTCCAATGTAAATAAATTTCAATGACAAGGACAAACAGCCCCAAACTCCTATATAAAATAGAGGCCTCTGATCTGACCATCACCACTTGGGACAATGTGAAAAAGGTAGAAATTTGCAATCTGGAAAGGATGTTTGTAACAGTAGTCATAGCAGCGTGGTGGAGATCCACAGTTTCATGGAGTTCCAGGAGCAAGGAGGTTTCTAATGAAGTGAGTTGAGACACTTTGGCCAGAAGTGTTTTGTTCCACACTCCTTACCATGGTATCTGGGGCATTGGGAGCTTAACAGGAGTTCAAGGGGAGGCTGGAGAACATGGAAGAGACACATCATGTCCAGAGCAGTTCTGAGCTATGGGTCACTGGTGGTTGGGGCACTGCTTGGGGAAGAGTCGTGTGCTTTATAGACTTGTACTCCTTCATTTGAGCCACTTCTGGCATTGTCGACAGAGGGATGCTGAGCTAGGATAGACCTTCAGGCCAACTAATGGCTTAAATTTATGCTGGCTAGCAAAAATCCTTGTCCATGTACATACCATGTGTGCATATATAAACATATATCAACATACATGTGGCATGTTGGAGTTTTCCCAGCAAAATAGAGCTGGAGTGACCATGCGTGTCAGAGAGGAACCTGAGTGCTTTCATCTGTGCTGAGACTGGACAAGTTCTTCTTCACAAGAGCTGGCATGCAGAGCTTTGGAGTACAGACCTTCTGGGGATGTGCCACACGCCGTTGGTCTGCCTTTTGCTTCCGAGGTCTCCAACAGAAAGGAAAGGGCACCCTCTCCACTCCAGTGTAGAGTTCTCAATTGGAGACCTGAGTAGTTACTACTCAGCAACTTCTGCTAATCAAATTTTAGTAATGTCTAATGACGACTCTTTTGAGGCCATCTGCTGAGAGGTAGCTGTTCACAAGAATTTTGTGTGTTCTACTGCCTGCTGGAGTCTCCTAGAAACCTGGAATTCTCTGATTTAGCTGGATGATATGAGACAGGTGCAGGTCTCTGTTTGCTTTATGTGGTGTAGTGTGCTAGATGATCTCTGCCAAAGGGTCCTTCTACCCAAATCATCTTCTTAATACTCTTATGAAGTGTTAGTATGAGGCAACTCCAAAACACTCTTATTCTAAGGGGAGGGTCATTCCTTCCTTGAACATCTGGAATTCTTCCTAACCCAGGGTTACACCAAGTAGACTCTCTGCTTGTGCAGTAAAGCGGGCACATGCTGAGGACATGAAGCACTGGGGAGAAGAGCTCAGACTGGGACATGGTTAACTCAGCTGTAAAGTGAGTGGGTCTTCAGCTTTGGCATCAGTGTGCCTGGGAGAGTCAAAACAAGCCTTGTGACTCTCTGCCTGGGTCATACCTCTGCTCTCACCTTCAGAGCAGCTCTTCAGGCAGTACTGTTTCCACTGCAGCTGCATCAGGATACTGCTGCACTATGATTCAGAGGGAAGATTCACCCATAGCTGCTCCTTCACGTCACACACTCTCCTTGGACAGCCAAAATAACACAAGGCAGACTTTTCTGCCTTGTGTATCTCAAGGTTATTCCTGTAACCAAATCTTGCTTTCTTTAACTGATGGTTTCTTCCTATTACTGAACAAAGAATTGGGAGACATAGCTATGGTGTACTGTACTCCTTGCCCAGAGACAATGACTGTTGACTTTGGGGTTCATTTTAGCTACTCAGCTCTGCAGACCCCTGGCACATGCCTCTGCCTTTAGGGCAAGCCCAACTCTGGAGGACACGGATTGCCCTCTGTGCCCCTAATGCAGCTGGTGTACTCAAACATGGATGACATGAAAAATGAAACTTGGTACAAAATGGGTGGAATTCTGTCCCATTTCTCATGCTGTTGTCTGCATTGCAGACTCCTGCCCTGCAGGCCCCAGGAAAAGAGTTTGGGCAAGCATCTGCAGTGGCCGTGCAGACAGCACAGGGTGACTGTCAGTCTGGGATGGTTCCTATGGCTTGCTCTCACATTTTGTTTTTGTTGTCCCTTCCCAAAGGTGTTGATTCTTTGCTATCTGTGTGTGGTGCAACAGTGGTCAGAGGCTTCACTGGGGACACGCCAGGGTTGCAGTCCGTAGCAATAGCTGCTGCCTTGGCTGTGCAATGGGGGCGTGAAGCCACTGGTGACCTCTCCCCAGCAGCTCACCAGGTCCAAGGAGGTGTGCAGGGAAGTGCACTGCCATACACAAAGGAGAGGGGCTCTTTGAACACAATAGTCATCCATCTTGAAAAGGGAAACTTTGGCTGTTTTCTCTGCTTGCTCAAGGGTGGCTCAGTGCTACAGTGCTGAGCAAAGCTGTGCAAGAGGCACCTGGCACTTTGGGGGTACAGGTATATCATTTCACATCAGCTGTGTGTCAGTGTCTAATGTTTCCTCTAATGCTGGACCTTTGATTTCCTCATCTTATTAAAGGGGTACCCAAGCACTCAGATCCCCATCTGTGTCCCCAGTGTATCTTGTAAGAATGTTTCTTGGCCCTATGTTATATTCAAACTTCTTCTCTTTTTCTTTCCAGACCCCAACACCTGACTCCTCTCAAACCAGATTCTGTTGTGAAATGAGAGTAGCCTCATACTGGACTGCTCCACAACCATCTCCCATGACTTGTTTTGCCCTCACCGTTTTTCTTTAGCTCTGTCTCCCAGGAGGCCTATGAAAAAATAATGAGCATACATTCTTCCTTACTCAGCACTTCCACTCTTAAGACTTCTCATCAACAAACAGAAGAATGTGATCTTTTTCCCGTGTCTTACAATTCCGCATCCTAGCCAAGGATTTGTTATCCTGCCTGTCTTGAATTATGTTGTTAGGCATAGGTAACCTTGTGGATTCTGGAGGGGTTTTTATCTCCAGCAGTTGCTATGTCAGTGAACGTCTCCACTGGCTCATGCTCCTTGCTTCTTGCAGAACTGGGTTAGATGAGGGGATTGGAACAGCCTGTCCTGGAGGGAACTGGAACAACTGACTGCACTTTGCAAACAGGTGCTCCAGGGCTTCTCCTGAGGTGCTGCCAAGCTGCAGGAGTCAGTTCTAACCTGTCAGTGTGCTGGACAGCATTCGTAACACAGATTGCATCAAGAACTCCTTTACTTTTTGCATTTCAAAATATTTTCCCTTCTTTGTAGAAACAAACCCAGTTCCTTCCCAGGGTCTTTTTGAGCTCCTTGGAGGGAACTGGGGAGTCACAGAATGGGAAGCCCAAACTTGAGGAGATGAGAGGCCTTTAAACTTGAGGCCAGCAGAGCAGGAGGAGGGCTCATTCCATACACCTCTTGGTATATGTTTTTCCCTTGCTTCTCTGACAGTTCAGGGTGGTTTGGTTCCACAAGGCATTTCTGGGAAGCTGGGATGAAGAGGAAGATACTTTGCTGTAACACTCTGCTGGCTTGAGCAGCAAAGGATTTATTGTGAATGGTTGTGTTGCAGCTTAGCTCTGATTAAGTGTTTGTTACACACTGAGGTATCTGCTTGTTCTGGGTTTGCTGGCAGCAAAGTCTGGTTAAGGGGACAAAGAATTCATTGCCCATCCCCTCCTTGGGACACAGCGTGTCAGGGGTGCACAGAGGGCTGCTGTGAGAGGGAGGTGCCACAGCGAACGCTCCCTGCAGTGGGGAGGTGGGGCTGTGCCAGGCAGGGGGCCTCCAGCACTTCGACCCCTTTAATGGAAATTTTGTCAGCATCACTCGGTTTCTATTTGGCTTCCCTAAGCATGGGCACTGTGCCAAACTCTCGTCAAGGCCAGCAGAAGGGTCACAGGCTCTGCAGCAAACGCGGCAGCTGGCAGACACATTTCCTCCTCTCCCCTCCATGTGTGCCCAGGCGCTTGCTTTCAGGTCTATTATTGCATGGGATTGCCTCGTGGTGATTTTCTTGGCCTAGAAGAGGTGACCTGAGGCCTGAGTGTGGCTGTTGTTTGATACCCAGAGTGCCCAGCTCCTTCAGCCATGAAGTGCTCCTGCATGGATTTACCTTGCTGTTTGCTCTACTCATTTTCTGATTGGGTCTCTTCTAGGTTTTGAAGGCTGTTCCATGGTTCCCACCATTTATCCCCTGGAGACCCTGCACAACTCCCTCTCTTTGCGACAGGTCAACGAGTTCCTGACAGCTGTGTGCAGGAGTTGCAGCGAATCGCACGTCCAGTCCACTGCAGGTACTGGTCAGGTGGGCTTGTCTCTGGAGAGGCAAGGAGCACTCCGGGTCTTTTACATTCTGGGGACAGATCAATCTGATAGGACTGGAGATAAGCGCAGTCTCTGGAACCTGTTCCAGAGTGCTCTAGCCCAGGGGTCAGAGCCATCCTAGGCCACTTACTTTGGAGACAAGTAATCAGATGGATCTGGCTGTAGCTGGTGACTACAGCGATGTGGATGCAAACTCCAGCGTGGGAAATCTTAGCCTCATGTTCCCAGGAGCTGATGGGCAAGCATGGCTCTGATTTGGCTAGTCTTGAGCTCTTCCCAGAGTACCTGATCCTGGATGCTGGGTTACAAGCCGTTCCTTTATGTCTGTCTGAATATTACTGATTGTGTATTTTTTTTCTTGAAGCTTTGTTTGATTCAATGATTGGTAGCCAGATACCAGGAGACCCCTTTATGTCCCAGCGAATCCTGTCATCATCCTCTTTGCCATTGCGCCAGCGTTCAGATAAGCCCCCTTGGTGTGAGTGTGCTACCTTCTTGATTGCGGTGAATGTGGTGGGGAGGGAGGGAAGTTTGTGAAGGTCAGGGAACTGATCTGGCTGAAAACAGTTTTTTAATCCTCCTCCTTTATTGGATTAATCTGTATCTGTTCTCTAGTTTTGCTCATTGTGCAATATAAGTCAAGGATAAGCATTAGTAGAGAATCAATGTTTCCTGCTCCAGCATTGACTCCTGCTCAGCATTCAGGAATTGTGTGTCAGGAACCAGGAGGAGTAAGTTGAGACTGAGACTGGTCCATAATAGTGGTCCATAATAGTGAGAAAATGAAAGAGAATGATTTTATTCTCAAAGCCATCACATTTTGCTCTGTGACAACAGAATCCAGTCTTGGTTGTATGCCACTGGATTACAGGATGGAACTGTGCTGTGTGTGATTGAGTTTTCACCAGCTGAGCTACCAGAAACACCCCAAAGACCAGCTGCAAACCCCTGCCAGGTTGCCTGGCATGTCGACAGCCATCACATGTTGGTTGTAGAACTGCGGGACTGTGACAGTTCGCGTGACCAGCTACGTTTAAAATTTTTCTTCCTCTTTGCAGACAGCAGTGGCCCCTCCAGTACTGTCTCCAGTGCAGGCCCGTCCTCCCCAACTTCTGTGGACAACTGTGCTCATTTCAGCTTCACTGAGAAACTTTCCATCAGCCCCCCAAAAAGTGAGGAACAACTGACTAGACAGTCTCCTGAGCAGGAAGAGAGTCAGCCTCCAGGCAGAGGGCTTCACAAGGAGGGGGGGGTGTTTGGGCTGTCAGTGGCAGAGCCAAGAGTTTCAGAGACCCTGACCTGGAATAAAGGCCCAGAGCCAGGCAGGCTGTGCAGGAAGGAATTGGCAGAGGACACTAAACCAGAGGAGAAGAACATGGAAGAGCTGGATGAAGATTCATCTGGGGAAATGTTAGATTCAAGTAACCCAGGAAACCCAAAGTGTGGTGTAGGGTCTGACCTGAGGCTGGCTGGGGAGAGAGTGAAGCCAGGTGAGGGATGTGTTGGGGGAATGACTGGCCTGGATCAGTCTGGGCTGTCCAAAGAGGTCCTGGTGCCCTGTGAAGAGGAGCTGCTGGGAGAGGTGTTGAACCCAGAGCATATGGGCATGGAGCTGCTGGGGGACAGTGCTCTGTCAGACCAGCTTCTCTCTGGTCACCTATGCCAGGTGCAGGCACTGCCTCCTGAGAAAAGCCTGGAGGAACTGCAGCTGCTGTGTCAGGAGGATCAGCAGAATTAGTGGCTTGCTGGACAGCACACTGCAAGCGCTTCTAGCCTGGAGGTAACCCAGCTTCCTGCACAGCACCTCATGCAGTTGGCGGTCCATAGCACCGAAGAAGCTGTGTCCCAAGGCCACAGGACTCTGGAGTGTGAAAGGATCTGCTCTGCTCTGCTCCTCCACAAGCCAGCTCTGCCATTCAGCAAGAATGCTTGCCTTGTTAAATGAGCAGCAAATGCAGTCCTGGTACTGGCATGGCACCTCCATGGAGCAGGGACGTGGTGCTGCACTGGTGTCCCAAAGTCTGTGTGCTTGCTGGGACAGCAGCATTAGAGGACTGGTACAACCAAGGCTTTTGGGGTGGTAAGTCCAAGGGGACAGATACTTCCTCGAGACTTTTTGGCCCATAGCCTTCAGAAAAAGGCATTCTGGGCCCAAATTAATTGGATCTGTCACAACCACCAACCTCTTCTCTGTTTCTTCCTCCTCTCTCAATCCCCACTGCTGGCCACCAAAACCAGGTCCAGAGAGTCAATGACAGGAAGACTAGGAGAAGCAAAAAGCATTCTGAATGTGGAAAGGAGGGTAGTGAGGGCATTGAGTTCAAGACTGCCACTTGCAAGCAAACATCTCTTTGGCATGGCCTTGGATGTTTTCCTGCTGCGCTGAGGCAGGCAGGAGCATGGGGATCCAGCCTGAGAGAGGTATGCAAGGAAGATACACACGGGTTTTTTTTTCTCGTCCCCAAGGGTCAAACAGGGTACAGCTCTGAAGTCTTGGTGACAGAAATTAAAAGAAACTGCTCTTTGGACAATTCAGGACTATTAGAAACCAATAAGGAGAAATCTTTATGATATAAAAAATGAGAGGTATTTAATTCATATTTATGTAAATGCCTTGTGAGCACAAGCCTGAGGGCGAGATTGATACGGGTGTCCCTGCCGCATCCCAAGTGCCGGCCAGGGCTGTGCTTCCCACTCCTCCTATATTTATGGACAAGTCTGCGTGTTTGTCTGTAGCTAGAATATGTGTTTTTGTGAAGCTGTGCCCAAAGATCTCTATGCTGTGTTGTGATGACGTGTTCACAGTAAATCTGTGCTGTGGCTCCAGCATTTCTCTGTCTCATGCTGACTTGGCAGCAGTGTGCGTGTGCCAGAACTTGCAGGTGCAGCCCTGCTTATGGCCACTGTTCTGGGACAACTGTGGCTGAAGTCACACCCAGAGTGAGTGCACAGGCTCAAGGCCAGGTACCTTTTTTTCTACATAGAAGAACCGGTCATACTAGAGAAGAGGTCCTGGCTTTCCAAGTCCCAGGGTGGTTTGTGATAGAATGAAGACACTAGGACAGTGTGTTCGGCCCCTTTCACTTAGTCCTCACCTTCCGGTCATTTCAAGTACATCCTGGGTGCTGTGTCTTCTTCCTCATGCCCAGTAATCCTGAGCTGCCAGTTTGGGTATGTGAGCAAGGTCACGTTTGTTTGCACTGGGAATGTAGCAAGTTGTGCAGCTGGGGGTCCAGAGTGTACTGGGGGCAGCCTGGCCCCTCTCGTGCCAGACTGTGCCAGCCTGAGGAGGTGAAAGGCCTGCCCTGCCCTCTGCTCTCCCTGTGTTACAGTCCTGCACGAACAGAGACCTTGGCCATGGGGCTGCAACCGGCCCGCAGGCTGAGAGACCGCACAAGATGCCCCTTGGGCACTGCCCACAGCCCTTGCCCTGCACTGCATGGCATCTGCTGCCACCAGCAGCAGCCTGGGCAGAGCAGTCACCCTGAGGGATCCAGCAGCACCTGCCGCAGGGCGTCATTACTGAGAGAGGCCTGGAGCAGGGCCCTGTGGGGTGGGGGCCTGGCTCTCAAGCCACACAGCCACATGCTCGTCACTGCACACCTTCGGGAAATGCATTGCGATCACAGCACCTTGGTTACCAGGAGCATGGTTTGTGGTAAGTTTGTGGTTCCTCCTCTGTCAGCACCAGCTTTGGCAGCTACTCTGAGCTCTCCATCAGGCACTGCACAAGCTGTGGTGCACTCCATGGCCATCCTTCTCTCTTGAGGATCGTAGCACAGAACTTGCATTCCTTTTCCCTTGCATTCACCTGTGCTATTGTTTTCCCCTGAGGACAGCCAGGCAGGAGCAGATCTAACTGGGCATCAGCCTCTAGACTGCATCACCACACAGGCAGAGCAGCAGCCATCCCCATTTTCTGCTGAGTAACTGAGAGTTCCCCTTGCATGAAGTCAGGTCAGAGTTCTGCAGAGGTGCAAAAGTCCTGCTTCTGCAATGGGGACCGAGGGTGCGGGATCCCCACTGTGCCTGGCCCCAGCCCTGAGACAGCAGGTGCTCTGCCTGCCACAGGGCCAGAGATCTTTCCAAGGAGTGCTGGCAGCGCTGGGCAGAGCTACCACTCCCAAGGAGTGCAGGGACAGGTACAAGGCCACAATGGAAAGCATGATTCGGGAACTGTGAGGTGTGGCAGGATCCCAGGACAGACAGGCTGTGCCAGGCTCCTTGCTGGATTATCAGGTGCTGCGTTCCCACCACCCAGCCCTCAGCCACCTGTGCAACTGTCCCAGATGTCCCATAGAGGGACCCACCAGTCACCCTGCTGGGGCCAGTGGGGCTGTGTCCCAGACAACCTCTGTGTCTCTTCCCTGAGACACAGGTGGTTTTAGCAGCTGCAGGTAAAGGTGAAAAAGCTGAGGCTTGCCTGAGCTGGGAGACATGGGAGGGTGACACAGTAGCTGTGTCTTGTGCCCCTACCTACAGTGTGGGCTCACTGAAAGAACAGTTTGAAACTGGTGATGTTTTTGTTCGCAATTAATGTGGCTTTATTATTAATGTGTTGGGCTCCTCTCTTGACAGCAGTTAGTTACAGAGTGTTTCACATGGAAAATGGGCAAAAGGACAGAACTTAAGGAACTAAATTTGAATAGAAGTATGATGCTGAAGAAAAGAATCAGGGCTCTGTTCTTAAAACATTTAGCATAGAAGAAGCTAGGAGCACAAGTTGCCATTTCAATACAGTTAAGACATTCACTTTTTTAATTATAGGTTTAAAATAGTATTTTTTACCTATTACATACAGGAAGATTACGCGTTGTTGCCCACATGCAGAAACAAGCAAAAGCAGAGTTTAACTGTTTCTCTCTACAGTGTTGTATTGCCCCTGGCTCCAAGTAGGTCCTGCTGGCTCCTGTGGCCCGAGCAGGCTCAGGCTCTTTACAAATTGGCATCTTCATAAGTTGTTTTCCCCATAGTTTTTTAAGATGGAAAGTGGGGCAGGTGGAAGAAGACAGGGAGCGAGAGAAGCTTAAGGCAGAACAGACTGCCACAAAAAACTGAAACTAAAATGTGGAGCCTTGAGGGCAGGGAATTGAACTGGCGTAGGATAAAGCTGTCAAAGCAGCAGAGCTGCAGAAGGCAGGAAAGGAGCGCGGAGGGCAGTGTTCCTCCTGGAACCCACCGCTGGCCGCACTCCTGCTGGAGGACGCAGGCACCTCACAAAGCCTCACTATTACTGCTGCTTAGAACCGCTTCAAGTTTAAAATTGAGAAAACATTCAGGTGTGGGTCTATCTAAAATTAGTGCATTAGCTTTTACATCTAGTCACATATAGGGATCCTGGGAGCCAGTGAGGGCCACACTTGTGCCTCTGGTGCCTGGCACTCTGCAGCTGCCACCACGGTGGGTGAGCCAGGGTCTCCCCAAAGCACTGCAGGCAAATCCCTCCAGCATTCTGGGAGGGAACAGGGCAGGTTTTGTACTGCCTGCTACTGCCAGAACCAACATTCATGGATGCTGACCCCATTGGGGAACATTTATTCTACTGGCAGACACAGGGTAATTCCACGGTTAAAATCAACACAGCACAGGGCAGGGATTTGCTAAAGCCCTGAGTAAGCTCACATGCTCCTAACGAGGGCTGTATCCAAAAGGACTGGCTGTGCCTTGGGGAGGCTGCTGGCCTCAGGCCTTGTCCTGCAGCTGCTGGGTTTTAGATACAGCCTTGCAGAGTTGTTTTGGTTGCCAGCAAGTTCTCTGTGGTCTTTTTATGTTGTTATTTAAATTGCAGCATGTAAGTATTTGTACTGAGAAACCTCTGAACTGACACTAAAAGCACATGGTATCATGTTAACATGTATAAATTAAAATACTAAATCGACAAAAAATGCATCTTAACATAAAAAAAAAAATATATAAGTTAAATGCGAGATAGATATTTCCCTAGAAACTCCATTTTTATCCTAGGAGCAGGTTTCTAAGCAGCATTTTCTTTCTGCCAGAAAACTAGTACTGAGACTTAAGTGTCCCAGGCAAGTGCAACACAGGGTCTGATGATGCTCATGGTGGAGTCAGCCCTTGGCTGAGGGCGAAGCGCAGTGGGTGACACAGCAGATAGAAATACCTTTGTGCTGAATGTCAAGCCTTGCAGCACTGCTTTCTATCTCATTCCTCCTTCCCCAGAGGACAGTCTGCTGCCACTCTCTTTGTCTTACAGAAAGATAAAAGCCATCTTTGTGATAAGACCTTCTGTCAATGCTCTTGGAGGTGGCAAAGATGCAGCTGGCTCAGTGCACCTGAGCACCCACGCTCCTGGAGCTGCTCTCCCTTCAAGGAGAATGGGTCTCCCACACTGGAACAGGTCCGCATACCAAGGAGGTCCTGGGTGACTGCTCAGTAGCCGTGGTCCACTCACAGCACACAACTGTGCTTCTGTCAGGATGACCAGAGAGCAAGGACAGATGCCCACAGTGGTGTCAGGGAACGAGCTGCAAGGTGGCACTGCACGGACTAGCAGCACCTCACCTGCGCTGCCAACACATCCCTGCCATGACAGGGGGAAACTGAGCGTGACTACATTTGCTACACTACTTTCTCCTGAGTGCTTTGGGAAGGGTGTTCTCTTTCCTCATACCACAGGTTCTATTCCCCACATCCTGGACACTTGGGGGGACAAAAAAAAGCTTGAACACAACTCTGAGGCTTGGACCCTGGCACACAGGCAGTGAGGACATGGCTGTTGTGGCAGAGCTGGCACGCCCAGCAACACTGGCCAGGCACCAGCATCCCCCGCAGAGCCTGCACGCTCCCAGTAGCCTCACCACAGTCCTCCAGAGCCTTTCAGTTAGGGACAGGAAGGTTTCTCATACATCTTGGGCCAACAATGGTTTCTGCTGTCGAGGGGGCTGTAGTTGTGCGTTTGGATGCTCTTTTTGTGTGACTGTTCAGGCCACAGCCCCCCTGTGCCTCCTCCTGCCACACAGCTGATGTGCAGGTTGGCCACTGTGTGTGCAAAGCTCAAGTTAACAGGTTAGGAATGTGCTGAACCCTCCCCTCCCACCACCATGTCCTTCATCCTGGCTTCCTGAGCACCCAAGCAGGTACTGCAGGATGCCATAGGCAAATATTTGGGACAGAAACTTGCCATGCTGTTAGGATGATGGTCCTGCCTAGTTGGAGTAGAAGTCTCCTTGCTCAAAACACCTCCTGTATGCTCAGGATGGGAGATGGAAGAATGACCTTCACTGTCACATTACAGTTGAAGGGTTTTGCCTTCCCTCATCTCCTTGGTGCACTTTCCTTGCAAATTAGATTTCACCTCGGCTCCCTGGCCCCCCATGCACTCCCTGCATGCAGCAGCAGCACTTCATGCCTCACTGGAAAGATGAGGTTCATGGTGCTGCAGGTTAAATGGTAAGGCAGCCAGCAAGAGAGTAGAACAAGCTCTCACAGCAGCAAGGCAGCCAAGATAGTCTACAGAAACTGTACAGGTAACAGAATAAAGCAGGGAAAGTGAAAGTGCCCCTGGCCTGCAACTGCTCTTGCACAAACTCTTTACTCAGTCCAGAAAATTACAGAGCCCTGCACTTCTTCCTCATGGCATCCACTGCTGAGCTAGATGGATACCCGACTGCCTGACAAATGGGAACCATGTAGAGGACTAAACCAGAGAAGAACTGGACTGTGATTAGATGGCGTCTCTGATGTTGCATCGGTGATTGAAGAGTCAATGGATGAACACAAAGTGTGAGAGATTTAGAATTCAATCTTACAGGCTGGAAAAGATTCGTCCTGCATCACAACAGTGCTGCTGCTTGCCAGTACCATGATGTTTAGCTCCTGCTGTTTCTCATGGGTCTGTTGATACCATTCTCGTGTCACCTCAGTATCATGTGTTGGAATCAATGTCACCTGGGAAAAGAAAGCAGCAGAGATGATTGAGAACAACCACAGTGACAAACAATGCCCATAGGAGCTGAGGCTAAAATTTCCTGTTAATTTTGGAACACTGTACCCTTGGTACTGCTTGTTCTATTTAATGTCTTTCAGATGTCAGGTTCTTAGGCAGAGCTTTATTTTATACAGTACCAGCACAACGGGGCTCTGAACTGGCTGCAAAGTGGCAGCACTGACACCATAATTATGAGAATGGCTGCAGTGCAGGGGAGAGCACTGTGCTTGGGAGCTCCAGAAACAACCTCAGAAAGATCCCTCTGTGAAAAGGAACAGTGCTGGCAGTCACTGTTAACGGACATGATGACCAAATGTGCAACTCAGGGGTTGCTTCATCTGAAAGATGTACCTTCTTGTACATGTCTTCAGGAGTGCCCACTTGGGGGTCCTGCAAGCCTGGCTAAGCAAGAACCGTGTTTAAGGACATTCTGCCTTAAAAGCACTATTAGTAAGTTGCTATCAGAAATATCTTCAGAAGCCAGGCTAGCAACAGATGACTGTGATGGTGCTTGATTTTGCTTGAGGATAGGCTCATCCTGTAGCAGGTAAGGAGGAGTATATGATCTTTAAATGCTTTCTCCCCTCAGAAGGATGTGGGAGGACATATCTGCTTCCACTTACACCATTTTGCAGGTGTCCTCCTCCTCATGGGTACAAACAATTACTCTGCTAAAACTGCAGAACAGGACACGCCCAGTACCATTTGCTTCCTCTCAGTGTACTCCTTCAGGTATGTTTGTGATAGCTTCCAAGCACTTGTGACATCATCACACAGCCTTTCACATTTTCATGACCTACCTGCAGGTTGTCTCCCCACTGAGACTTCCCTTCGAGAAGTGCATCCAGCACTGCACGGCTTGGTTCTCCATTGGCTGCATCATTCCCACTCACAACATAATACGATGCTCGAACCCGCTTGAAGAACTCTGGGTCTGTGTTCTTTCCACTGCAGTGGTTGGGGATGTAGGCCAAGTCCACATAGACGGGTGGACCCACAGGCACAGAGAAACTGCTCTTAGGACTATTGGAAGCTTTGGAAAAAAAGAAAACAAGATACTATCAAAACCCTTCTGGAAAGGACAAACACTCAGATTAACAGTGAAGGACTTGAATTCCAGAAAGATTTCTTTCCCTGAAGCAATGAAGTTAAGATTTATCCAGGCTCTGCTGCTTAGAGGTGACCTCGGTGCATTTCTGTGCCAGTGCTGTCACAGATCCTGGAAGGGAAAGGGAGATCTGCTGTTCTTTGGGGAGGGACTGGAAAGCTTTAGGTTGAGAAGCTTTTCCTGGGGAAGGGAATCAAAAATCTCTGTTATCAACTTTTGCAGATTTGTTATCCCAATCAATATTTCATCCTAATCTTTGTTGTTTAATAACCTACATTTTCCAAAATAACCTTTGTTCTGATGGTCCTTCTAAGCTATTCTAGGGCATTACAGTAGTCTTTCTAAAAGGTTCACCCTAGCTTTCTGCCATCCCTGTGAATCGCTGCTACTCCTAGGACTCTCTTGCCCCTTCCTATCAACATTTTGTACCTCAATCTTATCACTTTTTATGTCTGACTGGGAAGTCCTGTTCTCTATTCCGCTGTGTTTAACCTAGTGCTTTTCTCTATGTTGGACCTATAGATACGGTGCATGCTTCAGGAAGGATTTCTTACCAGGGTTTGTTTTGATGCCATTGACAAGGTTCTTGCCAGGGTTGCTGTGACTACTTCGGGATAACTCATCCTCCGGCATCAGCACACTACGTGGTTTGGGCTTTTCTCCTCCATCTCTTTCTTTTTTGGCAGTGACAGATTTTGGAGATTTGTCTGATGGCTGTTTCACAGGAGTGGGTGATCGTTTCCCTTTCACATCTGATTTCCGCACAGGTGAGGAAGATTTGGGTTTGCTCAAAGCCTTCCGTACACCTTTGTTCTTTTCTTTTATGTCCTTCTTAGAAATTTTATCAGTTCTGCTCATGCTTTGGTCATTTACCAACATATCAGGGTCTACCATGCAGACATCAGGGTGAGGGGGGTGGGGATGGGGATCTACCATTGGAACAGGGTGAGGATCATGGCTGGACCTAGAACTGGCATGATGAGCATTCCCCACAGCTTTGTCCACTGGGAGGAAATCAGCATCTTCATCCGAGTCCATGTTGGCATCTGCTGTGATGGACGGGCATTCTTCAGTCTCAGGCGGGACATCCGAGTCTGACTGGGAGGTTCCAGAATCACTCACCGATGTTGGAGGGGTTTCCTCCACTGTGGCACTTTGCATGGGGCTGCTCGCAGTGTGGGGTGGTCTCCCTTGCACTGAAGGGTGACCGTCCTCCTGTGAAAGGTCACTGTCTTCAGAGAGCTCATGAGGGCTTGGGTTGATGAATGAGGGAGAGAGCTCTCCCTTTCTCTGCTTGTATTCACATGAGGAAAATTTCTGTCCACAATCAAAACTGCCTCCTAAATGTGGCTCCATGTCATGGGAAGCATCTCCATGGTCCTCTGCTTTTCCACCTCTCTGCATATCTGGGATAAAGGGCTGGAAACTGTGTTCAGGGGACATCAGAGAGGAAGGGCGGCTTTGCCTCTCTGTATCGTCTTTGCCTGTGCATGGAGAAAAACTGCTGTCAGAATCGGGATATGTTCTTTCATCATTTGCCTCTGCTGCATGGTACGTGCTTTGGAAAGCTTGCAGACTGGTGCTCACCTCTGTTGGACCATTGGCTGTGGTTTCATCTTCGTGCTGATGATGAGGAAATGATGTCAACACATCAGGGAGAGATGTCACTGTCAACAGCTGTTCTGCAAATGGTGCCTTCTGCTCTGGACTGCTGCCACAGGGCTGCTGCTCTTCCTTCCCAGAGGATGGCGTGGGCTCTGAGAACTGGCACTCCTTTCTGCATGGCAAGGTGCTGTCACCCATGCCACAGAAGAATGGAGAACTGTGTTTTTCAGCAAACACAAAATCTTTGGTTTCAGCTACATGTATTTTCACGGCATTATCTGGAATCTGTGGAGACACATCCCAAGGACTCCTGGTACCTGGTTCCACTCCTGCACCTGTGTATGTGGAAAGCATATGGGAGTAGAAACTTTCTGCTGTAGTTGATATCACAGGAGTGGTGGCTTCAGATGAAGGCTCCTCTGACAGGCTGGCAGAGTCATCTTTCAGCTGTTGCTGGGGCACAAACTCTCTCTCCACACCTTTGGAGAACAACTTGTCTTCTTCATATGGACTTAGTGGTGAGAATTTAGGAAAAGATGAGTCAAGGCTGCTAATTTTCTCAGAAACCTCCAAATACTCATCTTTCTTTCCCTGGTCTGAGAGCAAAGCACATGGAGACTTTATAGAAAGAGAGATATCCCCTAAACGGCTTGCTGAGGTTTGGTCAAGTCTGAACATGCTGGTTGTTTCACTCTTTCCTAGCAGGGAGCTTTCAAATCCAGAAGAGTTATCCATCCCTCTGTCCTCTACCCTTGGGCCCTGTTCGTATTCCTCTGTGTGTTTTTTGGAAGCAGATTTCAGGTATGTGGCTTGCTCTGGGCACTCGGAGACCACTGCTGCACTTGGATAATCTGTTACACAGAAATGAGATTCCTTTGTGTATTCTTCAGCAACCTCTCCCTTTCGTGAAGAATCTTGTCTTCCATGGCACATTTCCAAAGCTCTGCCCATGTCTGGCATATCAGTGTAACCAGCAACATACGTCTCCATGACAGCAGCTGATGCAGTTGTCCTACTTCCATTTTCCTCTTTCCAGCCTGGACCAGAGGGAAAAGAGGAAGTGGAGCTGGGGGAAAGGGGATCCTGATGCTTGCTCTGCAGGAGGGTGTCTGAAACAGGGAACTTGCCGATGGTTGAGGTGTGTGCATAGACAGTACCTGCAGCTTCAACTGGGATGTGTAGTTTAGACTCTTTTTCAGACTTCTCCTTAGCACCTTTTTCTAATTCTGAGTCACTCGTGCTTTCTTCCCCACGACCTGCTTTCTCATAGTATGCATCTTTGGGATCTGGGCTTTCAGATTTCAGGGACAGAGATACCTGCTCCTGGCTAGATAAAATAATGTTCTCATCGGGATGACCAGCATCAATATAGGCAGATGACTTCCCTTGATAAAAGGTGTCAGTCTTGCCTGTGGGAAGGGCAAATACTGTACTTGCAGATGATGGGTGCAGTGCAGAGTCCAGTTCTCCTGGCAAAGCAGAAGACACATTCAGTTTTTCCTGTCCTTCTGCTATCCTAGGCTTCCCTGTTTCAGACAAGGGCAAGTATCTTTCATGGGTATCTGTATAGTCAAAGACTGAATCTGCTTTATCTTTAGGGGATGCTGGAGATGACAATTCCTTCTCAGCAGAGGTATAAAGGCAAGACTCCTCTTCCTTTGCAGAGACTTGAAAACTTTGACCTTTTTGAGAGCTCAGTGCTGTTACTGGCACCTTGTCAGTGTGACCTGGGCTGTCTGCACTCTTGGTTGTGAAGGGGGAGGGTCCCACTCCAGACACAATTACCTTCTCATAGATGTCAGCATACTTGAAACTTCTTTCATCAGGGTAGGGAGTTGGTTCTCTTTCTTCTTGCTCTTGTCTTGTGGAACTGTCATCATTTCTATATGTGCAGACTCCTTCCTCATAAGAATAAGGCTCAGCAGAGCTCCTGGAATAGGTCTCTGGAGGATACAACTCTTGGATGGCAACACCTACAGCCCCAGCATGCTCCATGGCAGCACTGCTTTTTTGACAAAGGTCTTGTCCTGAAGGAGAATGTGCATGCTGCCCTGACACCCCAGTGCTCTCTTCTGGAGATGCTGCAATATATTCTGCTGGTCTTGAGGATTGCAACAGAGT
This sequence comes from Myiozetetes cayanensis, assembly GCF_022539395.1. Taxonomy (NCBI): domain Eukaryota; kingdom Metazoa; phylum Chordata; class Aves; order Passeriformes; family Tyrannidae; genus Myiozetetes; species Myiozetetes cayanensis. The sequence goes on from NW_026087048.1 coordinate 20,638,664, forward strand.
AGATGCTGCTGCTGCCTGCTCTTTCCTCCCTGTAGACTCATATAGACCCTCAGTGGATTTGCAGTCATCCTTCTGCCTTCTATCTGACTTGTATTTGGAGTCTATTTCCTGGTACAAACCACTGATGTCTGATTTCTTCTCAGCCATCTTCGATGGGACATCCTCCCACAGAGGTGGTTTGCACTGATCTAACTTGCAAGGCCTCTCTGCTCCTGGTGCTGCCTCAATCTCCTTTCCCATTGCAGACAGGGGAGATCCTGTCACTGCTTGGTCTAGTGACTTTGCATAGATATCTAGGACAGCTTTCTCCTCATCATCTAAGTAGGAGTAATCTTGTTTAGATGTCAACAGTAATTCTTGCCTTTCTTTGTTTCCAGTTAAAGCTTTGGCCTGGTTTTCCTCACCAGAGACATACTGAGGAGACAGAGGAGGACCTTCCCCTTGTGTTCTTTCTGACACAGTGATGTCAGCAGGAACCACATCCACTTTCTTTGTTTCTGATGTAAACTTGGCACTCCTCTGTGTGTCTTCTTTGTAATCACATGACTCCATCTTTAAACACTCCATTTCTTCTTGCTGTAGCATGGGTTTGTCTTCAGCACGGTAGACCCCCTTATCTTCCTCACTGGGTAATTGCCCTCCTCTTCCACTCTCTCTTTCTTCCTGAAGATACCCAAATGCAGAGCCCCATGCTTCCCTTTCTGCTCCTCTCCAGGTGTGGCTGTCAGGCACTGTGGGAGGCAGGATCTCCTCTTTTCCCATTTTAGGAAGGGATTTTGTTTCAAATTCCGGTACCTCATCCAAGAATGTGCTCTCTCTCTCTTTGTCATATCTCTGCCGCCCTCCCTGAACAGGGATCTCTTGCACCTCTTCGGGAAACCACACTTTCTTCTCATAACTTAAATCTTTCATGTAAAAGTCTTCCATTTCTGGAGATTTTTCTTCTTGAGCTTCCTTGAACCTGGAAGATTTTACATCCTCAGTAGAAATGTGTGAGGATTTTTTATCCTCAGTTGGGCTAGATTCTGTAAACTGTAAGGCCTTTGCATCTGGAGATACTTCCTGAGAGTCCAAGCCTGCAGTTTTCCCCCTAAACAGATCCTTTTCTGATGCAGAAAATAAACTGCTGTCATCTGGAGACATTTCTTCTGTTGAAGAATGTCTGGGTGACATGTCTTTAACTGAACTACTTTCTGGGCAAGGAGAAGATTTTGATGCTTCTTTCAGTTCTTTGGCAGAAATTTCCAGTGATTTTTCATATGTAGCTGGGCTCTGGTCTGTGAAACCCATAGATTTCACAGCTTCTGCAGGGAATTTGTCAGTGAAGTTGGACATAGTTTTTTCTTTTGCAGGTATCTTTTCTGTGAAACTAAGGGATTTGTTGTCTTCCAGAGAAATTCCTTTAACAAAAAGGTCTGAAGAGATTTCCCTGCTGGGACTCTCAGTGAGAGAGATGGATTTGTTCTCTTCTGGGGAAATGTCTTTCATGGAAACATGAGAAGATTTCTCTTCTGAGGTGTCTCCTGTGAAATACTGTGCTTTCCCTTCTTCAGCAGTAACTCCCTTAGAAAGATCTGAGGATTTTTCTCTACCCATACTTTTTTCTGTAAAAGAAAGTGATTTGGTGTCGTCTGGTGAAAATTGCAAAGATTTATCACTTTCAGATTTGCTTTGGATTGTGAACTCTGAAAGATCCACATTTCCTAGGGACGCTTCTCTGGTTGCAAATGGCTCAAAGGACAAGTGTTTTGAAAATCCCATTAAACTTTCTGTCATGGCTTTAGTTCCTCGCTCTTTTTCTGGCTCTGTGCTGGGACAGGGCATTCCAGGACACTCCTCCTCCTCCCTGATCACCACTGTGTCCTGCTTGTGGTAGGAGAGCCAGTACAGCTCCTCCTTCCTCAGTGGTTCTTCCTGTACCTCCTCCCCAGGAGACACTGGAAATTCACTGCCCAAGACCAGTTTGTGCTGCACAGGTCCAGTTACTTCTTTTTCATGTCTGGATTTAGCTGTAGATGCCTCATCTTCTCTGAGAAGTTCACCCTTGGCTCTCTTCACCACAACAGAAGTTTGGCCTTCCAGTTTCTTGGCAGTAGAATCTGTTTGTTTTTCAAACAGATCAGAATCTACCGTTTCCAGCTTTTCCTCCACTGGAGACTGGTGGAAGGGTGTGTGCCCAGCACTGGTGGGGCCAGATGGGGTGGGAGAGGCCATTTTGACTGTGCTGTCATCAGGACTCATGCATCGTTCTTCAGCCTCTGCAGAGTCAGCCTGGGAAAACGGTGCTTCTTCAGCGGATAACGGCATCACTTCTGTGGGAACACTGATTATCACGTTATCAGGGCATCCTTGAGGAGCAAACATGGGGGCATCGTAATGCCCTCTGAGTTTCTCAGGAATCTCAATATTTGGAGTACCATCTTCTTCATCCTCTTCATCTTCTGCCTCTTCATGAAGATTCTTTTTTTGAGCTTCCAGTTTTCTCTCTCCTTCTGCTAATGCATGGAAATCTTCAGGGGGTGGAGATTTAAAGCATTTGTCTTCCTCCAAGGATGATGTGGGAGAGATTGTGCCAGCAGAGGGAACATAGTCAAGACCTTGGGTTGCTTCAGTCCGAGAGGAGGGCATGCTGTTTCCTGTGTCCAGAAGTAAAGAGCTTTTTCCAGTCTCTTCTGTTTGTGGTGCTGTTATAGATGCAACAGATTGATCTTCTGCTACTGAAGTTGCAAAAGATGAAAGTTTGTCACATTCTGTAATGGAGGTGGCAGAGGATATGTGTTCCTCCTCAGCTAGAGGTGCTGCCACAATGTTTGTAGGATACACCAGGATTTCAGACTCCTGGCCAGCATAGCCCTTGGCTGAAAGGTCAGCAGGAGGCACGGCCTGTATTCCATGCACTGCTTCAAAAGAGCCTGGGTGGTCAGGAACAGAAATGTCATAGGCGTTGACATCATACTTCAAGTGTGGGATCCTCTCTTCCTGTTCATCATGTATTTCTTCATCAGAAATGGTCTGCTCTGTTTCTGAGTACCCGGGGATAGTTTCATCTTGGATATAGGAAACATGTTCTGCTGCTGCTCCTGGCGGGACTGGTAGGCTGCTCAGATATGGCTCTTCCTTTGTTATGTCCTTTACAAGTAACTTGTTTTTCTCACCCATGTCACTTAATTCTTTTTCCTTTTCTGTAGTGGCAGACAGTTTGTTCTCCCTCTCATCCTCATTCAGGTCATAGAAGTCTCTGTTGCTTTCCACCTCCTCTGCTTTCATGTGCTGTTCTTCCTTTTCTTCCAGTTCTGCCTTTTCAATCACATCTTCTCTCTTTTCCTTCTCACCCTCTTCCTGTGCCTCTGTCCCCTCAATATACTTCTCACAAGTCTTTTTTTCTGCTTCCCTCTGTTTTCCGTCCAAAGAGATTTTCTCCTCTTCCTCCTTTTCTTCCTCTTTGAACACTGGTGGCCAAACACCCTTTGCCAAGAAGTCTGTCTGTGATGGCACCTGTTCTTTGTCAGGAAACAGCTGAATGTCCTTGCTCTGCTCAGCTTTTTCCTCCCAGGATCTCATGTCAAAGTTTTCATCTATTATTCTTCTTTCATCCTCTATTTTTTCGGCACGACCTCCCCTCAGTTCCAGATGATGGACTGCCTTTTCCTCTGCTGGTGATTCTTTTTCCATATCAGCAGTAGTTATTCCCTGATCAGGAGTCCTTGTTTTCAAAATCAGATCTGCTTCAAGGCAACTGTGATCAGTCATGTCAACGGAGTCTTTTATCTCTGCTTCAGGTGCTCTCACAATCTTATCACTAACCTTTGTATCAGGCAGTTCTTGAGTTACCTGCAAGACCCCTTTCTCCTCATGCTTCAGTTCCTCAAAGTCCTTTGTAAGATCTTCCGGTGAAGACAGGACTAACCTCTGTTCCGCTATAGAAGTCTCCCCTGGCTCCACCTGTACAGCTGCCTTCTCCATTGGTAATGTCTTCAGGTCAGCAGGTACCTTTTCAGGTTCCTTTTCAGGTTTGATTTTAACCTTCTCAGTTTTGAGTTTGCCTGGAAGTTTTGCCTTGTACAATGTTTTTCTTACTTCTGGGGTAAATGGTTTCAAGTCTGGTTTAGGAATTTTTTTGGGCTCTGGTTTGTTTTCTTTCTTTTTATCATCTTTCTTTGAATCCTTTTTTTCCTCTTTCTTACCATCATCTTTTTTTAAGTCCTTTTTCTCCTTCTTAATCTCTTTCTTTTCTTTGTCTTTCTTCTCCTCCAATTTGGACACTTTCTCTTTGAGATGCTTTTTTCCAACCTTGTCTTTTGCCAATTTTCTTTTCTCAGCTTTGAGAGCATCACTTATCTTTTCAGATTTAACAAGTTTCTCAGGAACTTTCTCTGTGTGTTCTTTAATCTTTTTCTCAATTTTAGCATCCTTTACAGCTTCCAGTTTTACTTCCTTAATCCCCTCCTCAACTGCCTCTTCTTTCTTCACTTGCTTTGTCACAGATGGCTTGGGGGAAGACTTAAGACTCTCTTTACTGTCAGTTCTTTGTTTAATTTTGGTCTGCTTCAGCACAGGTGGAGGTATTCCAGAAGTGATATCTTTCTGAGTAGCCACTGGGTACCTCAGAAAATCCAGGTGCTTGAGTTTCTCAAGACCTTCCAGTATCTTATTTTGAGGAGCATTTCCAGGAAACAAAACCCTTACAATTTTCTCTGTCGGGCTGGCTGGAAGCCACACAACTAGGGCTGTGATGGATGTGAGATAAGGAACAGAAATTTCGCCTTCTTTCCCACTTGCGAGAATTATGCCAGTCTTTGCTTTACTATTACCAGCCCATTTCTGCATTAGAAACTGCATTTCTTTACTGTCCTTGACAGGGTTCAGTATATACATGTCCAGCTTACCCACTCCCATTTTGTGGAAGAGTGTGATGGGCTCGATGGTGCTGCTCACTATCCTGTAGAGAGGCTCTGATTTAATGCCCAGTCTGTTAAGATACTGCAGTGTCAGACACGCTTCTTCAATGCTCCTCTTTACTTTCATGGATGCTTCAGGCATCTTCAGCTTTTCAGGAACATTAAAAAAAACCACCCCTAGCTCTGGAGAAATGAGGTTCTTCATCCAGTCACTATAGTTGGTAGAGCCCTGGGATTGTTCCTCCTCTTGCTCAGCAACTTTCCTCTGCAACAGCCCATTGATGCCGGGCAGGTTGTCTGCACCAATGTGGGTGAGCAGGATTGAGTCAATCCTATCCAGGTGCCTTACCAGCTTCCAGAAGCAGGATTTCCTCTCAGAGCCACCATCCACAAGGATATTAAACCCATTGACAGCAAAGAGAGCAGAATCACCTCTTCCCCCAGGGAATATGTAGCAGCAGGGCTTAGAAAGCTTCAGAAAGCCCCCTGAGGTGGGTGGCTCCAGGAGATCAAACGGAGACGGCACGTCAACTGTCTCAGAGACGTATTCTGCAAACTCAGACACCCCATCCATCTCTGGCAGAACTGGATCAGGATTCAGTTTCAGATTAATAATTTCCTGAAATCGAGGATGCCCAAGGTTGCTCCAGGCTCCTTCTCCCAGGCACGACACAGTAAGGGAGGCCTTGGTATCTGAGTCAGTATTGCTGAGAATCTGGGTGACCTAATGAGACCAGCACAGACAAATAAAGGTCAAATAGAGCTCTGAGAGATGTAGTTTACTTAAAAAAAAAAAAATCCAGTTAGCACAGAAATACTGAAGAGGCCATGAGCACTTTACTGACAGGAAACACTGGGGGTCCAAAAGCCCATTGAAAATCAATGCATGGGAGCATGGCTTGATCTCTTTTGAAATTCTTAATGTTGATGGGCTATTGTGTTTCCTGACTGCTGGAAGTGCAGTGTGCCAAGAGCTCAGGAAAGAAAAGAAAAGCAGGAACCACTTTGTCCTCTTTACTTACTTCTTCCTGTCTAACTTGGGATATCAGTCCCTGGCTTGGGCTCAGAAGTTGCAGGTTGGGGTTTTTGTTTCTGATTTTTTTGTTTCTGAATTCTAACTCTGAGACAACTTTTTCAATGCTAAGCATCATTGTCTGAACTTACTGTTGCTCACTGCCTAGTGAACCATCACAGAGCGCTCTGCAGTTCTAGTGCCACAGGATTTTCTTTTTTAATTAATCTTCTTTCCTGGAACCTACTTTGAAAGTCATGACTTTACCTCTGCTACACATAACAGGGTTTGGGACATGCTACACAATTAATAAGTAGAACTAAGGTCCATATGATTTCCAAGGCTCCTTACAGCTATGCTGAGTAGATATCGAGCAAAGAAGTATTACACCTCAACTTCATAAGTATCTGGAATGAGATAGCACACTTTATTCTCTTGTTTAGATGGCCCTTATCTGACTAGTTCCTGTCCAAATAAATAGATACCAGAAATAATTGAGAACAACCAGCTCTAAAAAAATGAAGGAGAGCATATATGCTGATTTAATTACAGCAGTAATAATATCAATTGTCAGCCATTCCTGTCAATCAGATGGAGACATTCTATGCATCTGGCACATGACCAGTGGAACTAGGGCTTCTCAAAAACTGAAGCAGTATATCTGTATTGGCAATGAGCGCCAACAGAAACACAATGTAAAGTCTCTCAGGAAAGCTATAGTATGGCTAGCTGAGATAATAAGCCCAGGAGAAGTGGTCCAAGGGTGCCCTGTAAGGTTTTCCAGGCCTCACTGGACAAATACCTGAGCAAGCTTGCCTAATTTCAGTGCTGACTCTGCTCTATGCAGGAGGTTGGGCTCTTGTGTGCCTTTCCAACCTGAATGATGCAAGAATTCTGCAATTAAACAGCGACATTTGTAGTTATGTGATCATCATGTAGTTACTTAACCAGCATTTACTCATCCCTTCATCATCTTGACATACCCCTGATGAACACCCTTAATCTTCTGTGAACATACTTGCTGCACTGACTATGACTATACCCACATTTACCAGGGTGATGATGGCCTCTGTTGGCTGTTTTCGGAAGCTGCCCACAGTTATGTTAAGACCTGCTTTACGAAATTTTGAGTGTCTGCCCACTGTAGAGCTAGTCTGGAAGGTTATTTCAAGCTGAACACTTAAAGGAATCACCCATGCCTACACACTGGAAAACTTAAGCCAGGGAGTTAAAGCAGGATTCCCAAGACAATAGCATGAAGTATTTATGGTGTGCAGTTTTTTTCCGGATTTCAAACCCATCTGTCTGCAAATCTGTCAACAGAAGGAGGGTGCAGGCCGTGTTGCTCTACCGTGCACTCTGAACAGGAGGGGTCGTGCTGGATTATGGGTCACACTCACCTCTGGGTCTGAAAGTATCTCAGCAAACTTCTGGTAAGTGAAGGTCCCTGTCTGCAGGACCAAGTCTCCTTCCTGGTCTGAGCTCTGTCCACAGAGGATCAGTAGTTTGTGGGCTGATGAATCGCACACCAGCGAGCGGACCTGTTACCATTAGACATAGTTCTGGAGTCAGAAGTTGCCTGTACTCCTCATCAGCACCCAGAATCCTTATCCCATGGACAAGCAATACTCATGTGTTATTCACAAATAGCCAAACCCTAAGTTTTACACATACAAGAAGGTTGGTTATTGAAGAGGAAAGACACTGCTACTGTCTGCCCAACACAGCTCCATGTCACATCATAGTTACTGCACATGTCCTGGTTACTGGCAAGACCAGAACACTTGGCCACTTCACCACACCTTGCAGCAGATTGGCAGCACATTCCCACTCTCTAGAAGGTGCAAAGAGTGATGATCATGACCTCTAAGTCAAGCAAACTCAAGAGAGCTGATGTGGAGAGAACTTGCTGGCACCTCATCTTTACCTCAGACACGATGCTGTCCACATTAGGATTTACCAGGATCACCGTCTCCAGGGTATCACTCCGGTGATGGAGAGTTCTTTGGCCTGGCGAGAGAAAAGGGATTAGACAGGATGAGAGAAGCAGATGAGACAGCATCCAGCTACTGATATTTTAGCCTCAAAAATTCCACTTCAGCATGGGTTTGATTGCAAGGTTTTAAGTTGCATTTGAGACCCAATTTAATACCTGGGTTTCATAGAACAGAGCAAACTCTTTTCAGCAACAAGGAAAGAAATCCTACTTCTGGATCAGCACAATTTGCCACTCAGCTCCAACGTGTTCTGAAGTCCACAGAGCCAGGCACTTTGAGCTAAGGTTGGACTCGATGACCTCAGAGGTCTTTTTCAACCTACTTGATTCTCTGATTCTGAGCTGCCTGCCTGTGCCAGATGGCTGTGCCTGTAACCACTGGCACAAACAAATCATCCCTTCCAGATAGAAATGCCTTCCTTGCCTCATGGCAGCTACCACAGAGAGGTGTCCCTGGTGTTGTCCAAGCCCTAGTCACCACAGGGCTCTATAAGCCAGTCAGTGGGTGCCAACTCACCCTTCACTGGAGTGGTGCAGCACTGATAACAGATCTCTCATCATTCATAACAGTTTTTTTCTCTTCTGAAGTGCTTTTCTTTAATCCAAATGTGCACTCCTAAGCTGCTCCTGTGGGGAACAGCTAGACAATAAGAACGCCTTGTTCTCCCGTCAGAAGCACAAACAGGTACCCAGACAGGACTTTGCTCTTTTTATATATTTAGGGAAAAAAGGAGGAGCAAAAGAAGAGCAAGTAAGATCCTGGGAATGCAAAAAAGCAGTTTGTGGGCTCACATTAGCATGGGAATTATATAGCTATTTGGCAAAATGCTGCCATAATGCCCAGGACCCATTAATTTATTAGAAAGAAGGGTGGTGAGTATCTGCCACACTGACAGGCAGGACCAGAGCCACCGCTGTTTGCCCACATCAGATGGCTCTGGATGAAGGACCGATGTAGAGGACCTTCCTGCAGCACTTTCCTGGACACAGTGGCCAGCATATAATCTTTTTTGATTCCTGTCTTTGCAAATACCTACCTCTGGACATTACATCCACTCAACAAGACAGGCACTTAGAACTTAACTGTCTGAATGTATAATTTATAGGGGTTAAGTCTTTCATAGGTTTTAATCCCTCATATAGATTGGAGGGTCAGAAATCTTCACTGAAAATGAACATCTATTCCTATTTCTCATTTTCCATACTACTGTTGCTCTCTGACAATGTTGTTCTTTCCAGTCTCTACAACCTCCCATCAGCTCTTTCTAGGCAGATCTCAATCCTTCTTAAATAGCTCAATCAAGCTGGTATTTCAAAGAAAGACTGAAAAGGACACAGAAAGAAGTCAGAAAAAGGCCAATACTCAGCAATCAAACTCATTTTACTGGAATGTTTTACTCACTGCCAGCAACTAATCAGACAGACATGCCCAGAAGGCAGCTTTCATCCCAAAGCAAGAGTGGCTCTAAGCTCTCAGCAGAACTACTTGCACTCAGCATCTCTAGCTATTTTCTGAACTTGTGTTCTTTCAGTTTGGCTAGAAATATGGTCCGTCTAGACTAAAAATCATCACTGCGCAAAATGCACTAAGTTCAGGGGCATTTCTGCCACTCGATGAGGGATGGGTATATGGCTGAAGACACTGAGAAGCAAGTCCCTGTGCACAGAAGGGATGCTGCAAGTGAGCCATGGGGAGCAGTGTGGGAGAGTGGGAGAAGGTGCGGATGAGGAGGGCCCAGGAGGTGTTCTAGGGCATTCTGCGCAGCTGCAAGAAGCAAAACCTCACTTATCCTTGAGGCAAGGGCAATTGTGAAGTCACTGCTGGTGCCTTGGCATTGCTGAGGTTCCAGCAGTGCTCACAAGGAGCACCCTGGTTCCCCACTGATTTTTTGTGCAGTGTTTGCACAGCTCCCCACCACTGGGATCGCCACGCCTGCTGTTTGGGTCATCCAGAACAGAAGTGATCTGCTCCCATTTTTTAACGTTACTAATGGGACAAAGTGAAACCCCCACGATTCTCCAGGCTTCAACCTCTGCCACCTTGATGCCTGTACACCCCAGATACTGCTCTGGCAGTGGTTACTCACATCACTTGGGGAACACAGCCTGATGCACAGCACAAACACTAGCAGCCTCGTTCTCATGCTACGTGCAGTCACCGTGCCTATGCACGGGCATCCCTCCAGGCACCGCAGGTGCCCAGGCGCTGTGGGGGCAGTGCCAGCCTGCGCACTGCCAGCCGGGCAGTGCTGGTGACAGTGCCAGCTGCAGAGGAAAGGGGCCCGTCTGCAGCACTAACACGCATAAAAACACTGCTGCTTGCTGCCAATACTGCGATCTGAGCCCAGGCAGCTGAGCTGTCCCCCCCTGGGGCCCTGAAGAAAGCCTGGCTTTTAGCATTCTGCTGGCAGCCCCTCACCCCTGGGAATGTCCCCTGCACACAAGGAAGAAAGAGAAGGCTCAAGCTGCAGGGCCAGCAGCTGCTGGCAGATGGGAGAGATGAATGGGGAAGGACTGAGTCTTGTGAAAGGCTGTGAGGATGATAAAGGGACTGAAGTGTTTTCATACAACGCAAGGTTGAGCATGGAGGAGAGATATTTTCAATACATATAAATAAATTCCTGATGGGATGGAACAAAGAAGAGAAAGTCAGAGACTTTTGTCCATAGTGCTGAATGACAGGATATGAGACACAAATTAAGACACAGGCAATTCCATCCAAACACAAGAAAAAACTGTTTTTACTGTGAGCATGGTCAAACACTGGAATAGACTGTACAAAGATGTTGTGGAGCATCCATACTCAAAAACCCAACTGAATACTGGCTTGGGAAACCTGCTCTTGCTTACCCTTCTTGAACAGGTGTGACTGGACTAGACAATCTCAAGAGGTCCCTTCCAACCTACAATTTGGCAGTTCTGTGAATGTGAAGCAGTGTAGGCCCCCAGAATTTTGCTCCAGACCCATTGTGGGGCAGATTCCCTCTCTTCAGCTGTAGCAGTTGATTCTCAGGAGGCCATTTCCAGAAACACTGACTTACTGCACACATCCATGCACACCAAAACCCCAAACTGGTTTTTAACTAAATTCAGAGATATAGCAGAACAGCATATGAACTCCAGGCTGAACTGCAAACTGGGAGTGAGACGGCAACACAATGCCCTAGACCCAGCCTGTGCCCAGCCCCTGCTCACCCCAACCTGCAGCAGTGACCTCCCCAGTTTAGTGCAGCAGCACCCCTGCAAGGGCCATGCCCAGCTGAGGGAACACACATGCCCAAAGCCTCTGTGAATCCAAGTGCTCATCAGGCAGAGGAGCTTTCTCTGCACAGCCTGAGAGAGCAGCTGCACAGACAGAGGATCTAAACACACAGCCTGGTGCATCCCTTCTCTCACTAACCAAAACTACGTGCACCAGAAACACATAGTGGTGTGACTGACATTGAAGCCATGGTGACTGCAAGCACACTATGCAGGTCATTGCCAGGTATTTGTCCTTACTAGATCCCTATCACAATGAAATGTATGCCTGGAAACAGCACTGCAAATGGCAAAATCCCTCAGCTCCATTGACCAGTACAAGGAATCTATTCTCAGGCTCCTAAAGACTGTTGTCTTCAACTTGCCTAGAACAAACATCTGGACAGAGCTCATCTTCAGGTGCATTCTGAACACAGATCCCTGACCCTGCACAGCCCTCTCCAACTACACTCAGAAGCTGTGACATTAAATAAATAAATATCCTCTCTTCAGCATTGCATATCTCATTTTGTATGAATCCTCACTCTGCACGTTCAGCCCCATTCTGATTTCTGCTATCAACTCTGTGCCTGTGCACTTCCCATCCACCATGTCCCTACCAAGACAGAAAGCCCTTACTCTTTACCAACTGTTTCTTAAGAGGAGAGTTTCTTTAGTCCCTTCATAATTGCTGTCACCTATCCCCACAGCCACTGAAACGAGTAAGAGAAGTATACGAGAAGAAACACCAGAGATTCACGGGATATCATTATTGTATTTTCTGTATATAGAAAACACAGTAGTTTTTGTATTTTATCCCGCCCTAGTTTTTTATTTTATCATAACATAACCTAACACTAGCTTTGCACCAAATAAAGATCTTCAGTTGGAGTACACAGTGACACACAAATTTCACCCTGCTATGACTCTATTAATTAAGCTTTTATAAGAAGTCTGGAAAGTTTAATTTTTCTAGTGGGCTTTTTTGACAATTAATTTAATGGGAGATCATGATGACTGTGCAATTTAGTTGCTGAAGTTCCTTACAGTTTTTTCTAGATCTCAGTAACTGAGTCATCTATAAATTTAGCCACCTTCATGTTCATGCCAACCCCTTTCCTCATCATTACTGTACTGATCAGCTTTGTGTTTAGTAGAAAATAATGAAGCCCCTGTATTTTACCTCTGGATGTTGCAGAAACACGACCATATATTTGTTTGCTAACTTGTTTTCTGCCTTTTAAGTAGTTTTGACTCATGGCATTACTTGTCTTTTACCCACAAAAAGTGCCTGCTGCATAATATATGGAAATATTTAATATATAAATACACCTCATTCACAACCTCAGTGAAGTTTCAGAAAAGAGAAAGGGCATTCCCCTTCTCTGCACAGATCACATTACTTATCATTGTGCAGAATTAGCAGCACCCTCACCCCAAAGGGTCGCAGAGGCTCACATACAGCTCTTCCTACACAGCAGCCACCTTTGGGTGTCATCAGCAGGACCTGACCATGGAGGGACTACACAAACCGTCTCTGAGGTGGTGAACAACAGCTACTCTGGGCAATACTAGAGGATGGATTTCTATTACTAATACTGAGGCAGCATTTCAGGATGCACAGCTGCACTCCTGGAATATTAGTGGGAAGGGAGGAAAAATCTGATTTTTTTTTTTTTTTAAAGGAGTATATTATAGTTGAGGACCCTAATTGCTGTTCACAGCATTCTCAAGAGGGGCAGCGGAGGAGAAGGTGCTGATCTTCTCTCTCTGGTGACCAGCACTAGGAATGACCACAAATGAAACTCCATCAGGGGAGTTCAGATTGCACATTAGAAAAGGTTCTTCAGCAAGAGGGTGGGTGGCCCCTGGAACAGGCTCCCCAGGGAATCGGTCACAGCACTAATCCTGTCAGAGTTCAAGGAGCATTTGGATGATGCTCTTAGTCATATGGTTTAATATTAGTTAGACCTGTGAGGAGCAGGGTGTTAGACTTGGTGATCCTTATGGGACCCTTCCAACTAACATATTCTATGACTATGATTATGTGGTCTATTGAGTGTAGAATTAATTCGGTTCTGGTGGAGGATAGCAAGTGGAGAGCAAAGCCACACAAATTCTGGAGTGAGTGTGAATTAACCATCCAGGGCTGTCTGCATATGCAAAGACACAGAGGGAGAGGGGATGGAGGAGTAGACACTGTGGGTTTAGTGCTCAGCAGTCAGGCAGGGCTCTGCAGGGAGGTCAAGCAAGGCTGAAAGAAAGGACAGAGCATTGGGGTAACTGTGACAAACAGGATGCCCGAGAGAGATGATCCTACAAGCAGACAGATGGCTGCAGAGGCAGAAAAAGGAGGTCATGCTGCCAGAGCAGATCCTTGTGTTCTGCTACTTTAAATGGAAGCACCTAAAACCCTTGTAGCTGCAGAATAAACTCTGGGCTGGTCTGAAGCGCTGTCAAGGACAGCTACACAAGCTGCTGCTTATTATTTTCTTTAGTCTTTCATACTAGCACACCTCAGAGGTCTTATTATTCTGTTGATCAGGATTGGAAGAGAGAGACGTAGTTACAATGCACCATGCTGAAAACAGAGACCAAGTGTCAGGGTAGTGGGACCCAGATTATCACCTTTCTGAAATGATGCCCTAGGCCATAGCACAGGGTCATCTTTCTGTGCTAGGGACTGTGCTGAAATCAGTCATGATGCTCTGTCTGGTACAACAAATCAGAATGAACATAAGGGTCAAAAGATGATTAAATGACCGGCACATCTTTGAGGAGTTTAGCCTGGAAAAGAGAAAGCTCAGGGCAGGGATCTCACCAGTGTGTGCACCTGTCTGATGGCAGGTGCAAATCTGAGCTGCAGAGCTCCCAAGACCTTGCCATCCAGAGGATGGAGACTGCTCTTCTGACTGCAGCTTGCAGGCGTGAGAAAGACCTGAGGAATGTTCAGATGACCTTGTGTTGTTTTCTCTAAGCCATGATGATTGCCCAGGGAGAGCTTTCCCCATCAGCCCTTTCCCCATCCAGGGTGCATTCTTTTTCTCTCATTACCTCCCTTGTCCTTCCCACACCCTTTTCTTCCTTTGTCCCTAAGATTATTTGGGCTTACCAGGCCAGATTCTACCTGTAGAGTGAACACCGATACTACATGGATAAAAAATAACAAAGTTTCACAGTCTGAAAATGTTATCAAGACACACAAGCAACAGTGATTAAAACTAACTTCCTAACTTCCTGCTGTTGTACCTGATGTTATGGACATCTCTCTTCAAGGGGACACTTCTGAAAAGACTCTTACAAGAAGATCCTAGATATCACTATGGCTCAGCACCTTTTGCTACACTTCAGCGAAGAGCAGTGCCTGGGATCACACAGTCTTCCTGATGCTCTACTGAACAAAGTCCACCTCTGGAGAGGTTGGTCAAACGGTGTATGAGGGTTCTTAGAGTGCATATATTTGCAAAATTGACATGAGCTAGTGCAAGCTGAAAGACTGCCATTTCTTTCATTCTGAAATTGTATAATAACCCTGAGATAGTAACTGACTCTCTCATTCTGAGGCTGTGAAGCCTCCAATTGCAGCTTCTTCAGTGCCAATGCGAGAAAAAGGATCCAGCCCCAAATGGTGTCCATTCAGAGAAACGAAACAACACAGTCATTCACAAACACTCCAGGATTGTACCAAGTACGACAGGCCACTGCTCCTTAGGAGGGAGATTGTAAAGACCAGAGGAAAGGGAGAAAAGCTTCTACACTGAACTCTAAGCAGGGTTCTGCCTCTCATCCCATCTATGCAGATACACTGCCCTGTTTCCCACTGCACTATGGTCTTATCTTTCTGCCAGACCAAGGCTGCCCGTGGGCGGTGGGGAGAGGAGTGAACATGCCCCTGTGAGAAGCAATGTCACACTCCCAGCACCTGAAGGGCACACTGTTCCTTCCTCCAGCAGGCAACCTGAAAAGTGTGCGGTTGGCTAATGGGACCAGTTCTGGCTGATAGAGATTTGGAAGCTCTGCTAGATAGTCAGGTGGGCTCAGGAGTTTAAAATAAACACAAAGATTGCTTTGGCAGCCAGTACACAGCCAACAACTCTGGATTCACTATTCAGATCTTCCTTACCTTTAGACTTGTGCATCCCTGAAACATTTCTTAGCTTCTCTGTACCTGGGCATCCTTGCTGCACTGCAGGAGGAACAGCCCTGCCCTGGTACAACAGGTCAGAGGGATGTATCAACCCTTGAGACATGCTTATGTGATTCCCTAGCTGTGGGTAAAAGGGGAGGCAACCTGTGGAGAACCCCAGCACCAATGCATGAAGTGGAAAATTCTACAGCACAGCACAAGGGAAGTTCACACACACCTTCCTGCAACAGCTCACACTGTGCAAGAGCAGAGCCCTCAGTAAATGTACAAAGAGATGGCTCCAAACGGGTGGGCTGGAGAGATTCTGAAAAGGTGGGGGGGGGGCATTTGTGGTGGATTCTAGAAAGGAAAGATTGTGGTCTAAATTCATGTCAAAGGAAATGTAATCTTCTCTTGGCAGAGAGGCACCTGCCTTAGGCAGAGCACCTGTACAGGGCCCACCTGCATGGAAATCAGGCAGCTCTGGCTGCCTCTGGCCTGACCTTTGGAGGGTAAACAGGAGTCTACAACATTAGCACCCACATACACAGAATCCCAGGCTCCCAGTTTTAACAACAGCTGTATCAGGTTCAGCATATGTTAAGATATGATCCGGTGTCTGCCCTCCCTCACTTTAAACCTCTTTGTTCTTACTTGCTGTGACCACTTTACTTCCTGGGCTCTTGGGATTATTTTTTCATTCATCCTGACTATTCAAAGCACCTTCCAGTTTGTTATTGTGCATGCCTATGACTGACATGCTGTTTACATCCCAACCTTGGTCTGCCTTCAAGGAGCACGGAGAAAACTGGGAGAGTCTATTTTGGGGTAGGAGGCTCAGTGTTGGTTGCCTCAGCTCTTGTGGCCTGACTGGAGGCTCCCATAGGGTAACTGGCCCAGTGGGGCCTCCACAGGCACTAAATGGCCAAGTGGCTACAGAGGCAGCCATCAAGAAACAGGAACCAGACCCCAACCCTGCACTACCACATCCACATCTCTAAGTCAGGACGTTCTCACCTGCAGCTCTTCTCTCACATCTGGATGGAAAGCTGGAGGCCTGTACCCAGTCACCAACTTCTCAGAGGACAAGAGAGAATCCAAAGGATGACGGTACAGTGGACTGCCCATCACATGGGCAATCCCCAGCTCGCTTCCTGCCACGTGGGCAACCCCCAGCAACCCTCCGAGCTCGCTTCCACAGAGCGGGATTGCTTCCATCCTGCTGGCTAAAGCCTGTGCTTTTGTGCAGAGAGACGGGAACGGGATCTATCCACATCTGCATCCTAAACACTGTGTAGCAAGTGTCTTTGCTCCCTTCCCCAACAACTCTAAGGAATAGTTAATTATGCCAACCACAGCTATCTCAATAGGGGCACAAAGAAGGCCTTGGACCAGCAGCCCCTGCAGTCAGGGAGGCATCTGTGCTTCAGTGCAGTCCTGAACTCATGTGCTGGTTCCAGCTCAGGAACTCAAACACGATCTCTTACACCCCAGGGTTGCACTTGGACGTGTTTATCAGGTTGACAGGACAAGTCCCACTCTGTTCCTCCTTATCCTTTAATGGCAGCGTTGTGCCAGATGAGAAGAGACTCTCAGGCAAGGTAAGTGGAGAGGTACCAGGTGAGGAATACAGCTGCAGCTTGGTGTAAACCCCCAGAAAAGCCTAAGAGAGATTTTGAGTCCTAGGGAGGAGGCTGCCATGCACACTGGTGCCTAACTGCTGCCTTCCAGAGCCTGAGGAGATGCATTGGTCGCAGCAATTCTGGGCATATCCAGCTCTGTTGCTTTACCGGAGATGAGCAGAGCAAAGGGCTCAGCCAGCCCACTGCAGATCATAACAAATGGGCTGTCCCACAGCCTCTTCCCCTCTTCCCACAACACCTGACGGCTACAACAACTACTTACTATCATAAAAACATTATCAGAAAAGTTGCTGTAGCTTTAGCTTTCTAGTGTGTGATTCAGCAGCTGAGAATGATGAGGACCTGGCTTCAGACAGTGCTTTGCAGTCCACCAGCGTTTTGCCTCCCATGGCCTGAAAAAGTCTATAGTAAAGATTTATTTCATCCACTTTCTAAGTTTAAGTCTTCAAACAATGTGCAGAAACAGATAAATAAGTATCTATCTATTTGTCAATGGCTAAATCGAAAAATCTATCTCCTTAGAGATTTTCTTTAGCGGTTTTCTCAGAGGGAATCACTGTATACTAGTAAAGGGAAAATACATTTTTAATAGGAATATGAAAATCTTCTGAAAATTAAGAGGTAAGAAGCTGCAACAAAGTGCTGAGCACCTGTCAGGGAGGGCCAGGGCAGGGCGATGTGCTGCCTGTGGAGCAGTGGAAGGGAGCCTGCATGCCATCACCTAACAGGTCACAGATAGAATCACATAGGGCATATAATGAGGAATTTTAAACTGCATCTAGAAAAGAAGGGGAAGCCAATGGTGTTTGAACAGGAAAGTATTATTGTATGTATGAGGTTTTATTTTTTATGAAAATTTCAAAATAGCATTTGATGATTTTTCATATTGACATACTGAGTCACACAGTTAAAAACACAGCAGCACCAAAATAAAGCCCCATGAATGTGCAACAGGAGATGTGTCTTATCTGTAGAAACTGAATAAAAAAAACAGAGGAAAGCACAAAGCAGTGTCCAGAGAGAGGAAAGATAATTCAAACCTCAATTCTCTACCAAGCAAAGGACTCCCTAGGGACAGAAAGCACACCCACACCAACTTTTGCCCATTAAAAAGGACAAATCTCCAGATACCGGCTTTAGCTTTAGTTAATATCCCTATCACAGACTGAGGGAATTTGGTGTACATGTGGTACATTGACCACTACTGCCCACATTCCACTTATATTGAAGCTGAGTAGAAGAAGAGCATCCACTCCAGAATACAACCAGACATGTGCTAAGGGTCACCTGCTGTGTGGCTCTGTACCCACAGGAAAGGGTGACAGGGATTGCACTCAGCCCTGACTGGGGGTTTGGCAGAGCAGCACACAGAGGACTGAGCAGAGAAGGAGGCAGCACATGCAAGAGCATCAGGTGAGCCTGAACAGAGCTGGTGACACAATCTATGCTCCTCTTGAGACTTTAGCTTGAGCTTCCAAGCAGATCACCCACCCAAGTGCCTTTGGGAGGACAACCAGTCACAGATATACTTCCACTAGACACTGGCACAACCCAACACTCTGAGTGCAAAGGGAGCCATGCATGAGGTGCTAATATCAGGAAAGAAGAGAGCATCTGATTTGGGGCAGAATAGGCATGAACTTCAGAACAGCTTGGAGGCAGAGCAAAAACCTTAAAAGTTGCAGAACTCTGCAAGCAGAGAACTTAGTGTAAAAAGCCACAGAAAGAAGACAGCATCAGCAAGACAGCTCCAAGAGGGAGAAAAATTTCTCAACAGGAACAAAGTAAGAGTGAAATTAATTGAGAACCATACTAGGCAGGACAGAGAAAGGAAAAATACAGCAGTAATGAATAGACAGAAGGATACTTCTGGGAGGCCCAGGCTGCAATAGGTTTTAAAAATATGGGAAAGTACAAGAGATGACATTAATTACTGTCAAAAATAGTAGTGTGTGGTCTGGGGACTCGCCCAAAGCAGGGGGTCAGAATGGTACCGAATGGTCTGGGGCGAAGGTGAACAAGGTCTGGTTTCTAGAAATATTGCTGAGTGTGTCAGGATGAAGAGGGTTGAGGATTCTGAAGGCATGCTCAGGTTTCCTTTTGTGGATCCAGCTGGAGATATCTCATAACTCATCTTACCATACTGTTACTGCATGCCAGTAGAACTAATCCTGCTTTAAGGTAAGAGCAGGCTCTGCAAAGTAACTGATCAGCTCCTGGGGATTTACTACAAAGGTGAACCAGCAGCAGGGCAAGAGGAGATGAAATATTCTTTAAGTTGTGGAAGTTTGTGGGCACTTGCCACATCCCAGGAGATATTCTTCCTAACCACTTGCCTGTTTTTCCCATCTTCCCTCCTCCCTGTGATATTTTCATGCCATCTACAGCTCTTCTCCCAGGCAACCTCTATTTCTATACCACGTCAACCATAGCAACCATCTCATTGCTCCCTAATTTCACACACTGCTTCACTTTTATGCTAGAGAGCAATTCGATATCTCAGCCGTTTTAGAACCACTAACTGAAGTTGCAGATGTTCTTTTTGGAAACAGCTATATATATATATCCAGAAGTTACTGCCACTCAACTTATAGCAGTTATAGCACTGAGATAACAGATAAGGTGAGCACTCCTACCTAGCTCGCCAGGTGCAAGACTGGCCATGAAAGGTTCTGTTCTCTGCAGTAGCTTTGCTGACTCACGCTGGCCTTGTATCCTTCTGCTGTGGAACAGCATGTGGTATTCACTGAATTAGGAGTGCAATCCTGCACAGAGACATGGCCTCCAGCTGTGAGGAGCTTCTTAAATGTCTCCAGCTAAATACGCAAAAGGAAACCTAAACACACCTTAAGACACCTTCTTATCTGGTGCCCTCACTCCACCAAGCCCTGGCAGATTTATTATAGCTGGTCCCTTTGGACACCAAATTCATGTTTCCCCTTCCCATGTCGTTGGTACTTCAGCTGGGAGTTGCTGCCAGTCACTGAAAAGAGGTGCCACAAAACTGCTCCCATTGGCACTGAGGCAGATGCCTTCATGCTTCAGGGATGAAGACTCCTGTAAGACACAAAGTTGGACAGCTTATGATCTCTTAATTTTAGTAAGAATACACACCCCAGGACACGTCTTCTTACCACCAGAACATAGCACAGATTGAAGAAAAACGTGCATTTCTCCTGGTTTTGAAGTATCTGGGTAATGCTGACTGACTTGCAGGTACAGCTCATGATCTGTCCTATTTCTCTCTCTTTTTATTTTTGTTGTTTAGACAACCGATCAATATGACGTGTAAGCAAACTGCCTGAGGCAGGGGTAATTTAATTGTATAAAAGACAGGATGGTTGAAGATACAAGGAAATAATTCTGAGATTTCCTCCTGTTTGCCTACTGTGATGCCAAATTTCTGACAAGAGGCTCCTGCCTCTGACTTACAGCAACTGTTCAGACTCCTAAAATCTCCTCCCTATTCTGTACTGTTAACAGTCTCATTCCAAGTTGCTTTTCTTCTCTTCCTTGCTTGTTTTGAGGATGACCTGCTGAATGTCACCTCTCTTTAAGATACAAATATTAAACCAGCTATGGACTCTGAGCAGCTGGAGTGGTTGGTAAAGTGCAGGACTGTATTCTGCCAACCCTTGAAAAAAAGCAGCTGTACTCTGCCAACGACTTTCTTTGATGCATCTTGATTTTGCACTCCTGGATCTAACTGCCTCTTGACAGATCCTCTGCATGATCTGGGTTCCTGGGATTTGGTTTACAGTGTGGACTACAGTGATAATGAATGGGATACAGAAAGTTATTTCAAAGTGCAGAACTTCAAGGCCTCCTGTCCCTTCTGCCAGCAAACAGAGGGCCTGTCGATTCAGCATGGAAGGGAGAGGCATTTGGGAGCAGTCAAGGAGGTTTCTAGTAGAGTAGCCTGGGACATCTTTCTCTCTCAATACTGGTGACAAGTCCACTCAGCCACTGCTTCTCACCAGTCTGCCTGAGCTGAGCTCACTCAAGTCTTAATTCATCACAAGAGGCCCTGCTTCCTAATGCCACTCCATCTAGCCAGGTCCCTTTAAGCTTGTCGATTACACAGTGGAATCAGGGACTGAACTTACTGAGTGGGGAAAACAAAAAGGACTGGAGAGGCCTCCAACACCACAAACACTTGTTTCAGGGCCTCTCACTCATTCAGCTCCCTCGGAGCCATGCAAGCACAGGACTCTTCCATGCTCCCATGCCTCCCTCTTTCTTAACAATGATCTTTGCCTCTGAATAGGGACCAACAGCAAGAAAGAAAACACATAACAGTTAAAACACAAATCTAGGAATCAGGAATTGGGCCAAAACACACATTGCACTCATACCTAACAGCCTGCAAGCTGGTTCTTCAAAAAAAAAGTCACACGGACCACAGCCACAGAGAACCACCCTACACAACACTTTAGGAGTCATATTTGAGTGAGGCCGTTTACTTATGACATGGCCTAGCTGGTGTCTGCATTTCAGTCTAAGTACTGCAACTTAACTTACTCCATTCATTTTAGCAAGTTTTTCAGAACATAAATCTAGTCACCCAGAAGGTAAATCATTGGCTTCTTGCCAATTTCTCCTCTAAGAGAGCTGCATCTTGAGTGCCTGATGACAGACCGACATTCCTCAAACAGCTTTCAAAAGGGAGGTACTAATGGCCTTTTCCTTCTAGTTTTTCTCCCCAATTATTTAAGAATTTTACAGTGGAGCTTAATAGAGAATGGACAGGTGAGATCTCAGTGAAATAAAAGGGTAGCAAAGTGCAAAATCAATTAACTGAATTTCTCAACTTGAAGGTCAATAGAGGAAGCCAGTTTTGCTGTCATATTTTTTAAGACAATCTATTTGTAGCTAGAGCACATTGTGAAAAACAGCACCAAACTTTTATCCTGAGGTAGGTTCTAGTAAATTGCCAGAGACTTCAGTGCTTTACAAGAAGGTGCGTGAATGACAGTGACACGTGCAAAGAGACACACAAGTTATTCAGTAGCGCATATTGATAACAGACATGCATATTGAATCCTACCCCTCTGTGACTTACTTGCCTCCTTCCGTTGGCAACTCTCAGCCTTCCTTGGCTTAGAGGAAACATGCAAGCCTTTACTTTCAAAAGCAAAGAAAGGGCTCACTAATTTCTTTCCAAACACAGACACTGGGATGATGGTGCTTATCAGAAAGGCAGAAAATAATCAAAACCACATTCCTCATTAAAAAAAAAAATCAAAACAACAACCCAACCCAGTACTATTCTATACATTTGAGAGATTGGTCAGACAAGACTTCAAGGGTTGTTTCAGGAGAACTAAGAACCTGCTGGCCAAGGAGATCACTGTTCAAGTTAATTTTTGAATAAAGCCTCAGAAGGACAGAAATTTCCACAAGAGCTGGATACACAACTAATTTTGCCATTAGCACTAACTTTTGAGATCCTAGAGAGGAAGGCAGGAGAGAAAGAAAACTGACCCAAAATTAACAGATTTCTACATGTAGAAATTTATCTCCATTTCTTGAGTGTGAAGCAAAGGTAAAAACAAGCCACAGAGCTTAGGTACAGCAAGGCCTGAACTGACAAAGACTACTTTTTGTCTGTCCAGCCTGCACTGTCCCACCGTGATAATCCCAGCTCCCTCCACATTCTCTGCAATCCACTGTCATATTCTCAGCTCCACTCATGAGCCAAAACTACCAACTGTGCACATGGCAGCATGCTCAGAGACAGCCATAGGCTGATGGTCAGTTTGTGATCAGGGACTGCAGGACAAATAGATCTGTACTGTCCCACTGAAGGCTCCAATTCAATCACTCAATCGCCCCACCAACCTTCACAAAACTGATAGAAACTTGGTACTTCTAATGCTTTAGTAGAAGGAAAGTGTTTACTGCAGACAAACACAAAATGTGTATTTGTAAGAAGAACTCATGCAATCAAACACCTCTAAGGGGATGGAGAAAAAATAATACAAACTGAGAAGTTAGAACCAAAAAGTAGCTCAAAATACTTTCTCTAGTCTTTCCTGATTGGGCTGATGGAAAGTTTCTATCATCTCTCCTCCCTTTCTTCCCCAGGTACTTTTGCCTAACAAACACTTCATAGACTGGCAGATATTCCCTGTGTTTTGAACTAGCTACTACTGTCAGACCACTGTGTGCTAACCAGACAGTCATCTCAACTGCTTTGGGCTCCCACAGCATCTCCTCTCAAGGGCCTGGAGACCTCTCCCTTCTGCCCATAAAGGAGCAGTGGAAAGTCTGAGATAACGCCAGTAGCATCCTGTGCTAGAAGCAGCACCCACTAAGACCTCTATATTCAGATGCCTATTACAAGGATGTATTACTGGATCCTTACCTGCTTCTGAGTTTCTTCTTCCTTTGCAAGATGCAGCTATCGCAGGAGTTACCTAGGAAGGTCTGCATATGAACATGTACGAAGAGCACAGACCATGTCCGCAGAAGCTCACGCTGAGGGATCCCCCTTCTGCCCTTAACCCTATGTCCAGCCATGCCCCTTTGACTGAAACATGCTGCACTTCTTGTTCACATACATGCAGTTTCCCCACTCTCAGCAAAGAGCTGGCAATTGCTCACCATGCTCCTGTGGTCCATTGTCCATTTACCACCACATCTGCTGAGGATGTGACTCAGGTACGCCAACACCGCAAACACAAGGGAGACTGGTAAAAAGATACGTCAGGACATAGATTTTGTTTTGTCAGGAAAGAAACTACTGCAAAGTTACACACCTCTGTCTGCATAACGGGAGTAGGGTAGAGGATCTGACAGCCTGGCCTTGCCAGATTGCAGGAAAGGAAAGGAGAGGAGATAAAAATGAGTCTCAGCTTGTATTCATTTGCATCATACACTTGCTGGAGAAAGTGTAAGGTCAGACATGCGGGCTAGATGCAGCCAACCAGTATGAAGCCATCAGGGAGACAAGGAGGGTACTGACCTTACACAGCAAAAGGCCCCATGCCCCATCAGAAGAAAGAGGAATCCCTGTCATCCTGGAACAGTGCCCAGCCTGCAGGGCTTTTCACAGCAGAACCAGAGCTACTTGGAATAGAAACAGCCTCGTCTCTGAGATCAGAGAGTTTAAACTGGAGCTTGTTTTTTCTGCAGTCATAAGCCAGCAGGCACCAGCTGCAGAATTTGCCGCAGTGTGTGTGTGCGCGTGTTTCTGTGTGTGTGAGTGTGCAGCAGCCACGCTCCTCCCCTCCAACCTCACTGTGTGATCAATGACACACTGATCACAGCTCCCTCCTTTTTCCCCTCCCTACATCACTGACAGACCCAGTCTGATCGCTCTCAGTCCCCTCTCTTCTTTATTAAGAAAGCTTTTGTTGGCCTCACTACTGACTTCTTTTCATTGTTTCCTCCCTGGTTAATGAGGTTTGCTTCTTCTCTTTTCCCCTCTTACCCAAAAGAGCAGAGTCTGACAGATATTCATGGTCACATACCCTGGTCTGTTCAAAGTGCTTCTAGCTCCTGTTCTAGCTCCTCTAGCTCTGGACACCAGAAATAAAAGGCCTTGTTTTGAAATACTACAATATGTTTCAGAATTAGCATACAGATAATTTAACACTTTTAGTAAGATGTTTACTGGTGGCAACACTAACAGATGCCAGAGATACCCTATGAAAATAGAACCCCATCTGTCTGTGATTGCAAAGGTGTCATTGTCACACGGTACCACTGGCAATGCAAAAGAGCTAATGATAAAGGGACCGCTGGCTCCTTATCCCTCTGTGCTACATGGGCAGTACGGTGACGTGAAGGATGACAAAAGACCACTGCTAGGAAAAAGAAAGCACTCCAGTGTTCTCATTTCTTAAGCACAAAGTCCCTCCCTATAGCCTACCAGAAGGAAAATCAGCTCCAAGTTTAGCCACATCCCCACGCTGTTGCCCTTGAAAGGCTACATCACTCACATTTTACAGGAATCTTCCTTTTTTCCTCCCCCACTAATGGGACCCATTTGGATGCTTTTTGGTTTCCTGCAGTGGAAGAATGTAGTGTTGAGAAGCTTGAAGCCAGACTTCAGCTACTTCAAGACTACTCATGTGTGGGTGTGCAGCACCAAAAGAAAGAGAAATTGCAAAAGGGGCCTGGCCCTGTATCTCTCTTCCATCGAATCAACGGCATGACAGTCCACCTTAACAACCCTCCCCCCTGCTGCCTGGCATTAGCCTCATTCCAGCATCAGCACAGAGCGGAACAGTGATACAGACATTAATAGTCTTTCACCAAGCCTTGCCCGAAGGCATCATCTGTGAGGTGCCTTGTGCCACCTCCTCCAGCAGTACACTGTCTTCAGGAAAGATCATACAGTGATAAACCATAGTGGTGCAGGACTCCCTAAGTCCCTGATGGGCAGAATATTTTCTCTAGATTCTTCTCTAGACCTATCTTCATACATCATTCTCTGTGCTTGAGCTAAAGACACAAGTGTAACAAACAGCTGAGCAGCTGGGGAATTCGGGTTCTGTTCCTATACTCGGGCACAAACAGCTGAGAAGGGGCAGATCACAAAAAAACCAAGCTCCATCTGCAGCCACCTTCCCCTCTTGTCACTAATTCCCCTGAACCGTCAGTCGCCCCCTACTCAAACAGTATCAAATTCCAAGCCAAAAAAACCCGCAGCCGCTATGACCGCTCCTCGCAGGTGCGTTTCCTTCACCTGCGCCTCTGCCAGGGCTGCGCAGCCCCAGCAGCTCATTGGGACCGCGCAGAGAGCGCAGAGCCCAGCCAGGGCCGAATCCGCTTGCCGTCACCGATATCCCCCGCCACCTCCCCCGAGCAGCCCATCCAACCCGGCCGACCACTGTCCTCCGACCGCGAACAAAGCGCTGCCGCCTCCGTCCCGCACCCCACGGCACTGGGGGCTCCTCATTCCCGAACGCCCCGGCGCCCTCGCTACCCGCCCCAGGCCAGTGGGGAAGGAAGGTGCACCTACCATCCTGCCCGGGGAGCGGCCGGGGAGCGGCGCCGATCGGCGGCCCGGAGTGCGGCGGATGCGCCGGCACGGCCCGGGCTGCGGCGAGCGGCTGCCTTGTCACGGTGGCGGGGAGGAGCCGCCGCGCCCCCACCCCGGTGCGCAAGGCGCTTTAACCCTCTACGGGCCGCGGAGCGCCCGCAGCGGCAGGCAGGGGACTCCCCGCGGGCTGGCCTGCCCGCCCCGCTGCCCCGTGGCCAGCCCGGTGCGGCTCTGGCGCTCGGGCGGAGTCCGGGCAACGGCGAGCACCGGGCCCCCGTCCCGCGCTCCGAAATACCCGTCCCAGTTCAAACCCCCATCCGCGTCCCGAAATACCCTGTAAGGGTGAAACCCCGACCCGCGCTTCGAAACACCGGGCACGGATCAAACCCTGGCCAACATGCGTGCCGGTGCTGGCTGAACGTTTTTTCTCAACACCCTGCTGCCCAGAAGGGTGTTCCCCATCCCGCCTGGGAGGACTTCGGCTTAAGCGACTCTTGAACTGGAATCTCACGCCGCGCTCCAGCTCCAGAGCAGCTCCTCCAGTTAAAGACGAGCAACACGAACCACCCGGCACAGTCCCGGCCACCTGGGCGGTAACAGATGTGCCTGGCACCACGCACCAGCACCTGCCTGCTGGTGCACAGGGATGGGTCAGCAGTGACTTCGGCCCCCACTGGACAAACAACGAACTCAAATGAATGAGGCAAGAACGAGAGGCCGGTTTCCAGCACTGTTTTCAGATAAATCATAGAATCATAGAATTAACTGGGTTGGAAGAAACCTCCGAGATCATCAAGTCCAACCCTTGATCCAACCCCACTGTGATTACTAGATCATGGCACTCAGTGCCACATCCAGCCTCATCTTAAAAACCTCTAGGGATGGTGAATCCACCACCTCTCTGGGCAGGCCATTCCAATGCCTGATCACTCTCTCTGTAAAGAACTTCTTTCTAATAGCCAACCTAAACCTCCCCTGGTAGAGCTTAAGCCCGTGCCCCCTTGTCCTACTTATTGCCTGGGAGAAGAGATCGACCCCCATCTGCCTATAACCTCCTTTCAGGTAGTTGTTGAGAGTGATGAGATCACCCCTGAGCCTTCTCTTCTCCAGGTTAAACAACCCCAACTCCCTCATCCTCTCCTCATAGTACTCCAGGATGACAGCTCACACTGCATTCACAGGAAGGGCACACATCTCAGGCCATTTCATACAGTGACATACAACTCTGCAGCCTTTTCCTCTTCTATACCCATTGCAACAGTGACCAAATTTCACCCTTAGCAGGATATTTAGAGCAGCAAGACCTCCTTCTGTATTTTTTTATATCAATACAGTCTATTTCAAGCCGCAAAATAAGACTTTACTGTCCAATTAGGACATTTCCCGATAGTAGTAGTTGTTCCAAAATCTGTTCCTATTAACAGTCATGCTTTAAAAGTACACTTTTAAGCATAAACTAATCTGATGTCTGTAACTGGGTTAAAAGCTTTTGAATATACAAACAGGTCGATTTGTTATCTTCCATCCATGATCTTGTTTTATAAGGAAACAATGTTGTTTCATTAATATTGTGGCATGCTCTTATGTCGTTTGCCTCAAAATCTTTTTTATATGCCATAAAAATTCACCATCTTCCAACTGCTGTTGAGAGTTGACATCAGAAATAGCTATCTCTATGAAATTAATGCCTGAAGGTTGATGCATCTATTGTCTCTAATTTACCTCTCACTTTCCACTCTTGGTTACATGTTCAGGCCACAGCAAACTGGAGTGCATCTTCTTGTGCTTTTCAAGTGTTTTTTTGACAAAGAAAAGTCACTTAAGAGGTATGGTGGTTTTCACCAAGTACAGTTCTTCAGTATATGTGTACTGCTCAACCAGCAAGACCCTTTTCAAAACTGAAGAGGTTCTCAAAGCAGCTGCTGCCTTTACCCCACACCTGTTCTAAAAGTGGCCTAAGAAGCCTCCTGCATGCATGTTCTTTGAGGCAGCCCTCCTGCCTTTGTGAGCAGCTAACAGTCGCAGATAATCTCTTTTTAGCTTGTGAAGAAAACAACAAACTATCACTTAACAAAAAGTTTAAAAATAGTAATCAAAAGCAGAATAAAAAGGGTACTAACAAGGAAGACACTCATCGATCTTCAAGGCTCTTCCAGTTCCTAAAAAGAGGGCACTGAGCTTCTAGTTTCAACTTCCACCTTTCTAAAGCCATGGAGACCTACAGAGCTATGATCAGGAACATTTCCATTTCTTCAGTCCTTCAGGAAATCAGCAGACTTGTCTGACAGTTACAGGACCTCACAGAACAGGCACCAGAACCAGTACTGAGGTGAGGCTCATTGATGTTCAATTCCAAAGACCATTCAAACACGGAAATAAAGACACTATTATTTTCTGATGCAAGGACATATTTATTTCAGCTACTGAATTAGAAAAGAGAGGTGGAGCTTTTCCCACTTACGCTAAAAAAACCCAAAACACCTTTGTCCATTTTGTCAAACAACAGTCACCAAATCACTATGGTTTGAAACAAAGATCCTGTCTTTTGGCTGAAGAATTCTCTTCCCTGTCCACAGGGCTTTGAAAAGGCCTCAAAGCATCCTGTGATGTTCAGAGTAGTTCCTTTCTGACTAGGATATGGAATTAAATCTGGAATTAAATTGTTAACAATGTGAACACATATTTCATCACTACACACCTGAGTCAGTATCACATTGTCAGGAATGTTCTGGATCATAAATTTTAAGAAGCTGTAGACAGGCTCTTCCCTCAGGGTAGCATAAATATGAAGTCTCTTCTTAAAATGTTTTTCTGTTATTTTCAAAGCTTAGGGTGGAACCAGGGTCACATCTCCATGTTTTTCTCTACTATGATGTTTAAAACATTTTTATAAGAGTGAAGGCTGTGTCTTTATGAACTATGAGATCTCCAAAACTATAGCTAAAGCATAAGACTAACAATGACTCTAGAGGTCATGCTTCTCTGAACAACAGCTCTGAACTGCCCACTGTCTTAAGCTCAAATACATTTGATTTTCTTCACAACTTTAGGTCAAAGGTTTTAATGAAAAAAGAGATTCTAATGAAGAGTATACTATCTTCTGAAAAGTCTTGCAACAAAGAATAACCACGGCCTGACCCAGCCTGAGCAGCCCAGGTATTAAATTTGAGTTAAATATATTTATTTCCCCACACCTCTGAGTGAAAAGCAGAGTTCGGAACGGCACAGACTCCAACCTCTCTGTTAGTCTGCACACCACTTCATAGTTCTCCTTGCACACAGCTCTTACCACTGCACACAGGACAGAAAAAAACCGCTGAGAAGAACAAGGATTTATTTGCATTTGTCCTCTTGGAAGATTTTTTAGCTTTGACTATCCAGTTACTGACTTCCACGGACTATCTGCTTTCAGTCAACCAAAAGAACTGATGACTTGTTCAAGTCTTAGGCAAATCACTTCTAAAATCCTCTTGATTATCTTAATTTCTATCTAAGTGCAGCAATTTTTACTCTTCTACAGGCTTTACTAGGATGTTTCTAAAGGATACTCGTTTTTGCTGAATACTGCATCTTTCTCTGCAACTGTTTAGTGAGGCTTCCCTACTTCCTATCTCCTTTTTTATTTACAGATATTTGTATCTTTTTAATCTCTATGGTTGCTTAAATTCTGACTAAATGTTTGTTTCCCACTGAAATGCAGTGACAGTCCTTTGGTTGTCTCTATAGTTCTATTTAAAGAAACCTTTGGTCCCTAAATTATTTTATTCTTTCAGCTGCTTTGCAGGTCCAATACAGTTACATATTTAGGCTCCTCTTTCTTAATTTGAGAATGATCTCTTCATCTTTCTGATGCTTCAGGGCCCAAGGAGTGATTATTATCTGAGCTATTGAGAATTAGCAGCTCTAATGTGGATTTTGCAAGTTTGAAGGTGGATAGCCCAAATCATCCATTCCCTTTATTTTTTTATTATTTTCTTCACTAAATAAGGTTTTATGTTTGTGGTAATAGCATCCCTAATGCAGGTCCACAGAGACTGTCAGCACCTGCTACCAGCCTCTTTTCCAATTCCTACTTTAAACAAATTCATGAACCCTGTGAGTTTCCTGTGCCAACACTCTGGTCCCTCTTGTCCCAGAAAATAAGCTTTTAAAAATGGTGATCCTAATTTAACTCAGCAACTGAAAAGCTTTAGGGAAAATGACAGAAGATGACCTGTCTAGAACTCTCAGTGGAAAGGATAAAGAGGTTTATAAATCAAGGCTGTGAAACTGGAGCAAACATGAGCAGTACTAAAAAGCCAGAAGGAACACAAAGAGAGGGACTGAGGCAAATACCAGAGCACAGTGAGAACAGCAGTGTGTTTCTGTATGAGTGCAGCACAAGTCCTTAGCACCCAGAAGAGTGGCAATGAGGGAGGAGGGACCAGGATCAAATTCCAGTGATTTCCTAGCGACACAGGGATAAAACCCTAGTGTTTTCCTAATTACATCGAGTTCAAGGAAAGTCTTCTTCAAAAGTGTTTTTAATAAGCAGCATACATCTACCTGAAGAGAAACCCATGCCTTCTACCAGCACTAGAGTTGGCTGTACTTCTCAGCAGCCTGGGCCAGGGCCAGCACCAGCACCCAAAGGCACCCACACACACACAAGTTTTCCGTATCTCTCTCTCCACAGACACAGAGAGCAAAGGAGAAGGGAGAAGCCAAGTCTGCCACTGAAAGCAAGTCAGGTAATCAAGGCAATGTGAGAGAAGCTACAAGAGCCGAAACCTGGTGCAAGATTCCTCTTCCTGCAGAATGTATTTTTTTTCTTTCCAGACACATCTAACTGCCTCAGATCACAATCCTACTCTGAAACAGACAGTAATGTCTTGTAAAAGGTACCAGTTGCCCCAAGAAGGCTTGGATTCCTGGGAACCTGCTGTTTTAACTCTGTCTCCAAGGCCTGAAGGGAGGCAGAAAGGCTGTTAACATCCTTACAGAGGACAGTGTCAGGCCAGAGGCACTGATTCAGCAGGTGCCCTGCCAGTTATCCAGGCAGCGGATTCCATGCTGCTCTACAGACAGGGAACTGGTAGGACAGCTCAACAAAATCACAGCAGTATCCTAGGAAAGAGGTAACAAGTATCAGTGGCAACAGTGAAGATGATGCAAATGGCAGGCAGGAGCTAAGCCTGACAGAGAAAGGCTGGGGAGAGGGTAGAGTGGGATTTAGAATTGGCAGTGGCACAGGTAAAATTTCCAAGACAACATAAATTTGGGAAAGTTGACAACACTCTGGATATACTGCCATGTTTACATGACTTAGCGAATGACTGTTGAGGAGTTGCTTAAAAAAAAGGTACTTTTTTATTAACCCATACCAGGGGTTAATAAAAGCACCAGGGGTGCCTTGTTTTTCATGTAAGATTTAGAACTGGAAACCAAGATGTTGAAATGCAGGCATTTTCCTGTAAGCAATGCAAAACAGCTCTGCCACATTCTGTGAAGCTGCAGAACCCATGACTTGTCAGGTTCAGGTAGATTTAACAGATATTCTTTGGAGGCTTCTCTCACAGTTAATCCAGATCTGAAGACGAGCTAAAAATTCTAGGAAAAACTAAAAACCACGGGACCTAGTTGCTACTACATGTAAAGATATAACAGAAATAACCATATGCTATGATTTCAGAACAGGAATTGCTCTTCCAGGCATATTTTAAATTTGGAGAGATAAAATGTTAGTCCCTCCAAACTAGTGCTGGTAAATTGTGTGTATGTTTGGGATGTTATGGTTATTAATCACTTTCTGCTTATAAGACCTGCTAGTCAAGAAAAAACAAAAATATGAGAAATAGGCAAATTTCTTTAGATGTGATCAAATGGGACATCCATTTCAGGCACTGTTCCCTCTTGGGTTTATGCTCTCCTGTATGATGAGATCAGCACTGCAGCACATGCTTTCCTGCAAGGGTGTATCTCAGTTGAAATCAGAGAGGGAAACTAAATGGAGGAGAGGGGGGAAAGAAAAAAAAATCAATAACAACTTTGAATTATTCATGCCCATGAAAGAGGAATAAAAATACAAGCAAATACCATCTTTAGAACAGTAATCCCAGGAGGATTTTCTTTATAGGAGTCTAACTGTCTACAGCAGGTTTTTCTACAGAATCATTAGTACTCACTAAAATTTCAGAGGCAAAGAAGTAGGATTAAGTCAAACCCAAACCATTCACTTACCTGAAGGCAAATTGTGAATAGCCATTACCAATTTCCACAATAGCTATTGTCAAAGTGAAGACAGACAAAATCCAGAATAGCCTTCAGTTTACAAAAATATGAATTAAACAAGTGGGCTCAGGTCATCTGAAAGAAATACATCTTTGTCCTATTATATTGGTCAGAGGTCTTTTCCTTTTTGTTTTTTTAACCATCAGAAATTTAAGTCTCATCCAGCTCAACTATCCTAAAAAGTTCTACAGATAAAGACCAATATCACTGGGGAAACCCCCACTGTTTTACATGGATTCAGAATGCATTCCACCAAAGCCATTTAACAAAGGCCTGAGAAACTTAAAACATTGAGTTATTCCCAAGATACAACCTCAAGGACAGCCCAGACTTAGTATTTCTTTCAAAAAGAAAACAAAGAAAAAATATTCACATCTACCAGAACACGAAGTACTAAAGAAAACAAAACAACAAAATATGTTTGTTTTACATTGTGTCCTGAAGAAAGGTCCAACCCTTCCCCAATGATCTCATCATTATTTTCCTTTTCTATTCAATTAAAGGGTTAATCTCTCAAGGTCCATTCAAAGAGATCCTGACCCCTCAAATCCTTCTGTATGACAGAGAGTACAGCAGGACTGGCTCAGCTCAATGCACTCCCTCTGTCCTTGAAGGATAAAAGAGATTGTTCCAGGACAAATCCAGTTATTCTTTGCCTCTGTATACACTTCAAGACTGAATTCCATGAACTGCCAACAACATTTAACCACAAGGTCTGGTTTTAGCAGCAGGGCAAGTTCTAAATTCAGAATTCACGACTGCGATGATTTCAACTCTAGGAGCTTTGAGCGAAGAAACTTGCAAAATTGGAAAGTTAGTTGCCCATGGAGATAAAATGCAGAGAACAAAGGAGAAAGCTCACCAAGCATTATTTTTGCCTGTGTCATGTATAAGGACATTATAATTCTTAGTAGAAAATAACTGTACTGGTTTATTTCTAGTTGATAAATTATATCAACAGTCTGGTTTGTGAAGACTTACTCTCAAATAAGCATGTGTGCATTGGGAATTCTCCCACTAGCATGGTACTGACAGCTTTGCCAGCAGCTCCCACACATACCAGTCCTAAGGGATGATGGGAGAGGGAGCAGGTGGACCGCAGCAGTGACCTGTGCTGGCTCAGCTTTCCACCACAGCAGTGTCTCACTCCCCCTACAGCAGAGGAGCCCCATACAGA
Organism: Myiozetetes cayanensis; assembly: GCF_022539395.1. Taxonomy (NCBI): domain Eukaryota; kingdom Metazoa; phylum Chordata; class Aves; order Passeriformes; family Tyrannidae; genus Myiozetetes; species Myiozetetes cayanensis. The sequence continues at coordinate 20,672,018 of NW_026087048.1, forward strand.
ACACCTAAGGCAGACAGATCATTCTCTATCATTTCCCCCCATGACAGCAGGAATTCTTGGCTGTGTTGAACATTTTCCTTTAATGAACATGTGTGCCTAGTATTCTGTTTAGGCACAGTCCTCTTCATAAATGACTCAGATTCTGCACTCAAAAAGATACTGAGTAAGTTTGCTGATGATACTAAATTGAGAGGAGTTGTTAACTCCCTCGGAGGCAGGGAGGCTCTGCAGAGGAACCTTGCCAAATTAGAGGGGTGGGCAATCACCAGCCATATGAAGTCTAACAAGGGTAAGTGTTGGATTCTGCACCTGGGATGAGGCGACCCTGGATGCACAGACAGACTGGGGAATAGGAGGCTGGAGAGCAGCTGTGGGAAGGGACCTGGGGTTCCTGGTCAATGCCAAGTTGAATATGAGTCAGCAGTGCCCTGGCAGCCAGGAGGGCCAACTGTGTCCTGGTGGGCATCAGTCAAAGCATTGCCAGGTGATCAAGGGAGGTGATGGTCCCACTCTACTCTGCACTGGGACAACCTCACCTCAAGCCCTGGGGCCAATTTTGGGCACCACAGTATAAGAAAGATCTAAAGCTGTTAGAGAACATCCAAAGGGGAGTTACAAAGATGGTGAAAGGCCTTGAGGAGAAGCCATGTGAGGAGTGGCTGAGGGCACTTGGTCCATTCAGCTGGAAGAGACTGAGGGCAGAGCTCATCAGGCTCTCACAAGGGGAAGCAGAGGGGCAGGCACTGATCTCTTCACTCTTGTGGCCCGAGGGAACAGCTGGAGCTGTGTCAAAGGAGATTTTGGTTGGATCTCAGGAAAAGGTTCTTCCCCCAGAGGGTAGTTGTGCACTGAACAGGTTCCCCAGGGCAGTGGTCACGGTCCCAAGGCTGCCAGAGCTCAAGGAGCATTTCAACAACACTCTCAGGGACATGGGATGTCCTGTACAGGCTCAGAAGTTGGACTTGATCTTCGTGAGTCCCTTCCAACTCAGAAGATTCTATGATAATTACCCATGGTCTATAACAGACCAATGATGCATTTAAATAAAAGAAGAACACCTTACCTAAAAGGGTATATAACACAAAAATCATAACACCTCCCCCAAAAAAACCCCAAACAATAGCTGAAACATGCATTTAGTTTAAAACAAAAACAGGTAGTGAATTAAATTTTCTTCGCAGTGTTCTTAGTATTCCAAAGCACGAGCTCAGGAATTAACCCATTTGTTCCACTACTGTTTCATACAGACCAGCAGGATAAAGGAAAAAAAAAATTACAGATGGATTAGGGATCTGGTGTAGATCCTCTGCAGTAACGAGTTATAGCAAGAAATAAGGTAAAGCTAATGGCCTGTCCACACAATCCCCCAAAGTTTCCAAATCAGCCAGCACGGCATTCTACTATACAGAAGAGAATGAAAATAAGTTGGTACTTCAAAAGCAAGATGCCTCTAGGCACAAGCCCTTAATGATCCCCATCAACTCCACTTCAGAATTCCTGATTTTCTAGCACAAGGAAAACCATAATTTCTCAGTATCAAGCAAAAAGCACATCATCTCAGATTACCCAGGAAAAAAGTAATATCAGATCAGGAGGGGAACACAGTGCCTCTGGTCTGAAATGTTAGATTCTTACACGGGGAGAAAAGAGGCACGTGTTCCAGCAATGCCGCGGTTAATAAAGCAAGGCAAAATCCTGGAACAGAGCCAGTCAGACTGAGGGACATCTGTTTTCTAAGGAGCTAGGAATTATGGTATTAAAATTAAAATAGCACATGACAACAATTAATCTCAGTGCAAAATAGGATTAACAGGCACTGTCCACACTGTTTTTTTTCACTCTTTTGAATATGGACCTAGTAGAAGACTTTATTTCCAAAAACAGCAGCTCAGATTCTAGATGAGATCATTCCAGGAGTTCCGTTGGGTCCCACTGGCTGTGCAGGGTGCAGCAGAGCAGCAGCAGCCCCCGCAGGCTTGTCCTCCTTGCCAAGGGCCTGCCACCATTGCCACGGTGCATGAGCACCTAGCGCTGATGGCATGGCCTTTTTCTCTGGCATCTGGCACATTAATGCTACCCATTACTCTGCACTGTGAGATAGGGCACATTTGCTGTCTGTAAGTGGCTTTCCATCCCATGAAGCCACCATGGGAAGTACAGCAGAATCTGACAGCCAAACCATGAGATTAAATTCAGTAACGGCTCAGCCTTGGTCCTCAGCCCCTGAATGACAGCAGCGTGGAGCACCCAAAGCTACTGAGTACAACACTTGGGTAAACAGGAATTGAGAGCAGCTAGTCAGAGACCCAGCCCATGAGCCCACACCACTACTGGGGATTCTTTAAAAGCAAAGGAAGGGAGTTGGGAAGCTGCATTCACAGCACGGTAGAGGGAAACAGACCAAAAAAATCTGTCAGAAAATTATACACAGCTACTGAAACTGTCACATGTTAAAGATTATTTTCCTACTTAATCCTCCTTCCCCTTGGTTCATCTTGTTTGTCTTAGCAAGGTCCAGTTGACAAGGACTGGAAAAGCCTACTCTAAGCCACTGCATTAGGGATACTAGAGAAAAGTGCACAGAGCCATGGCAAAATAATGATACACAACACATTCACAAGGTTTTCCTTACCAAAATCCAGATGTGACTGATGCCAGAAGCCCAGTAGGATTCACAAAAAAAACCAAACCAAAAAACAAACACCAAAAAAACTAAAACCCAAACCACCCAAAGCTCGTATTAACTTCTAATAAGTATATCTAGTTCCAATACCTCTGCTAAACATGGAGCAATGTGAAGACTCCAAAAGCAGCATGTTGTCTTATTTGGGAGGTCCCTCTGTCATGGCAGCTACTGTGCTTACAATGCATATGGCCACCAAGAGAATGGTGCCTTTGTCAAGCTAAAAAAAAGTCACTGCAACACAAAAAAAAATAAAGCCAAACCCCCAAGTAACAATAACTCTCCTCCCTGCCCTTATTCTGTGTGCAACTACTGTGATGGACAACACAAAATAGTTATTAGAGCATGGTTTAAAGAACCGTTCTGCATCATACAGATCATCCATTAACTGTTATAAAATTAACAGCTTTCAGTCACTGGACAAGATGGAGAAAATGTCTTCAACTGCCTTTGCTGGTTTTCTGCTGGCATTGAGTGGAAGCACATGTGTGTCCCTGCCTCCTTTTTTTTTTTTTTTTGGTCATAATTAGCTCACTCTGAACTTTTGAACACTTCTTATTAAAAAAACAATAAACAGAGAATAAATCCATCAATGAATCCATAAATCATCAATGAAAACACTTCTCTAGGCAAAAAAACCCAAACAAACAAAAACCAAAAAACCAAAAGACCAAAACCAAGAAAACCCGGAAGCATTAAAATAGGTTACAAACTAAAAGATGGCAGGTGTCTTGCTGACGAAAAAAAATTAAAAAACCCCACACCTGCAACCCTTGAAATGCCTGAGTGGTCAGAACAACAGAACTGGGTGCTCACAAAGGTCAGAAAAAATGCCACCTGCACACTCAGATGCTGAGCCCTAACAGCCATTGCAGCTTTCCATCAAGAGGCCCCAGCTTTCAGCCCCTGGGCCAGAACACTGTGTGCTATTGTCCCTTATGAAGATCACAAAGTGTTGTGTCTATCCATTCAGGTTTAGCACAGATAACCAAAACGATTAAAATGTTCGAACATGGCATTATCATAATAGTCTCAGAAAGACATTGCCAATTTAGAAAAAAAAATAAAATAGAAAAAAAAGTCAAAGCCAGGAGATTGGGTTATTACTTCTCAAATGGTAGAAGCTAGGGAGCACCTAGGAAAGCTTGATCACATAAAAATAGAAGAGGAATTTCTTCTTCAGATAGCAATCAGTGAATTTCAGAAACTTGCTGCTGCACATGACTGTGGAGGCAGACAGCATTCGTAGAGTCTACATTCAAGAGGAATCAAACAGCTTTTACTAGAAGGAGTTGCTCATGGTCTGAGCATCCCCAATTCTAGCATTGTGCATAGATGGGGAGGGACCTATGAGGGGGGAAGGGGAATCAATGGCACTTGGTAGACCCCTGATCTGAACCAGTGAGGCATTTCCTTTGGTCTTACTTGCTTTTAAAAAGTTGAACAGATTTTTCCCCTCAATATTCATCAGAGGAGCTTAACAGAACCAGAGCAGCTGTGAAAAATCACTTCTTCCATAGGAATGATGCTTCCCATGAACAGATCTGTATGATTTATTGAAGCCTCAGCAATTTCAAATGTACAATAAATACATACAGAAACGTGAGTCGCACAGGGTCAATTTAAAGCTTACATGAATTTTAGGGCAAGAAAAGCACCGTTTGCCCTTTCAGTCAGTAACACCATTTGGGCAGAACAGACAAAAGCAAGAAACTGTTGTTTGCTGAGCCTCTGCCCAGCTTAAGTGCAAAATAGCTCATTGAGGTTCTGATTTCTTATCTTCCCCCATAACTTTTAGGTGTCATAGTGAAACCACAGCACTCATGGCAGGCACAAAGGAACAGTTTGAAATACAAAAGGCAAACAGACTAAGCCTAACAACTCCTTGGCCCAACCCGATAAAGCAGGGCCAGTATGCTGGTATCAGATATGTGAAATGCAGACCAGTGTTATTTGTCAAAGCGAATTCTGAGGACATGCATTGTCCAGAGAAGCTCTCTTACCATTAAAACACCTGCTAAAGATGGTAAAAGCAGCATTTTGAAAAAAAGTTTTATATATATGGTCTTACATGTTTTCGGTTTTGTGCTATCTTGTTTTAAAACTAAGCTCTGCAGGTCAAATTGGGCCAGAAACATCCAGTAAATATTCCTGTTCTGTATTTGAAAGAAACAAAAATATATTTTAAAGACAATCAAATTTGAACAGCAATGGTGGTGGGAGATTGCAGTAATCAGACCAAGCACATGAAAAAGATAATTTCTGTACAAGATCCAAGAGTGACTAAGAAGTTCTCAGATTCCAATCTGAACTCCAGTGCTCTGGCATTTAAGTCCTAGAAGACTGGAAAACTCATCAGCTGCAAAGATTCAAATAGAACACTAAATTAATGTCAATCAGCGTGGCTTTACAGAAAATACGACCTTACTTCCTAATAAAAAACAAATAAGCTTGTCAAAATCTCAAAGGTTGTACTGATATAGTGCAATCATTATTTCATAAGGCATGTCATATAAGTCCGCAATGTGATTCATGCTGCTCACTGTATCCACAGACAACTTGAAAAGGAGAAAAGAACAATGCTTGGGATTGTTGCAGCCACATGTACCAACATGGGCTGCACTTACAGCATGGGAAACTGTATTTTAGGAGACTGCAATCCATGGGATCTTTGAGGCCATGCTCAGTGTGGTTACTGTGAGTAAATACGGCCCTCAAGCATATGAGGAAGAAGCACAGGAGCTGACACGTGCTTGCTTTTGGATTTCTCTGGTCTGAAGTATGTTGGCAGACAAAAGGTACAGGACAGTTAATTGCTCAAGGATTACAATTCACATCCAAAGTTCAGAGAATCATTGTTGCATCTGTGGAAAAAAAAAAATAGCGCTAGCCACTGACTTTTTTTTGTATCTGAACATGCAAATTAAGGATATAGCAGTCCTTTTATTAACAGCCAAGAGCTGAACAAAATCCATCACTGAATGATCTATGTTACAGAAGTCTCTCCAGCAAGAGGCCACAGCTGTGGGGAACATGTACTTTCACTGTAATTTAATTTTCACAAGCAATTGGTCTTTTGCCTCTTGTCTAGAACAGCTTTTGCTTGAATACACAGCCTTATCATCTGTACTATCTAGGAGCTACGATTTGAATGAACAAGGTAGCTTTTTTTACAGTCACACACTTGATACTAATCACTGAAGACTAACTCAGCAGTGCAGAGGAAAAAGCATACGGCAAAAACTGACACTCCAAGCCATTCCACATTCCAGGAAGAAGATGAATCACTTGCCGAAGTAAAAACATTGACCTAGGAGATATTTGTTACTGTAAAAGGAAGATCAAATGCAGACTTTGAGACTAAGATGTGTATGGTGGGCTTGTGTATTTGCCTTTGCATTGATACCTTGGAGTTTTGATGTTTTGATTGGGCGAAAATCATTATAAAAACTGTGGACATCTGTATTTCGGGAGCACGTGCTGAGGGTATTCCAGAAATCCTGGGGGCTCATTAAAACTTTTGTATCCTTATCTTATCTCCTACCTAATTTGGCTTGGAGTCTTTTTTTCCCCACAGCCATTTAGGCAACAGCATCCTATCACACTTGTAACTTAATACCAACCTGGTTTGTGCCAGGAGTAAAATTCCCTGTCCTTTCACTGTTGCAAAGCTGAATTCACAGAAGCACAGAACAGCCCAGGTTGGAAGGGATCCTCAAAAAATAATCTGTTCAACTTTTCATGGGAAAAGACACAAATTGTTTTATCTAGCACCCTGTCCAATTACATCCTGAAAACCTCCAGTGATGAGGACTCTACCATGACCCTGGGGAGATTTCTTCCTGTGACTGATTGTTCTCACAGTAGAAAAAAAAAATTTTACTGAACTGAATACTCTGCCAATGCAACTTACAGTCTGCTCCTTGTGAAGGGAAAGTCTCCATCCTCTTTGTAGCTGCCTGTATGCTCCAGAGAGGCAGTAAAACAGACTCTTCTCCTAGTCTGAGTTAAAAGCCTTCTAGGAATGCTCATCTAAAAAGGCAGCTGCCTTTAGGAACTGTAATGTAACTTTGCCGCATTCTCAGTAAGCTGGGGCAGATATATCTGTATCCTCAATTGGCACTAAATGTAAAACAAAGGCATCAGTAGGATGTGAAGGATGAGTATTAGGTTCAACATGAAAGGTTTCAGAGCCTGAAGGCCATCTGCCTGCAAGGCATCTAGTTATTAGACTCTTACACAAGCCCTGATGGCTTTCAGCACAAAGCATTAAGTTTGCAAAGAAAAATGCAAGCTAGTACTCAAAAGTGTTTAATAGTTCTCATAATCCTTTTACAGAGGCAAGAAAGTATACATCAATGTTTCATTATTTCAAGAATTTGTTCCATCAAATTCAACCTGAATGGTGTTTTTTTAATCACTTGATTTTCAATTATGTCATTAGCTATTTATAAAAAGTTTTTTGAAGGCCAACACAGAGTATGATTTGAGAGAAAAGATCACTGGGATGGCCATTGAGCTAATTTAAACCCCCTAGTCAGACTGAAAGCAGCTGCTAATATTCGCGGAGTTAAGTGTGCTGCTAAGCACATCAGAAACAGGAGCAGCTGAGAGTAGGCTACACTTTTCCTTTCCCCAAAAATGTACTAGAGCAAAAAGAGATACTGTGCAGAGCTAGCAGGAATGTGTAGTCCCACGGGAAACTCTGTAGAGGTGCAGTGATGACGAGGGGCTCTGAGGAAGAGTGGTGGCATGCTTAGTACCATGTTAAGCTGCAAGCCTCCAGTTCAGGACCAAGTCTCTACAGACAGTTTACATCAGAATTTCTGTTTACTACCCATCCTTCTCTCAGTAACTTCTACATACCAAAGCTTGGCCCCTAATTCTGTGGCCTATAGGTTTCCTTAAACAGACTTCGGGGACTTCGATTCCCCAAACATTTTGCCTGGTAGACTAAATCACTTATCTGTAAGTTTGCTGGTCTCTTTAGAGAGCTACAAGACCTTTGAAAAGCAGAACTTCCCTTTGCAGAACTCCTCCCAGGTAGACACAAATCCTGACTTTTATTATAATTGCTGCTGATTTGCTCAGTAGGCCTGGTAGTTGGTTAACAGACTTGCAGTTCCCCAGATCCCTTATGAACTGTCTTCATAGACTGGTAACATGTGCATCACCCTTTGCTCCTCAGGAACCCAGCAAGGGAAGTGAGTGGGATATGTTTTGGTAATATTAAGCCAGATATTTCAACTCTGACTTCGAAGAATTCTTGGGTAAATGTTATACTCACAGTAACTTATTAGTGCTTTGGTCTATTTGTACCATAGGCCCTGTTACAGCTGCTTCAAATCGAGACAGATCTTCTGCTGAGTGTTTCAACTGATATGTTTCATACACAGTATTTTAATCCCTAAAGTGCATACACAAGTACACACTGCCTTGCAAGGAGGGTGACTTTTCATCCCCATGTTAAAAAGTGACAGGAAAGTTGAGACCTCTCAGTCAGTGGTACATTTGAGAAGAGTCCAGGTACTTTCTTTCACAGTTGTCCATTAGGAGAACAGCCTTCTCAACTGGAAAAATACATTCAGAAGCTTTGATGAGAGAGTAAAACATACAGTGAGCTATAAGACAGTCTTATATAAAACAGATTTCCCAACAGTGTCATCTATGCTTACTATAGTAACTTATACATTACATAAAAGTATTATAACCAGAGTTAAAGCTTTTAACAAGCTAGGCAAGCACACTTTCTAACTGTTAATGTGATTTTTTATAATGCTGTTATTCATTGTTCTCAGAAAGGGAGATAGGCCTTCAAGAAGAGGAATTCAGTCATTTGACTACTCTTATATACTACTTGCATAAATAGTAAATAGCTAATGAAGTAAAACTATATTGTGCCACCTCAATAAGGTACAGAAGCTGGACAGACGGATTCCAACTTACTAATTTAATAGGCTTTTTAACAGTACATGTTTCTATTCAATGCTATTCTCTGTAATAAGATATGTAATTCTAAGTTAAATTCATTGCATCCAACATACCTTTAAGATGGTTCTTTAGCATTCAGTTCTGCAGAATCCTGGGCAAACAAGTCACTAATTGAATCACAACCAGTTTTATCCTGTTGTTGTTGGTTTGGGGTTTTTTTGTTTGGGGTTTTTGATTGTTTGCTTGTTTTTGTTTTTTGTTTGTTTGTTTCCCCCCTCTCCCCCAACAGAAATAAAAGTCAATGCCTATAAACCAAAAAGCTGACCTTTGACTTCAGAAGAAAACTGAGCCAGATGTCTGGTTACAAAGAGCCGCAGTTGCTGATTCAGGTCACAGTAGAAGGTATTAATGTTCCAGGAACGAATTCCTGGGAAAAAAAAAAAAAAAAAAAGAAAAAGTGAGCTGACATTTCATCTACTCCAGAAACTTAAGCAGAGAAAGAGAAGTTAAGAGGACATACAAGGACCAGTGATGCTCTTCTAGAGGAGCATACTTAGGATCAAGAAAGCCTTCAGAAGCAGAGGGCTGTAGGATGCTTACCTTCCATAAAACATTTCTCCCTCAAGGACATGCAGTGAGCAAATTTTTATTCAACTTAGGCTTCATGCAAGGGAGGCCAACAAGCTACAAGGGATAAGGCCAAATAAGTTATACTACTGCCTAACCAAGCAAAAACATAATGTTAGTTTTACATCTTCTATGCTGTCCAGCATTGGTCACCAGTAGAGATGGGCTACTGGCTGGTTATCCTACTGACCAGCTCAGACACCAGTTTCTCTGCTATTATAGCCTGTGCATCCTCCAAGTCACAAAAGCTTCCCCACAACTGGTTCTGCCTAATCACTCCTTCAAAGCCCCTGATCACACTGAGACCCTTTGAGTTTGCTCTTTAATCTATATAGTCTTTGCAAGCTAATTGTCTTCATATCACAGCAGGAAGCTGCATCTGCTCCCAGAGCAAGTGGCACCAAGCCACACCGGGGAAGTCACCTTCAGACCCCAGTGTGAACAGCTGTACATTCTAGAAGACACCAAACACTACAGACCACAGATCTTCACATCCCAGTAGGGAAGAGCCTCTCCTAGATGATGTGACACTACACTATGGCACCATGAACAATACCAGGATATCAGCATGAATCCCTACTCCAGCCTCTGGTGCTGATGCATGCTAAAGTACAGATGTTGAAGGCCAATGCCACAGACTTCTAAGGTTAACAAGAATTTCAGCCCCAGTATTTATTGATGGGGTCCTCACTGAGAGTTCTTTCACCACCTCTCTCGCATAAAATGCAAAGTTTTATTGCCTCTGATATCTGCTTTTTTCAAGGGACACATGTTGATTTTTCATGCAGTTCTAGTTTTCCAGGTTGTGCAACAGCTTCTGCTGGCCTCTGGCAGGACAGGATCCTTGAGGATACAAGCTCCAGCTTTCTACACATACCAAGACAGAGTTAGTAATCATTGCATCACACAGGTCTCAGGGCCTGTAGCAGCTAATGGAAACCTTGTGCTTAGTTTCTTTTTCTGGTGACACCTGACTCAGCGGAGTAATAGAGCTTATTTGTTAGCTGACAGTCTGCACTGCAGAGTGCACAAAAAACCCTCTCTAAATTCTCTGAACTTAAGAAAAACAACAAAAAACCACAACTAAACAAAACCCAGGAAAAACAAACAAGACAAACAACTTACCAGCACCTTTCAGTTTGGACACGGGATACAAAGAAATGAAACGTGTAATAAAAGGAAGCAAGAAGGTGAACAAAATGTTTTTCTATGCTACACTCTTAGAGAGCACAATAGTGTAAACAAATGTCCAGTATAAGAGCATCTTAATGCATTACTGATGAGCACTATGACCTAGACAGGAAAAAAGTAGCACTCTGCAGGGCAAATCCTGCTGACTGTAGCTGCTGTGTCATTGTCATTGTGTCCTATTGCAGCAGTAAGTGCTATTTGAGGTACTGTTACATCCTCTAGGATGCAGAAAGAATAGATGCTCTTTCAGAGCAAGGAAAGGAAAGAGTGAAATTATTTCACTCATTGTACTTGCAACAATTTATTCAACCTTTTCCCCTACAAGTAGTCTGAGGTTACTTATAATCTCTCCCAGTTTGCCATAATTCCAAGTTATCACTCCATGGCACAGGAGTCAGAGCATTGTCCTCGTTGATTAGAATCCTCTTCCATGAGTGCAGACTATACCATAATAAGGTTTCTAAACATTCAAGCTCTTTGCACATGAAAAGCCTGGGTAAGGGACTCATCAGTTTTCCATCTCATTCCTTATGCCCTTGTGAATGTTTTATTTCCTGCTGAGGTAATTGGCTTAAAAGATTTGGAATTTCTTCCCAATACTAGATCTAGTCTTCCAGATATGGTTTCAAAATTCAACAGAACAGAAAAATAAGACCACTATTTATTAGACAGCATTTTGGAAAAAGTGTCATTCAAGCATCCCAAGGTTCACGTCACAGCCTACAAAGCTCTATACCTGGAAACAAGCAGGTTCTATAACATCCTATAGTCACTATTGCATTATCCTGAAACAAGGTCCAGATAGAAGTCTGGATAAAACATACTTCTTGGATCAGTCAGGGCAACTGAAAAAGTCTCTTTGGGTGTTGACTTTGTTTGTTTGGGTTTTTTTGCACAGACAGGGTGCCACAGCCAACAGAACAGACATAAAACAAACCCCAGCTTTTTCTTCCTTTTTATTCACTGCTCAGCAGCCTGTTCTACCCTCACACAAACCTCATGTGAGCCCTCTCTAGCACCTAACACTTAAGAAACAGGAGTCATATGTATACCATTTCTACATTTCTTGAAGTCCCTGAATCAAGAGTACAGACATCTGCAAATCATAATATTTTGACTAGACAGATCTCCAGACTCCGCTGTCATTTTAACTATTCTCATTTTTAGTATCTATCTTCCAATTTGCAAATCTCGGTCTATTTCAAGAAGAGGCTATTCTCCCATTTCATAGTGGGGAAAATTCCTCTAACTTGCTGGAGGTCCTACTCCAGGTCAGTGACAGAGGAAAGACTGAAATCCAGGTTTACAGCTCCCCAAACAGTTCACTTCCAGTTAGTAAATTACCAATACTGCTGAAACGCCTCCCTTTCATGCAAATGAAAGAAGTGTTTGCACTTGGCAGAATTTCAGCAGTTTTCTAATCAGAGAAGGCCAATGGGAGAATTTATTTCTGCTGTGGCAATTACAATTTATGTTGCAAATGGCTTTCTTTTTCCTCTGAAATGGGAATTTCCAGGTTATTAGCATATGACTGCAGAATTAGAGTGTAATCCACTAGTTCAGTCTGATTTGTCACTATTTCAAAGTTTCAGAGAATGGATAAGGATGTAGGTTGGCATACCAGTTCAGTGAAGTGCCAAGTGAAGATGATCACCCTGTTGTGCAGGAAGCAGTAGCCCCTTCAAAGAGGGTCTTTCAGAGGCCAAATCATCATAACCTGATCTACCTCTACTAACTAAAGGCATCCCTTGGAAAAGGCATGAAACACCTCTCTTGAAACAGTTAGTAAGTGGCCTGCCAGCAGAGATGGCTGGAAAATATGCTGAAGTAGAGAAATTAGAAAAGATTTGACATTTTTACACCTATCCCTCTCTTAAATTGCACTTTCCATCTGCTCCTCAGTACTGCTGATGCTTAAGAGGAAAATAGTCACAGAAGTATTTCTAATAACACCGTTTGGCCAACAGTTATGACTTATCCTTGGCATCTTTCAAATCAGTGTGCCTCGGAAATGGAGGGTGGGGAGAGAAGTGCCCACAGAGACAGAAGGATATGACCTTGTTTCTTGAATATGTACTAACTGCTTATTGGAACAGGGATTCCCTTAAGGTCGTGATGCAGATGAGTACCTATCCTTTCTCTTTTTGCTATAAACTATCAGAAACTGCCACAAAGGAAGAACATTTCACCAGGTCCTCCCTTAATTTTAAACAACACTGTATCTAATATACAAAGGCTAATTCATTGCCGAGGCCTCTGGGCGCTATGAGGATATGGATAATAAAGGAGCAAAATGTTGTGGCAGTCCAATCCTGCACTGTGTCAGTCCTGAAGCAGTTCACAGTGTGGCTTGTCCTCCCTCACTCTGGTTCACGCAGTTGCTCTGTAGACAAGGAGAAGCCACATCACAAGAGAGCCCTGTTCACAGCTGTTCCTGGCACCACAGGAAACAGTCCAGCAAGACAATTCCTCCAAGAAGACAGAACTTTGGGGTAAGATGAAAACAAGATCCAATCCACCAATCCACTAATAAAATAGAGCCCGAGGGAAAAGAGAACCATGAAATATCTTCAAGCTTTAAGACATTGAAAACAGCGTTGACTGCGTGTCACTAAAGCAAATAAAGGAATGCTCAAGGGAGAAAAAAATTCTACAGTCGTGTCCTGCCTGGCCGTCCGCAGATGCGGTCGAATCGCCGCGTCACGGAAGCCGCCCGCCGCCGCAGAGACCGAGCCCGCATTGCGCCGGGGGCCTGAGCCCCACCCGACCCCGCCCGGCGCCCTCGGCCTCCGCCCCCAGCCCGCGGCCCCAGTAGCGCCTCGACCCTTCCGCAGCCGCCACCTGCCGCTGTCCCTCCGGGAAGAGCGAGTACGAAGCCCTGCGGCGGGACGGTGGTACCGCAGGGAGGGTGGCACCGGCAGCTCCGCCTCGGCCCGGTCGGCAGCGGGGACGGTGCGGCAGGCGCGCAGCCCCGCGGTGCTCGGGGGCAGGGGCCGCCCCCGCCTCGTCCCGGGCCCTCCGCCGCGCCCCCGCTGCTCACCGCGCTCCAGGGCCCCGCGCAGCGCGCCCCGCTCCGGCTCCGTCCCGATCTCCCCGATCACGGCGAGCAGCGCGTGCCGCCGCGCCGCCGTGTCCATAGAGACCGGCTCGGCCGCCGTCTCCATGGCAACACCGCGGCCGCTGCTGCAGCGCGCGCTCACTGGCGCGCGGCTCTTAAAGCGCTCTGAGCCCCGCCCTGATTGGCCGAACTGGCACGTGGGCCTGAGGTACTGCGGGGAGAGGGCGTGGCCGGCGCCCCCGGGCCCAGCGCCCCGCCCCCGGGCCGCCCCCCCGCCCGGCCCCAGGGACCCGCAGCTCGTCCGGCCCGGCCCTGTCGCCCCGGCTCTGCTGGCCCGAGGCCGATCGTGCCCGCACGGCGGCTGCCGGTGAGCTCCCGCCGGCCCTGGGCGCGGGGTCTTGGTCCCTTCCGTCAGGATGGGCAGAGCGGCATAGCGGCAAGCTCGGATGCTCAGACCTTTGAAAGAACAATTTGGGGGTGGAGAGAGGTTGGTTTAGTTTTTAGTTTAGTTTAGAATTAAGTTACTTAAATAGAGAAATCCACGGAGATTTTTAAATGCCTGGTGTTGCGTTGCTGCAATACCCACAATAAATCATGAAAGCCATCAGTGCTAGAGATTCCAAGGCTTGGCAGCATCATTCACCTTCTCTCTCCTCCATTGCATGGCAGTGAGCAAGTCAGGATTTCATCACTTCCTGGTGGTTCTTCCTGTTCAAATAAAGACAACTGTAATGGTCTCCAGCGATAAGTCATGGGATTTCCTGCAATCCAGATATACAAGATACAAGAACAATCTGACCATTGCTAGCCACCAGTGCAAAACTGGTGAGAGCTGCTCATGGCTGTGCTGACAGGTCACGGGGCAGGCATTCTTACTGTCTGAGCTGACTGGAGAGGTCTTAACTCAGGGCCCAAGTCTGTGTTGCTCACAATTCTGGCCAGCCAAGCTCCGAAGCAGTTCAATGCAGATGGCCTTAAACTGACACAGGGAAGATCCAGACTGGATATCAGAAAACTTTTTTTCACTGGTTGGGTGGTCAAGCACTGAAACAGGTTGCCCAGGGAAGTGGTGGAGTCACCATCCCTGGAGGTGTTCAAGAGCTATTTGGATCTGGTGCTGGGTGATGTGGTCTTAGTGGCTTAGGGCTTACAGTGGTAATACTAGGTAGATGGTTGGACTGGATGATCTTGAAGGTGTCTTCCAACCTTGATGATTCTATGTTTCTATATGCAAAAGCTAAGCAACCCCCAACCCTTCTGCATGCTGAACAAGGGAGAGGCACCAGAAAGTAGTTTCAGATTAAAAAACCCGTGTCTTTTCTGACAGGAAAGCCAGCTATGGTAAAACAAGTCAAGTCAGCAATAATGCGCAGCGTTTCCTGAAACAGTGTCAGGTTCTGCCCCTGCAGTCCCCAAGATTTCCAGAGCTACAGTTTAGGAACTTGATGGGCAGATAAATCCTGCCCTATTTTGCTCCCTCATACACACCAAGCCTGCATTGAGGACATACTTGAAACCTCAGAAGGTTCTGACAGTCAGCATTTTGGCAAGCATATGTGGACCCATAGTGTCACAGGACTCCAACAAAAGATAATCAAGACAACCACAGAAAGGAAGGAAAATACAGAATATTTATCTCTGCAGGCTACAATTGATGTTACTAGCTTAGAGAGTTCTCTTAAATTGAGATCTTAAAAGGTGCTCTAGCTCTCAACAGAAATTAGGAGATGATGCAATAGGTCTTTTTCACATTAAATTGTGGTGACACCACTGGCTATGATCTTTATGAAATGCAGAATTAATGTCTCAAAAGGGTTTAATTTATTTTTCTGTGATGTAACCTGCATAGCAGCAACAATTTAGTTTGTCTTGGGGATTGCACTGATCAGGTAGATATGTGAATAAAGCAAATAAACCTGCAAATAAATGCCAGCATACATTAAATTCCGTTATGACAGCAGAATTGTAGATCATGGAAGGAAAACATGACAACAAAACACAAAGATGAAAGATTTTCAGATATTTTGACACCAGCTAGTAGAAGTACTTTCTGTTTTCAGGTGATTCAGTTTTGCTGCTTATTTTTGACGTGGTAGCTTTCCAGAGCTGCAGCTTTTCACTGCAGTGCAGAGATGCTCCTCCAGCTGGCTTTCTGCCAAGAAGAAATGAAACAGGAGACATGCAAATTGGAGTGAAAGCTTAAAAAGAATATCCAAACGCAGAGACTAGAACCTCTGGGGAAGACTTTCAATTAAAACATGAGTTCTGGTGATGGGATCCATTTGCATTCTTCTACTGTACCATCAGGTCATAAAAGGATGGTATTTCTGTTGCTTTCTGATGTGCATCAGAGGTCCGTGGTCACCGTAGAATTGCAGTAGAATAGGCTTGAGTCCTAATGTGTGTGCACTGCATAAGGCAGTGAAGTGAAGGATTTCCAGCCTATTAAGTTCCTCCTTTTCCCTGTAAATTCACATTCTGGAACCATATAATAGACCTGTATCGCAATTATGGTGTAAAATTCTGCTTTCAAGCACTGCAGCAGTAGCTAGCACACCCATGAAATACCAAAAGCTGACTGGGCTGATTGCAGATATTAGAGATCCCGACAAATATCACAGAAGAAGAGTGGCAAAAGGAGACTAAAGGACTACCTCAAACAGTGAAGGATGATGAGTCACAGGTAAATTACCTTTATAAAAACAGATTTAGAAAGTAGGATCAAAATAGCATAAAAAGGACTTTCATATCATAGGAAGAGCAATCTACACAATTTCAGTTTCTCAGTCCTTTAACCTGGGATGATGACTTCCTGTCCTCACCAGCTAAAAATGTCCATATTAATAAAAGTACTAAATCATACTTAAATGGCAATTCTTCTTTGAAGCCAAGGTGATTTTTAATCAATTAAATATTAAGTACAAAGTGGCCAGAATTCTTACCTTTTTGTTTCATCTTTCCTCATAACTAAATCCAGTCAAAAAAATATAGCTGAAATGGCCAGGCAAAGCACAAGCATAAAAAATGAGCACAAACGGAATATTACTAAGATTTTTTTTGCAGACTAAACTGTGTGGGTTGCCAGCAGCCTTACTGAGCAGTGCAAAGAAATAATAATGCTACACTTTCCACCATAACCGTGTCTTTCACAACTTCCCCTGTTCAGTAAAGCCATGCATTTGGCATTTACAAATTTGAGCACCTGGATTGAGCTCTCAATTTTGTCCTACCCAGGTTCATGCAAAAGTATTGAATTGCAGAAAAATGAGACTGGAAGGAGACCCCAGAGATAATCTAGTCCAAGTTCCTATTTCAGACTAAGATCAACTATACCCCTTTGCTATTACTTTAAAAAAAGTCTTAAATTTTAGAGATTGCATAATTTTTAGAACTTCTTTAGCCTTTTTAAATATTTTTGCTTATTTCTGTTTTGTCTTATGTTAATTTAAATCTACTTCAGTTCACAAAAACAAATTCACAGTTGTGCTCTAAACTGTGAATATGAGAAACAAGTTATTTGCCATCCCCTTTTTTCTCTCTGACAACTGTTAGGATAGCCAAATCCTTTGTAATCTTCTCAGTAAATGTAGCATTTAGCTTAGGCCTTGCCAGTGCAGAGTACAGGAATTATTTTATGCATCTAATGTATCCAGGAGCCCCTGGTGGTCTAGTGGTAAAGGCGCCGCGCTGTCACTGCCGAGACCCGGGTTCGATTCCCGGTCAGGGCCACTCCCGGGCAGGTGGGGCTCGTTAGCCCTTATAGGCAACCCACCTACGTCCTAAGGACCTCGCTGCCACCGTCCAAGCTCGCTTGGCCCCGGCAGATGAACCTTAGGATTAAAGGGTGGGCTCAGTTCCGCGCACACTGTGTCTCACCTAAAAAATCCAATGCGCAGGCTGGAAGGTGGAAAGACCTTCCCCGGATCTTCGCTCGCGAAGACTGGCCATTATTATTAATGTATCCATTCTACACACGAGTATAATGCTTGCTGTTTGCACCTTTTCCTGTGGCAGCAGCATGACACTGACTCAGTTTGTCAGGCACTGTGACCACCATTGCTCTGTTTTACAGAAATGCCACACAGTCCAGCAGTCCCATCCTGAACTTGTACAGTCAGTTATTTCCTTTTGTAGAATATTGTTCTTACCCGCATTGTACTTTGGCTGGTTTTCAGACCATTTAAAAAAACTTCCTTCTACTACTTCTAGTCCCTCTCAGTGTTGGATGGTTGTGAATTAATAAGCGTACTCCTTATTTTGTGACCAAGGTGGTAAAAGAAAACCATGAACGGTGACCAGGAAAAACACATTGATGTTTGAACCCTCACTCAGATGTATTTGTTTTGACACAGAACTGGTGATTATTACTTTCCAAAGATGGATATTACTGAAATTTCATCACTGCTTCCCTAGTTTGCTTATGAGAATCTCATATAGATACTGCCAAAAGTCTTACTATGGTAGTTATTCTGCCACTTCTGTCCTGTTGCTCTGACATCACATTGATATTATACACCTTGTCTTTAGAGATCTGTGTTGGCTGTTAACTACTCTCCTTGTTATCTTCTAGATACAAAATGGTAATTTGCCTGAGGATTTGTTATCAAAGTTTTCAAGGAATTGAAGGGAATTTTGAGAGAGTGACCGGCATATTTGCTACTTCTAGTCTTCACATACCTCATTATCCTCTGTGGGTTTTGAAAGCTAACTGTTAACACTTCTAGGACAACATTTCAATAACGCAGCTCAATATGTGGCAAAGGAACATCTTCTGGGAGCTGAACACTAAAGCATCCCTCCTGTGTAGCAATTGTAAATATTTGTAGCCTGTTTAATGCTCTTAACGTGCATGTGTAAACTTGGATTTTGCATTACACACAAATCTGTAACACAAACTCATATTTACATTGTTTCACTATGTTTCACTTTTTGTCTGTGAAGTTGCATAACAGTTTCTTCTAGGCCAGGTACTATTTTTTCAGACTTCTGTGGTTTTGGTTCTAGAACAGGGTTTTAAATAGAATATACAGAATTCTCATATATAAAATAGAGAGGTGCAGAAATAAAGAGAACTTGCAAAAGGAGATTTAAATTAGTCTGTTGGAGATTATTAATAGTGATTATTGTATTTTAGTGTCTTAAATCTTGCTAAATACTCGGTGAGTTAAGTGGAAGTAATCTTAAAAGAAATAGTTAAGATCACTTCCAAAGAGGGGAATTGTTGCAAATGATATAACTTTCCTAAAATTTTTATTAATGGTAGCAGTTAGCTAGATTCTTTTTTTATCCTGCAGACTCTTGTCGTTTAATCTTTAAATTGTCAAAGCTTTGAGTTTCTCTGGACTAGCTCTGATAGGCTTTAATAAACAAAGCTTGAGGGAGATGAAGGTCAGACATCTTAGATCTTAAATTTGTGGGTCTTCAAAGACATGTTGGAGTAACCAGAAAATACAGAGGGAATTAACAAAGACATTATAGCCTGAGAGTTGGAGACTCTCTGACTAAGGAAGAATGATAAGAGAACCAAAGAATGTGGACCAAATATTAGGCAATAAAGGATAAAATACTAATTAAATGAAGACAATGATGTAACTTAGAACCAATGCATGTTAATATCTTTATTTGCTAAAATGTATAAATACGCGAAAAGTCTTGAAAAGAATATAGGTAGCTGGAATGATTCACTACGTATCTCCGGCCAGAATAAAGTAAAGCCTGGCTCACTAACACATGGGAGCGATTTTCGGTGACATATTCAAACTCACTATTTTTTAGGCAAGAAGTTGAATGCTGCAAGACAACAACGGTGTCACAATTTGTACACAAGGTTTCTTCGATAACCGTTTAGTAATATAAACACAGAGAAATTAATGGGATTTCACTCCCCTGTGATACCCAAAAAAAGGAGGTACCCGGCGGTGGCTGTCCGGGATACGCGGTGCTCGGTCTGTGCCGGAGACCGAGCATGGAGCTGTTTTGTACCTCTGATGAAAAGGCGGTCTGAAGGGCACCGCGAGAAAATCCCCCGGCCCGCCGTGTGCGCCAGGAGGGCGGTTGCTGCCTTCGCCCTCGAGCGAGCCCCGGCTCGGGCCGGGCGGAGGACACGGGGCTCTTTCGTCTCTTCCAGCTGCTCGCGGAGAGGCCGAGAGGGCGGCACAGCTCCGAACCCCCCGCCGTTCCCGCTCCGCGGCCGCTGTCGATCCCGGGAGCCGTGTCAATCCCGCTGCCGATCCCCCCGCGCGTTTCCCCGGTAACGGCGCGGGGCGGGCGGGTCGCGCGCGCCAATTGGCGCTCGGCAAGATGGCCGTGGCGGGAAGCGCGGCGTAGGGCTGGGCCGAGTTGGGCTCCCACGGGCTCCTGGGTTTCGCCGCCTGCGGCGCCCTGCATGGAGCGCGGCGGCGGCAGAAGCAGCAGCAGCAGCAGCAGCCAGCTGGACCCCGGCTTCTCGCAGCAGGACACACCCCGCCTCATCGTGGAGGACTCGCAGCCCCAGGGCGCGGGCGCGGAGGCGGACGCGGAGCAGGCCTGGCTCGGTGTGCTGGCCCGCCGGCTGCCGGCCCGGCGGAGCCCGAGCCCCGTGCTGGTGAGTGCGCGATGCGGCGGCGGCACCGCCCACCCCAGCCCGGCCCTGACGCGGCCCCTGCCTCTGTCTTGCAGGAGATCGTGTGCGATCCCATCGGCAGCCGGGCGCCCAAGGGCGGCGGGGGGGACCGGGAGCGACCCGCAGGTAAGGGCGGGGCGCGGGGCTCCGGCAGGCCCGGGGGCCGCGGCGGCACTGACGGCGCTGTGCTTGCAGAATCCATGGAGAGCCCGGCCGGCCTGGCCGCCGCCGGCCCGCGGGGCTGCATCTCGGAGGAGGCTCCACCGCCCGGCAGGGAGAGCAGGTACGTTGGCGAGGCCGTGGGAGCCGCCATCCCGAGGCTCTTGGCCGCTGCCTCCGGGGCCTCTCCTGAGGACAGGCCGAGAACGCAATATCGGTGCAGCTGCGGCCGCGCCCGGCCCCCGCCGGAGCACGAGCCGCGAGAAGGCGTCCTGCAGGAACCCCTGCGCGACCTGAGCAAGTCTTTCTGTTGCAGTGTCCTTGGAAAGGCCGGGGAACGAGGTGAAGGTGATGTTGAGGACTGTGCTGCTTCGCCCTATGCAGAAGGTAACTTCTCCATTTCAGATCTTTTCTAGGGGTTTTGAGTCAGATCCACCATCTGTGCAGTTTTTCAGTTGAGCTACCTCACTTGCCTCACCAGGAGTAGTTGTGCCAGCAATAATTGGTTAGGAATTGACATCTTTTTCTGGAAGTTGGCATATATGCTTTGGTGTTTGAAATAAAGAGTGTTGATCAGTGTTAACTTGGATCTTGGAGACTGGAAATGATTTAAAAGAAGCAGAGATGCATCACAACCGTTAGGAAATGGAACCTTTTTATGAACTGGCATAGTGGTTGTTGTCATCAGAGGACTTTCAGACACAGGCTGTGTAGTATGAAAATTATTTTCTCATCATGGTATGAAAACCTGCTGCAGTACCTAGTGGCATTACAAAAGATATTGCTGATTAATACCGATTTCTGAGTTAATGGCCACCGTCCCTGTTTTGTGACTTTATTTTAATTAGCACAGCTGAGGTCAGAGTCTGTTAGTTTATTCAGAGTTTCAGTAATAGCCTAAATACTTTACATGTTAGAGGGTATATCTTTTGCCCTTGTAAATGTAATAGATGGCTCTTTAAAATTGTGGGGGTCTTGTATATATATTTGTAATGGATGTTCGGTGTTAGATACAGGCACGTCACAGCTGCAGTTTGGAGCTCTAGAGCTCTCACAGAGCCAGGACTTTGAGAGCAACTTCGTGCCTAATGAAGGAGATGGTAGGCATCAGCTTCACCCTGGAGCTGCAGTTCTTTCTTCCAGACTTGTGGAGAACAGGTCTAAAGATGGTAGGTAGCATTGATTATAGATATCCTTTTGCTGCTCTGTAGATTCTGTCTGGTCTCTTTAAATTATAAATGTTATGTTTCTTTGGCAGGAAATACGGTATTAGTAGTTTTCAAAAATGAGTTCTCAGATCATAGGTAGTTGCAAAGAATTTTGTCTTCTCTTTTCTAGTTAATTTGTTTTCTTGTAGCTGTACAGATGTTATCATCATTGATTCTTGCACCTCTCTTTCCTGATTTGTTTCCGGAACATTTAGACAATTTGATATTGAATTCCCTCCCTGGTAAGAACCTCGTTCTGTGGGTTTTTTTCTTTTCTTTTTTTTTTTTTTTTTCTTTTTTTTCCCTTGTTATTGTAGCTTGTGCAGGATTTTATTTTTTTTTCTTTCACATAAAGCAGCTTGACTTGGTATTTGTGTAAATTACAGAACTACACTTTCACTTTCTTGTTTGTAACAAGACAATTTTTTTTTTTTTTTAAATCTCTCTTCGTAGAACTGCATAGGGACAGGACAGAAACTGTCTCCAACACAGAAGCACATACTGCTTTGAAAAGCCAGGCAGAGAAGTCTGAAAGGTAAAACAGTCTGTCTTCTTTGTAGGTCTCTTATGGGCATTCTGGAAGCTGATTTGTGTCTTTTTTTAAACTAGATTTTTGGACATTGGAGAGGGTTCAAGGCAAAAGAGAAAAGTGAAAGGAAAGATGAAGTACTGCTGAGACCTTTTCGCAGCAGTGCTGACTAAAGAGTGCTCTTAGCATTCATAGCTGAGAAAAGAGGTGATATCAACCTCCTACACACAAAGATAGCAATATCAATAAGGGAGAGTGCACTGCATAATAATAATTTTCTTAAAGTTGTATGACTAGAATGTACTAGAAGCGTTACTTCATTTTAAGTCACAGAAGTTATCTTGAAATAACATAATCACTGTAGTGTGGGCTTCACTGCGCAGGAGAAATCTAGAAGCTAAGTGGTGCGTATTCCAGGACGATTTTTGAGTATTTGCTATTGTAAGCTTTATAGTTTTAATTATTTTTAATTGTGAAACTTCAGTTTCTTGAATACTTTTTATCTGGCATAAAATTTGTATAACATTTAGCTTATCTTGTATTATCATATTCTGCCACAAAATAACCTTAAAAAGGAGGTGAAAGAAAATTCCTAGAATCCACACTGAATAGAAGTCAGTAGAACAATCTGCATTCCATTTAAGCACCACTTAGGTTGGTAGAAAACTTAAAAACCAATTCTGAAAGTATAACTCATCAAAGAGGAAAACGTTTTTTTGTCAGGAGAGGTCGGTCGTCCTTCTCTTCTTTTTTTTCCTGTGTTATGCACAAGTGAATACCTTTCACCTGTTCTGATAGATTTTCTTTACAATATTGTAGTCCTACTTAATACTTTGATTTTCTCGGGTCAATGACTGTGTCTTGCCTTTCTAGAACTCTTCAGGAAGCAGAAGAGCATATTAGGAAGAAAACACCTGTCAGTGACCCCAGTAAAACTGAGAAATCCCTTAGTTCTGGTCATGAGGAGTCAGATATCTTGTCAACTCAGGAAGAGATGTTTCCTGAGAATCATGCAACAGGTAACAATGGACAAGCAGAGCCAAAATATCCATCCCAGGGATAGTTGTAAGCATTATACCTACTTGATCTTTATAGACGTGTAGTGTTTTAGGATGTAGAGTGCTGTATTTTTCATGTAGTTTCTGTTAAAATTGAGAACACTTTGGAAATGAAAGGCTGCAACCTCTTTCACTATACTATGGAGCAATGTCTAATGTCACTTCCTGTTAGAACAGTTACACTGGCTTGTTAAGTACATTTAATTTCCTTTCTTTTGTGCCCCTTGAAGAACAAAACCCAAGCCTGCCTTTTACCCTCTTCTGAAACTGGTGGTAATAATGCTCACCCTTGGTAGTGACACACCATGTAAAATGTGGATAAGTGGTGTAGACAAATTTATGTCCAGTCATGTCTATACCAGTATGACCTTGTGCATGAACCCTCTGTATCCAGAAAGTTCAGTAACAACCTTCTCCTCACACTGAGTCAGTGGTCAACACAAGATGTCTGTTCTTACTAGAACCTTGCGTGTATTTGCATTCTAGTGCTGGATCAAATGTGCTGATATTGGAGCCATTGGGGATTTTTTTTTAAATTCTCAGGGCAGGAAGACTTGTACAGTCTAAAATCTATTCAAATTTATCCTTTTCATCTGAACCATATTGTGCTTACATTTCACATTCTGAACTTCCATGTGCAGTCCTTCACAAACTTGGTGAAGATCAGCTTGTCCTTGCCTATCTGAAAAGTAATTGTGCAGTAGCAGGAATTTAATTCCTCAGAATTTTCTGATCACCTTGGTTATTGGCCGTATTTCTAACTTTATTTCCTTTTGTTTGAAATCACTGCAGGGAGTGGCTGTCCAATAACCAGGGCAGAAGAGGGAAGTTCTCTGGCCTGTACCCCTGCCCGCAGTCTGCACGTCCTGCAGCTCTCTGGACAGGCAGTCCTTGTACAGGAGGGTCATTCCATGTAAGCAAAAAATCTCCAAACTATTGCAATAACTTTATTTCAGTAGTGCATTTCCATCACTCTCTTCTTTATTCAAGGATTTGTGCTTGATCTTAAGCAATCAGTGTGTTAATTTTGCACCATGGAGGGAGCATGGCTTTATTTTGCAATGAAATGAACTAATGGTGCCCATGTGGTCCATTGACCATTGCTGGTCTTTTGCTCGTGAACACCTGACACTCCTTTCATGAGAAGAGTCCTGCTGTGACAAGCTGGAGCTTGATGAGGGGAGAACTCAATGCATGGTTTAGTGAGGTATGGTGTTCATTTCCATATTCCCTTTTCTTGGTCTGCAGTGTCTCTTCAGGCCTGGTTATTCCACCTCCTGTTGCCTTTGGACCCAGTGCTCTTGTCCCCAGCAGTCCTACTGAACAAGAACAAGGAAAAGGTAAAATGTTGTGCGTACTGTCTGTGGTTTGTGTTTCGGTGCTCTGTGGTTTAGTCTGAGCTTGCAGCCTTTTCAAAACTTGCTAAAATTATATTTAAGGAGTAAAGTAGGATTGAGAACACTGAGTGGGGGTAGATGAAGGGAGATCTGTGTCTGTGACTGTTGTCTATAATTCTTTATATTCTCTCTCTGTCGATACTTCCTGCTTCACTATCCTAATAAAATTAGTACTGTTGGCTAGCTCTCCTTCACTTGAAAGGTGGGAAATACTCTGTATGGGATGCAGATTGCTGCTTGCAATTGTCCTCCTTTCTTAGGGACTAGTCATTCTTGCTATAGGCAGATACTTGTATTAAGTCTATACTGTTAGGGCAGTAGGAAAGACAGATAAGGACTGAATCATAACAGTTATTTTACCTTAACAGAGATGACTTGCACAATATTTTAAAAAGCTTTCATATGCTATATGTGTGAATTTAGAACCTTATGCCAAAAGATTGTTCCGTATGTTCCATATGATACCTTGGTTCTTAAAAATTTTCTCTGAGCACCTGTTCACCATCAGGGATATCTGCATATCCCTGATATGCAGACTTTTAGTATGATACAAAATCAACTGTTCCTTTCTGTGACATAGTGTTAGCATGGATATTTTGTTAGCTGGGGTCTGAACTTAGTTACATTTTAATAAAGATAGCAAAAGGAAAAAAACTTCAGAAAAATGCTTCTGATAAATTTCAGATACGTTTTTTAGTTGTAGAAGTTCTAGACCTGTAGCAAAATAGTCATATGAACTTGTAACAAAACACACTTGCTTCCCGCATTTGAATGTAAGGATATGGATGTTTTTGTTGATCTTTTTTTTTTCCCGTCCAGAAGATTCTTCCTGGAGAGAACATTCTACAAAGTTAAATATGCCACTGAAGATGAATCTTTTAGTAGCATGTTGGAAAGTTTAGGAACAATGCAAGAATTTGGCTGTAATATCTCTTCTGCTCTTTCAAACTAGATGAACAGGTGGATATATCTATCCCTGCAGAAGGAAGAGAACTGATGCAAAAGCAGAAAGATGATACACTGGTGGAGATGGCCATCCCATGTATTCCTCCAAGACCCCTTGTCCAGCCACAGGCTTCAACTCCAGTGTCCCTGAGTGCACCAACCTTCTTTCCTGGGTCTGGATCTGTACCTATACCATCACAACCAGAGTTTTCTCATGTAAGGGTTCATGTAGATATCTTTTGTGAGGTTTTTATATGGCTGATGCAGAAGGCGTGTTTGAGTCAATCTCTGCTTCTGTGTTGAGCTTCCTGACTAAGATGGTTCTCATGAACTTCCCTGTTCCCACCAGTCACGGTTATATATTGATTGTAGCAGTTTTACCTGCAGAGAAAATGCGGAACAGCTTAAGAGGGCATAGTGAGTTACCGAACATAGAAGTTGTTGTTATCTTGGACTATGCTAGAAACCTTTTTTGTTGTGTGGTTTTTTTTTTTTTTTTTTTTTTCTAAAGGAGGAAGGCCGCTCCTTTCTTATGTTGAACTTGGCATCTTGCGTCATCATAAATTGACTTTTATCAGGCTAGACCTTAGCATTGTTTGTCGTGGAGAAAGGGAAGCTGTTTTGTAATAGAGCATTTATATTCTCCTGCTAGGCTAGAATTCATTTACTGCATTTTTCAAGTTGCTTATTCTTATTATCTGTTGTTTCCTTTGTGCTTTTTGATTTTGGAAATTATAACTGTACAAAGGGATTTAGCAGGCAGTTGCTGGATTTATAGCTTAGTATTACAAGTCTCATCAACTTAAGACAGAAAATAAAGGTTGTGCTAGAAACTTCATTAGTTGAAGCAGAGTTTTTCCTTAGCTGGAAACAGTGTTCATGTTAATAGATATAGCAGAGAATATTTCCAGAACCCTTGGTTGTTTAACTAGAAATAGCTACTAATCTGCCATACTTGCCCTGTGTTTTGTGATTTGGTAGTGAGAAGTGTACCAAAAATTGTGTCCGACTTTGCCACAGACATACTAAATAGTAATGTGTGGTGATAATTTTTCTCAGCAAGAATAGGACAATCATGACTTGTAAATTGGTGAAAATAAAGTTTTGTATTTTCATTTGGTTGCT
This sequence comes from Myiozetetes cayanensis, assembly GCF_022539395.1. Classification (NCBI taxonomy): domain Eukaryota; kingdom Metazoa; phylum Chordata; class Aves; order Passeriformes; family Tyrannidae; genus Myiozetetes; species Myiozetetes cayanensis. The sequence goes on from NW_026087048.1 coordinate 20,698,530, forward strand.
TGGCTTTGGTTTTGTTGGTAGAGGTTTTATCTGTAGTTTTGTGCTGAGCTGGCTCTACTCCATAATCCAGTGTAATGTCTTAGGAATAATAAATAAACAATCCTACTTGGGATGCCCTGATACTCCATGTCCCACTTCTTTCATTTTAGGACATCTTTGTTCCAACTCAGAGCCCAGAGAAGAAGCATGAAGGAGAAGAAAAACCTGCTGCTTTAACCCCTTTGTGCTTATCAGGAGACCTCTCTGGACCCACAGATGCTTTGTCAAAGATATCTATAGGCAACTCTGCATCAAAGCCTTCTGAGTCCTGTAAGCTGATGCTTTCTGCAAGTGTATGTAGCCAGCCCTTGAATACAGACATCAGTTCAGGTTCTCTGAACACAGGCCAAGACAGTGAAACCACACAGGTAGAGAGGATTTCTGAATGCAGGGCCTCAGACTTGAGACTCTGTACTGTGGAGAATAACCAAATAAAACTGAAAGTGAATGCAGGTAATCAAGCACTCTCTGAAAACTGTGAAAAAACCAAAACGGAGGATGTATGGGCTGCAGGAGTGCCTGTAGGGCAGTTTGTTAGTGCAGGAGATGGGTCATTAGCCCCTACAGCTCATCAGGAGATCGAGTGTGTTTCTGGAAATCAGGCTGCTGCAGATCAGTCTGGTCTGCCTGAGATTTTGTCAGATACTCAGGGTAGAGAAGTACAGTCTGAGGATTTTCCATTGGAAGAGACTTATGAACCTGAGGCAGTTCCTGAGACGCAATGTGAAGAACAAGAAGAAAAAGTGCAAATAAAGGAGAAGCAAGTAAATGAAGATGGGTCTCTTGTTAATATAACACTTTCTCAGAGGTTTATTCTTGAAAGGGAAGGACAATGTCATGAAGATATGGAAGTGGAATTTGCTGATGATTCTTGTAAAAAGAGAAAAAATTTGTTTGATCGGGCCCAGGACTTAGAAGAGATTGAACCAGAAGGTCAGGGAAAAAAATATTCGAAAGGTTGTACTTTTGACAGTGGTGAGGCAAAGAACCTGGATAAACTGTCCTCTAAGGCTGTTGCAGAAAACGTGCCAAAGCTCAATCAAGTTTTAGCTAAGCCTTCTGTAGGAGAGTTACTGGAGCAACACAACAATTTGTGTCCTAAGATAAAGAGTGATGTTCAATTGGAAGTGGCGTTATGTGCCAAAAAACATCTAGGCTGTTCAGAATTGGGACAGGTAATGATGATAAGCAATCAGCCACCACTTCAAGAGAAAGGGGTTGAAACACGGGTGGTTCAGCACGAGAATCGGGTGCCAAAGAGTATGGAGGATACTGTTATGACAAGGAATCTGGAGCAAGAAGAGCAGGTGCAGCCACAGAAGAAGGCAACTGCTAAATCCCCCCGTCCTTCCAGTGGTAAGTGAATTTAGGTTAGTAGTTCACAAGTGTGTATTTTGAATAACGTGAGGGACAGCTGTATACAATTCTCAATGTTTTCAGGGAGCACTGATCCTGGATGCAAGTTGAACAGTCTCTCTTAAGAGCAACACTACAAGTTACTGTGTTACATGCAGAATGTGCCCTTGTTTCTGCCTGTGCTACGCTAGTGCAGGGCAAGAATGATAAACTAATTCTTGTTCCTAAGACTTGTAACTCTTTTATGGTAGAAACACAGAGGAGCTTTAAGAACTCAGAATGTTGTGATCTTGATAATGTTCAGGGATTTTTGTAACTTCTCCCCCACTCAAGAAGCAGCAACAGCAGTGTCCTTGAATGTGTGTGATAGTCAGTACTTTCCCTCTTGTAGTCTCCTTACCTTTTTTTTTTTTTTCCCCTCATTCTCAGAGGAGAATTTCCTTTGTACAGAGCAACTCTGGGCTAGAAACTAATACAGCAAATTTATCTTCACTTGCATGCAAGATGTGGCTCAGCAGGAGTTACCATGATTCATTGAAATCCCTTTAACTGATGTATGTAGTTATACGAGACATGTGGGATGCTCCACCTGTGTTTTGTGAAACTTTTGCCTCTTAACTGGCTTAATTTTAAAACACAGTTCTGTAGTCCTTAAGTGAGAATGAATGAAGAATAAGGGAACTTGATTTTAGTGTCAGAAAATGTATTTCCCCTCTAGGAAGTCTGTTAGGGAAGAGGAAAGATTGTAGGACCTCAAATGTTACTTAAGTTGAATGATTAAGTTTTAGCTACAATATTCTTAATTTATTATATTAATTTTGTTATTATTTTTAATTTCCTTTAACTGAAAGAAGAAAAAAAGCTTTATTATAGAAAATCTATGCATGCAAATTGAACACATCACAACTGGCTGTGTTTACTTTTCAAAGAAAACTGTAAGCCACTGTTTAGAGAAAATGAACTCAGAAGTTAATGCTGGTGGTTGTGTTCTGTGCTTTTGTATTTACACTAAAGGGCTGATCAGTGTTAAGAGAGAGTTCAGGTTTTTGAGGTGTTCTACCTGCTGCCTTCAGACTGATGAAGCATGGTAGAAAAGTATGTAGAGTGATATTTGTTCTCTTACCATCGCTCAGTCCTTAAGGCATGAAGACCAGCTGAACATCCTTCTACTCTTAAAGCAGCTTCATTCTCATAATAATTATTTTCATAATAAATATTTTAGGAGTCTAATCCCTTATCAACAGATTTTAAGCATAAATCAGTTAGCACAAACTTTGGGTGAAGGCTTGTTGGGGACAGGCTTCATTCAGGTCACTGATAAATTAAGTCCAACGAGACTGGACCCTGCACCAACCCCTGGGGACACCCTGGCTGCAGGCCTCTGACTGGGCTGTGCTGCTGATCACAGCTCTCCGAGCTCTTCCAGTCAGCCTGTTCTCAATCCACCTTGCTGTCCGTTCATCCAACCCACACTTCCTGAGCTTACCTATGAGGATGTTCCAGGAGACAGTGTCAAAAACCTTGCTGAAGTCAATATAGATACCATGTACTGCTCTCCTCATCTGCCCAACCAGTCATTCCATCACCAAAGGCTACTGTTACCTAACACTGCCAGATTGGTCGAGCCCCTTGGTCAGTTCATGCTGACTATTCCTGATAACCTTCTTCTCCACATGCCTGCAGATGACACACTGGATGAGTTCTTCCATCATCTTTCTGGAGATGGAGGTGAAATGGACTAGCCTGTAGTTCCCTGAGTCCTCCTTGCCCTTTTTGAAGACTGGAGTGACATTGACTTTCTCTCAGTCCTCAGAAACCTGATCTGTTCTCCATGACCTTTCAAAAATGGAGAGTGGCTTAGCAGTAACATCTGCCAGCTTCCTCAGCACTCGTGGGTGCATCTTATCAGGGCTCGTGGATTTGTGGGTATCAGATTTGTTCAAATGATCTCTAGCTTTGTCCTCCTTGATTAAAGGAAAGTCTTCCTTTCTCTAGACTTTCTCTCTTGCCTCCAGGGTCTGAGTGTCCTGGGGGTTGGCCTTAGTAGTAAAGATGAAGCAAAGCAGGTGTTCAGTAACTCCACCTTCATCACAGCACTTACCACATTCAGCAGCAGGCCCACCTTTTCCTTAGGCTTCCTTTAGCTACTGATGTTCTTGAAGAAACCCTTCTTCTTGTCTTTGACATCCCATGCCAGATTTAATTCCGAATGGACGAATTGATGGTCTTAAGTACATAAGAAAAATTTATTTCTGTTAATAAACTGTTTTCATTGGCATGACAGTTGAGCCAGTTATGTGAAAGCTTTGAGGCATTCATGTTTTTTTCAGGTCTTGTGAAAGCTTGTTTGTGTTCTCTCTAGAGGAATTCATTGATTAAGTAATTAGGTTCTCTCTTATTAAAATGCAGATGATCACTTAATAAATTCTTTTCATCATTTGTTACTAGTCTGCCAAATGGGGATTTATAGGCTAGAAGGGACTGCGGTGGCTAGATCAATCAATGTTCAGTGGAGTTTGTAAATACTTCAGTTTTTAAATGAAACAGTTTTTAAATGGAGATCTACTTTAGGCCAGTATGTGACATGCATTCATAAGCTGTTTGTGAGGAATGGTGATTGGCCTTCCAGTGTGTGAGTACCATTGCACTACGAGGTAACTACCCACTGCAAAAATACTCTGAAGTTTTTAGGTTATCCTCAGGATGTTGGAATTACTGAACCGTATCTTTAAAGCTTGTGATATACAGGCCAGTCGTGGTTTTCAGAGTTTTCAAAGAGATGATAGATAACTTTTTGCTGATTGGGCATTTTTTTTTGTGAGAGGATTACAAAAATTACTTCTTGAAAGTTTGCAAATAAATGGCATGGGGTGAGGTAAAAGGAAGGAGCATTTTACTAGGTTTTTGATTTATTTAAATATTTTGATTTATTTAAATCCTACAAGATCCTCACGTCCACCAAGGTGTTGTTTCTGTGATGGGGTAGGCCATTTCAGCCATCATTCTGTGTAAATTTCAGGTTATCAATTCAGGCATCGCATAGCTCTGCGAAATTAATTTCTGTCCTACCTTCATTTCTGGTTTTGGCTTCAACTCTGTTTTCTATGGAAAATCCTGGGCATTTCTTAAGCAAACCTGCATTCTGTAAAAGTCCTATTCATGTCAGGATATTTAGTCTCCCTTTTATCTAGCACCTGGGAACATCTGCATCAAGTTGAGCACAGCCCAGATTTTCACTGAAACAGATTTTCCACACAAAATATGAGGAAGATCAGTTAGAGCAGCTGTCCTGAAACCAGTAACTGTTCAGGGGGGTTTTGTACAGCACCAGTGTTATACTTTTCCCTGTTTTCACAGCACAGTGAGCCTGTGCTTTTTGGTATTTGAACTAAAGTACTCCCCTGAAATTATGAATCCTTATGCTCCGTGTCTTTTAGGAACCCCATTTCATCTTACTTTGCCGAAGGAGGGTGATATTATTCAGCCCTTGACCAGCAGAACACCACCTCTTACTGGCCACCTTAAAATGGGACCCAGAAGACACAGTACACCAATTGGTGAGTTTGACCTGAATGGCTCTGTTCTGCAGTGAAAACCTGAAAGCTTTTGATTCTTGGCGCAGGATCTGATAGGATAACTCAAACCTACCTTGGCAAAAACCATTGCTGCATTGCTGTTCTGTGGGGAGGGCTCATCCCTTCCCCACAGTTTCCTTGCCATGTTTTCTCCTGGGTCTCTAGTGAAGGTGTTTGCTCCCTCAGTACAGGGCAGTATATCTTCCTTGCACTCACTGCGTTCTGCATATTGACTCCATTGAAGAATGTAAAAGAACCTTCTGAGTGGTGAAAGAACTTAGACTAAAAGAAGATTGCTTCCAGTATTCATCATCTTTTAGCAGGACTTTCTCTGCTAAGCTCACAAAAAAACACCTTGCTAGTGCTGGATGAAAGGAAGTGTGTTCTGCTTGGGTAATAATAAATTATTCTGTCACAAGCTAAAGATACCTATGCTACAGACTTTTCATGCTTCGTATCTAGAAAGGAATTTCCACTATTGCACCATTTCATTACTAATAATGCATGCAGTGAAGCGTCTTCAAATAAGAACTAGGACCTGAACCCCAGCAGTGTGAATGACAGTAGCTGCTACTTGTTTTTCTTGTTTTTGTTTTCCTGTTTTCAGTGGATGGTAGTTGTCCAGACAGCACTATAGCAACCAGTGATGTTACAGCAGAGAGCACAATGGGGACCGACAATGTCACTGTGGAAAGTGCAGTGGTGTCAGCAGATGTGTCAGAAGTGTGTGAGAAGGGAGAGTTGGATGCAAAACTTTCTCTGCGAATGAACCTTGTTACCCCTGTGAACGATGGGAGTGAGGAGTCCTTGCCATTCAGTTTGGAAAGTAAGAGGACGAAACCTGAAATGTCGAGGTCCTGTTGGATCTCAGCCCTAACTCAAAACCTCTCTTTGGCATTCTCCAAGACAGTCTCTGAGTCTCTGTAATTTTTCTCATTTTTCTTTTTGGGCAGTGTCACTTAAATTTGTTTCTCAGTTTCTGCAATGCGCTAAGCAAGGATGGATTTGAGAGGAGAGGCCTCTGTTGTCAGGAAGAGTATTTCCAGAAGACTTAAAATTGTGATGTATAGTGGCAACGTCACAGGACAGGAAGTGGAGTTTGATTGTAGTGGAAGGGAAAAGATTTTATGTTTATATATGTATATATATAATTATAGAATGGTTTGGGTCAGCAGGGACCTTGAAGACCATCTAGTCTTAACCTTCTGGTCACGGGCAGGGACACCTTCCACTATCCCAGGTTGCTCCAAGCCCCATCCAACCTGGCCCTGAACACTTCTAGGGATAGGGCAACCGTGGTTTCTCTGGGCAACTTGTGCCAGGGCCTCACCATCCTCACAAGGAATAATTCCTTTCTGGCATCTAATCTAAATCTCTTGGCTTTTAGTTTAAACTGTTTCCCCTTGTCCTGTCACTATATGCCTGTGTAAAAAGCCTCTCTCCCTCTTTTTTATAAGCCCCCTTTTAAGTACTGAAAGGCTGCAGTGAGATTCCCCAAAGCCTTCTCCAGGCTGAGCAACCCCTGCTCTCTCAGCCTGTCTCTGTAGGTGGCTCTGAGGTGCTCAAGCCCTCTGATTACCTTTGTGGCCTCCTTGGACCCGTCCATAATCTGGACAAAAAAAAAGTTTGACAGTATTTTAGTCAGAACAGTGGCATTCAGTCTAATAGTCTAAAACTTGTAGAAACTCTGATCTGTTCTGAGAAGTTGGATGGGGAAGCCTGGGCACCCTTTGTCCAGTGTTACTCAACCTCTCTTCACTGAATGTGGGGAGCTGGAAAAAGGCAGAAGAGTTTTTTTGGATGATGCCAAAATCATCTTTTCTTTCCTTCTTGTTTCAGAGCCTATAGACAGGAAAGATGGATCCTCTGCTGCTGCTAGGACTGCTGCCAGGTAACTGGGCTTCTTGCTGTGCGGAGTTAATACAAAGGTCTGGGTAGATCCTGTTTCCACACATTACCATCAGGAGAGAAAAAAAAAAAAATCAGGAGATGCAGAAGCAAGGAACACTCTTAGCAGTAGCCATGACATTAACTCTTTAGCAGGTTTTAATTACATAGGCAAGGTGGGAACCCCACCTGCTTGTTCATTACAGGCTTTTTCCTTCCTAATAATGTCAGCATTTTGCTTCCTTCTGATTGTAGTCAGCCAGAAATTCATATCTTGTGCAGTCCAGAATGCAAGTCTGCTTTATCCACCTCCTAAATTGCAAATATATGGTTTTCTGCTTTCTTGTCTTGTGCAATTTTCTGCAAAGAATCTCTGAGAAGTCCCTAAAGAGTATTATCTTTTTGATATGAAACTGATAAAAGCATAATCAGTTCATGGATATCTAGAAATCACAGTTTAAGACATTGACCAAAACAGAAGTTACTCCTTTGGTCTTTTGATTTGTATGTATCTGTCTTATCTCACACTTAATGCCTAGCATTGCTTTATTTTAGCTTTTGGGAGGTATCATTTATAACTACTAATAGGAATCTGACTAGGAAGACTGACCTGTAGTCATCTGAGTGAAGTATAGTGGTTTGAAGTAGTGAAAAAACTTCTGAATAAACTCAGTACCTCTTGTCACAGGGTTGCATGCTGGATAGTAATCATGCCTCAGTGCTGAGGGTGGGTTTCCTTTGTAGGTATAGGTTGAACATGAACTCTCAGAGTCTGCTTTTATTCCCAGTATTTTTGTGGTGTTGTGAAAGTCCTAAAAACTTAAGCCATAAATGGTCTAACTGTGTCCCCTTGTGGGTACCAGAGGAAGTAGATGCTGAAACTCTGGATGGTTCTGTAGTTTTCCACACTACACTTCCTGAAACTGTTACATTGCTCTTGGCTTTTAGAGTGTCTGCAGAAATGACAGAAATGCTTATGCAATTGGCAGCTTGTTTCTTGACCTTTGAGACAGAACATCTCACTTATTCTGTGTCTGTGTAGTTCAACAAGCCCAATACAACAGTTGCTGCCTTCCCAAGGGGCTAGAGAATTCTTGTTTTGCTGGGTAAGGGATTTTCTCACTCCCTGATGCTTTTTTGTTTGTTTGTTTGTTTTAAATCTGCACTGCTAGCTCCCAGAAAGCATCATCTGTGTTTAGTCGTGTCTGTGAAGTTCGTCGGGAGGATGAGGCCAGAGGTCATGGTCTTTCCACTTCTCCGTTTAGGTAACTCCTCACAGTCTTTGCCTGCCAGTCCTGGGTGGATTTATATGCACATGTGCATTTTCTGCATCAAAGAAATTGCACTAAGTCATTGTCTTTGGGTGACTTAGAAAGTTGGAGACAAGGGGGTAAGTATACTAAATACTGTATGTTCGTATCTCATGTGGTAATCAGACTACCTCTTGAGTGAGCAGCAATGTGATTCGAGACAACAAATATGCTTTGGTAAAACCTATGGTTTGAGAGAATTGAGATTATACTTAAGGGTGTTTAAATACCTTTTCTTTCTCCTCTTCCAAGATCTTCTGACCAATTTTGTTTGTAATTGTTCCTGCTGTTATCTCCCTTCCAAGTCCATCAACTTTTGCTGTCTGCTTTAAAAAGGACTGTACAGCTGTATATGTTAGCATGACAAGGGTGCTTCCTGGAGGATAGAAATCTGCTTCTTCAGTGTTTTCCATTCTGTCTTTTGATGGGGCAGTAAGGTCTTGGTCTATATAGAAAGCATAATCTATGTTTCAAGAGCATTGAACAGTTACACTAAAGACTGTTAGTTATTAAAATGAATAGGGAGTTCCAGTGCTGGGTGAGGTACAGATAGAAGAGAAGAGAGTCACTTCTCAAAGTAGCCGAGGGAAGCCAGATATGTACTTCTAGTAGGGCTCAATATAGACTCCCATATAGTACCTAGTAACACTTTTGGCAGAGCAGACAAATTTTAATGAAAACTTTGGACAGCAGTTGTGTTTATGCTGCTGGGTGTATGCTTCTTGCTAGACGTGATTACCAGTTTCCAACCAAACAAGTGCTGGAGCAGCCTGTAGTAACTTCTGGAAGCAAGTTATGTAGTTGGTGCCTGATGTGTGGAGTGTAGATTGCTATATTAGTGTTTGAAAAAGCACCTAGTTCTGTACAGTGTCAGCCATACCTTTTGCTACCATGTGTATCACTTGAGAAGTGTTGAAAGGGGTTTTTTGTTATAATTTGAGGCTCACTGAGTTCTGTGCAGTCCTAAGTTGCAATTGAATGACTGCCAGGGTGGGGTTTTTTTAATATTGGTTTCACTTGAGTGGCAGTGTATTGGTTGTCTTGTTTTCTTAATCAGTAATTTTGATCTGTGTGTAACTGGTTTATAGGGGAAATCTGTTCATGTTTCCTGGCACAGAAGAAGATGCTGAATTACATGCAAATCCCAGTGATTGGCAGTACCAGCAACACAAGGCAGATGGCAGTGGTGGACAGATCCTGATTCCTCAGAGGATGCAGCAGGACTGCTGTCAGCAATCTTCTGGTGCAGAGGATGGAGAGTCTATGGAGACTGATGTCATGAGCACTCAGGCAGAAGGGAGAAGAATGCAGAGGAAACAAAGTAAGGCTGTTAAAACTGATCTAAGTCAAGAGAGGTGGGAAAACACCAAGAATAAAGGGATCCAGACTACAGCAGACTGTCTTTTTACCCCAACAACTGTTACAACTTCAACACAAACATCAGAAGAAATGTGTAGACAGGTGGAAATGGGAACCAGTATGTCTGGGCAGAGACCTGGGCGAAAAGATGTGAGTGTCCAAACTGACGAGAGTGGGGAAAAGCTTGTGAACGCCTCTGGAGACGACACGGACTCTTTGCACAGTCAGGTGGGATGAAGGCTGCCTGTATTTAGTTTTACTGCTGTAGGACACTGAAGTATCTGATACTTCAGCCAGTAAATTCATTCTCTGTTGGAAAAAACCAAAGGACCACTTTAAAATGTTAATGTTGCAAGCTTTCCTGAATCAACTGTACACAACTGCTAAGGTAGCAATGCTCACGGGGTAGCATAAGTTTGAGAAATTATTGTCTCCATATTTATTTTCTGGAAAAGTGTGACAGGTTTTGATTGGTTGGTTTGTTGGTTTCATTTGGGGTTCAGTTTTTTTGGGTGCAAGTATAGTTAACATTGTAAGAAGTTTTTCACTTTTTGTTGACTGCAGGTGGGAGTTGCATGAAATTTTGAACGGATGGTTTGATGTCTTCTGTTTTGCTCCAACCAGCGACATTCCATCTAATGTCCAGGGGACACTTCTTCCACAGAAATATTCTAACAAGATGACTAACTTTGAATTAGTATTTCAGAAAGTATTGCAGACTCAAGAAAAAACGCTGCTTTGCTGTTGCAGTTTGTATATTTTCTTGTGAACGGAAAGACTAGAAAAATGATTTTTTTCTAAACTTGATTTAAGAATAGTGCATTCTGTGGGGAGTAGGAGATTAACAGGGCTATAAAAATGCAGTGCAACATTGATGCGATATATGTCTAAGAGTCCACTGAATGAAAGAGTATGAGAAGTCATGCTAAATAAGTTTGCTGTTTCCTTCTTGGACTGCTGTGATTTCCCTTCCTCTACTTGTCAGCAAGTCAGCAAAATGTGTTCAGTTCTCCTTTGTTTGGGGTCTCTTGTGTTGTTGCATCTAATTTGTAACAAGATGCTGCAAGATTCCCTAGACCAGTAGTTAAACATGGTATGAAGAAACTGTACTGCAGAGATAGCTCTATCCAGAAATCATTTGCTTTTTGTTGTGGTCTGTTTTGTTTTTACTGTGTCCTCTTTATTACAGGGAGAGGAGGAGTTTAACCTTCTTCACCCACCCAAGGGTCAGGTTCAGCGTCGCCACATGCGAACCATTCGAGAAGTACGCACCATTGTTACACGTGTTATAACAGATGTTTACTACATCAATGGTGCAGAGGTGGAAAGAAAAGTCGTTGAGGTAAGTTCTTGGGTTTGGGACTAAATGGAATGATATGTTGGCTGAAAAATAGAAGTAATTAAAATGAGACTATTCTGGCTGCAGAAAATGAGTTGAATGAACAAGTCTGCATGCTGTGATGATAAAGCTTTCTTTGTGAGCAAACATGCAGACCATTTAGTGCATGGCAAAAGCTGTGTATCTGATGGTAGTGTATTTCATGCCTGCTACTGTGTTCTGAAGACACTGATTTTTCTTCCCAAAGAACTGAACGAAAGATGTGCATCCAACTGTTTTAGAAGTCTTGGAGTTTTGTCAGAATAGAGATATTTCAGAATGGGCAGAAATTCTATTAGTAAACAAAAATCACTTCTGCCTGTAAAATTGAACTGTGTAAGATAGTTTATCCTGTTTTACAGCTCAGTGTTATTTTCAGCTGCAGTCTTTTGGGTCCTGTGGGATAGATTCTGTAAGAGGTCTACAAAAATCAACTTAAAACTAAGAAATAAGCTAGCCTATTTTTAGTACACTTGTGTTATAGTATGTCAAAAAGTCTTTATGGAATCACAAAAGATAGCTGAAAATTGCTGATTTGAGGTGTACAGTAATCACATCAGCCTGCTAGCAATAAAATGTTACTGCTATTCTGCTATAACATAAGACTCTTGTGCTGTGTAATCAAGATGAATAATGACACAAAAAGATAAATTAGTTCAGCGCAAAGCTTACACTTTTACACCTGATACCATGCATGAAATTGCTTATTGTAACATTAAAATGGCGAATTAAGTTTCCTATAATGTGCTTACATAGGTTATGTAATCACAATTATATAACCATTTCCATTTTATCTACCACCATTTGATATCACTATTTTGTAGATACATATTTTGTATCCATAAAGCTTGAATGGCTCCAAATGATAAGCTGTTGAAAACAATCTTGGATTTCAGTAAATCTTTTGATACTGTCTCCCACAGGATCCTTCTGGACTAAATGTCCAGCCCACAGCTGGATAAACAAATCAGGCGGTGGGCGAGCAATCGGCTCATGAGTGGAGCACAAAGGGTAATAGTGACTGGGGTGACATGAGACCGGTGACCTGTCACTAGTGGGGTTCCGCAGGCCTCCATGTTGGGCCCTGTGCTCTCCAATATCCTCATAAATGACTTGGACACAGGACTGGAAGGGACACTGAGCAAGTCTGCAGATGACACAAAACTGGGAGGAGCTGTTGACTCCCTTGAGGGCAGAGAGGCCCTGCAGAGAGACCTTGACAGATCAGAGGGCTGGGAATCACCAACCATAGGAAGTTCAACAAGGGGAAGTGCCAAATTCTGCCCCTGACATGGGGCAACCCTGGATGTATGGACAGAATGGGGAATGAGATCTTGGAAAGCAGTGCTGGGAAAGGGACCTGGGGGTCCTGGTCAGTGGTCAGTTGGCCATGAGACAGCAGTGCTCTGGCAGCCAAGAGGGCCAGCCCTGTCTTGGGGGCATCAGGCCCGGCATCGCTGGCCGGGCCAGGGAGGGGATTGTCCCACTCTGCTCTGCCCTGGGGTGGCCTCACCTGCGATATTGGGGCAGTTTGGGGGGACACGATGGAAGGAAGATATTGAGCCATTAGAGTGTCCAAATGGGGGAATGAAGATGGGGAAAGTCCTTGGGGGGAAGCCGTGTGAGGACACTGAGGGCACTTGGTATGTTCAACTGGAGAAGAGGAGACTGAGGGGAGACCTCATTGCAGTTACAACTTCCTTGTGAGAGGAGGAGGAGGGGCAGGCACTGATCTCTCCTCTGTGATGACCAGTGACAGGTGGGATAATAGAAAGAGGTTCTCTACCCAGAGGTGGTTGGGTGCTGGAACGGGCTCCCCAGGGCAGTGGTCACAGCACCAAGGCTGACAGAGCACAAGAAGTGTTTGGATGATACTTTTGGGCACATGGTGTAACTCTTGGGGATGGTCTTGTGTTGTGCTGTGAGTTAGACTTAATGATCCTTGTGGGTCCCTTCCAACTTGGCATATTCTGATTCTATGAGCAACCAAAGGCTTCCAGCGTCTCATGTATTTGTTGCACTCTCACGGTCTGGAAGTGTGGGAATTATTCAGTGCCAGACCAATCTGTTCTGCAGTTAAGGAAACTTTCCTATCTTGACTATCCAGGAACCACTCTGGCAGTCACAGCTGCACTGCTGAGCTGGGACCTGAGGCCCCTTTGCCGTGACAGCTCCAGTGAACCAACAGGGACCTTGCTTGACTCCCTGAACACCCCATACTCACATAGTTGGACAGGTTTCTTCACCAGCTCAACCCCACGTTTCCCATGGCAGAGTCTCAGACATCTGGATCCTCAAAATAATTTAATCTTGGTGCAGTAACTACATAACAAAATAACAGCTTAGGCTAGTGCTTTTGAGGAGGGATCCTGAACAAAGGAACCCTTGGTCTTTTATACCCTTGCAGTCTAAGATGGGAAAGTCTCAGAATCACTGGCCCCTGCTATGTCTACAAGTGTCCAGGCCCCTGTGCCCTTTGTTATGCAGTTCACGGCCTCTTGCCTGGGGCTTGGCCTCTTGCCTGAGGCTCTCACCCTCTTGAGTTCAACCTGCAGTTCAAACTGCAGCTGCACTCTGAGCTGTGAGCTACCAACACAGTGTATTCCTGAACAACACTGTTGGCTGAATTCTTAATGTGACTTCTTGATAAAGAGCAGGCTGCAGGCCTATAGTGAGAGATGCACTACCATGGATCAGTCCAGAGTCAAGTCTGCGTGGTTGTCTTCAGCTTCATGAATGTGGTCTCAGCTTGTCTGCGCTTTGGATCAGTGGTTGTAGAGCTTCCATCTAGCATGCTCATCACCTTTGACAAACCTCTTTTTGTTTCTTTCAAGGAAACTGAGGAGCCTGTAGTGGAGTGTCAGGAATGTGAGACTGATGCATCCTCCTCCTGTAGAACTGCAGTGGGCTCGTCACTGACCTCAGGGGATCTTGGTGATGTCAGTTCCTTCTCATCTAAGGCCTCAAGTCTCCACCGCACATCTAGTGGAGCAAGCAGCGGTCACTCTGCCACGCACAGCAGCAGCAGCTCAGGACGAGGAACTGGAACTGTCAAAGGAAAAGCGTGTGGGACAGAAACTGGAGGATTTGCTTTACCTACTGGCAGAGGCATCTTAGGAAAATTAAGGTATGTATGTGCAGAGTCTTGGGAAAAGATAGTTTGCGGAAGTGAGCATCTGGCTTGTGAGCATGAAGCAGAGTAGACCTAAATCAAAAGTTTTTTGGGAAAGATCTGGCTTGATGAGCAGAAATAAGGAGATAGTGTTTACTTTCACATCTGTTCTTCTTAAAGTAGTATTTTGCTTTCTTGTGAGGCATTGCTTTGCCTAAGCTCTTGCCAGTTCAGCGGTGATGAGGCAAACTTCTGGATGTTTTGGGGGATGATCGAGAAAAGGGGAGGATCCTGATGAGCTAGCTTCTCTTTTCAGAACAGTAACCTCATAAATTCTCTAGCCCTAGGAAAGGAGCTGGGCAGCCTGCATCTCCACTCAGAGTTAGCCAGATGGGAGCACTGCCGTGTGAGGAAGAGGACTCTATGACTGGCACTCGTCAGTGTGGCAGGGCACCTGTGACACCTCGTGGACGAGGAAGAAGAGGCCGCCCACCTTCTCGAACAACAGGAACAAGGTACCCTGGAAAAAGGAGACTGTAACTTATTTCCAAGAAGAAGGGGGAACTCCTGTCTTAAATGAGACAGAGAAAAGGAGTTAGTTTTTAGTGATACCATGTAGCAGCTGCAAGCATGTCACCCAAGTATTCTATAAGTAGTAACTTTTTGCAGATCTCTCTGGGACCACTTTTCTTTTTTCTACAGAGATTTAGCTGGACTGCCAGGTGTGGAGGATCTCTCAACTATGGCATCACCTGAGAAGAAACCATTTACTCATTCAGTTCGCGAACCAGGTGGAGGGGAGAAATCTGACACTTCTGGCTTCTATGCGTTACGTCGAAGCGACTCTCCAGAAATCCCATTACAAGTGATGACTGGTCCTTTGGACTGTGCGGACTCATCCTCTGGGAGCAGCTTTGTGGGCCTCAGGGTTGTAGCAAAGTGGTCCTCAAATGGGTACTTTTATTCTGGGATGATTACCCAAGATGTTGGGGCTGGAAAGTACAAGCTGCTCTTTGATGATGGATATGAATGTGATGTGCTAGGAAAAGATATTTTACTCTGTGATCCTATCCCACTGGAGACAGAGGTGACCGCACTGTCTGAGGATGAGTACTTCAGTGCAGGTAAGAGCAGTTCTTGAGTTTTATCCTTGGTTTTCTGAGTCACTGAATGCAATTGAAAACAAATGCTTTTCCAGGAGAATGAGAAGCCTGGGTATGGTTGGTTAACAGGTGTTATTTGTTGTCGCGTCAGGTGTGGTGAAGGGGCACCGGAAAGAGTCTGGAGAGCTATACTACTGCATTGAAAAGGAAGGCCAGAGGAAGTGGTACAAACGAATGGCTGTTATCCTGTCTCTGGAACAAGGAAATAAGCTCCGTGAGCAATTTGGGCTAGGTCCTTATGAACCAGTCACCCCTCTGACCAAAGCAGCTGACATCAGTCTTGGTAAGGGGAGGTGCTGTTGAACTGCTGGCTGTGCTCTTCTGTGTTTTGTGCCTTTGAGATAATTCTGGTACCTGATCTGAGTTACCAGTGTTTAAATATTTCTGGGTATTCAGTAATGCTTTTGGTACTTCACAGTGGGATCTTCAAGATCCTTTTATTGTTCAGGGTCAGAGACTTAGTGGCATTGACTGGCTTGTGGAAAGCAGTCTGCTTCTAAGACAGTGATGCTTACCGTACTTATGTACACTTGGTGGATGGCTGCCCTGATACAAAATCTCCTGCAGTACTGGGAGGAAGAGAGACCAGGCTTGAGAAGAAAGATACACAAGCGAGATACTTTTTTTTTCTTGCTTTCTTCTGTCAGAGGATGGTGGTGTGTACCTTCTAGATACTGTTGCATTCAGCCACCTCTGTACAGATAGGTAGGATAAAAGCTCGTGGAGTTTGGTGACAGCCTGTGACTAATTTCTGCATACTGTATTGCAGATAATCTGGTGGAGGGGAAGAGGAAGCGACGTAGTAACCTTGGTTCTCCCAGCACTTCCAGCAGCAGCACAACTCCTACTCGTAAAGGGCAGGAGAGTCCACGCATCCCACCAGGCACACTGTCTGGGAAAAGGAAACTTGTTGCATCTGAAGATGAGCAATCCCCAGCTAAACGTGGCCGCAAGTCAGCAATGATAAAGCCTGGTGAGAACCTTATTTTCTGCTCTTAAACCTGCATTCATTTTTTTTTTTTTTTGTTGCCTTGGTATTTCTGTAATTGATCTTTCCTCTTCTCATAAGCAAAAAGGAGGTGAGATTGCTTGTTTGCCCTGCAGGGTTTGAGACTGATTCTCCCTGGATGCATTCAGCCAGAGATGTATTTAGCATAGTCTGAGTACTTACCTGCCATCTTTTCAGTTCTGCCTTTTAGAAATGTTCTGACTTTATTGTTGTGATTTGTCTCCCTCCTTTCTTATCTCTTTAATCAGTCCCAAAATGCCTAGCTGTTAAAGGAGTCAGTGTTCACAGCAGTCAGTGTTGTTTCAGGATGTTGATAAGACTGGCAAACATTGTCCCGTTAGTCATCCAGGTTTTGATTCGAAGATTCTTTGCAACCAGAAGGGTAAAATATCCCTACCTATCCTAGTGTAATCCTAGCCCAATCCTGCCTGTCTCCTCCAGTAAAATATCTGAGTTGAACATATGCACCAGATGAAATATCTTACCCAGGGTTTTTGTGCAGAACCTGACTTTGAAGACTTAAGGTGCTTCTGTCTCTCTGCAGGGGCTATGAGAGCTGGAGAGTTTGTAAGCACCTGTGAAGGTGTAGGTGCTGTAGATCCCCCAGTACTTGAGGAACATCATGGACCTTTGCCCCTCAATAAGACCCTCTTTTTGGGCTATGCCTTTCTTCTCACCATGGCAACACCAAGTGACAAGTTGGTCGGTCACCAGAAGCCATCAGATGGTCCCACGGGGAGCAGCGAAGAGGAAGAAGGTGAGGCAAATCTTACCTGTTGCATTTTCAAGTGAAATGCTGTGGCTTTAGGAAAAATGCCTGATACTGTCTGATCAGACATTTGTGTAAGTGCTTGTTTACTCTTTTGCTCTTTAATCCTTTGTAGAAAGGACCCAAGACTTGATCTCTGTTTTAGAGAATTTGTGGCCTAAGATGTGGCAAACCTCAATGGTGATCATGGGGCTGTTCAGCAAGCTAAGAAAGGTGTAAAAATTAGTGAGATCAGGGGTGTCAAAATAGTTTAATGTAAGAAGGAAGGTTTTGAGAGATAAGGGATAGTGCTGGGAAACACAGAACTTGAAAGCATGTATGGGTTGCTCCAGTTTGCCTTTGCTAGTGTTATGTTCCATGCAGTGAACTGCAACATGGAAAAAATGACAAGGTGCTCATCTGGCTAGTGCTGTGCTACCCTTTCTGCTCCCCTTTTTTTTTTTTTTTTTTTTTTTTTGGACTCTTCCAAGGGTTTTCTCTAGATATTGTTGGGAGAAAGGCTGGGGTCTCTTACTGGAATCAATGAGGACTCTGTAGACTGAGGTGTGGGAACATAAGCAGATAGATTATAGTCAAAAACTGAACTTTCTGCTGTAGAATTTCTAGAGATGACTCCGTACGACAAACATTACATAGCACAACAGCTGCAAGCAGGAGCTGGCTATATCCTGGAAGACTTCAATGAAACCCAGGTAATGGTTCACTTACTAATCTAGAATGACAGTCACAGAATAGTTGAGATTGGAAGGAATTTCTATAGCTTATCTTGTCCAACCTCTCTGCTGAAAGCAGGATCAAATAGAGCAGATTGCTTAGGTCCTTGTCCAGTTGTGTTTTGAGTATCCTCAAGGATGGAAATGCCACAGCCTCTCTGGCACCTTAATGCTGTGTTTGATCACCCCCAATTTAAAAAAAAAAAATAGAGGAAAATCTATTTAATTTTTTTATTTCGGTTTGTAACTGTTGCCTCTCATCCTCTGAGTGGATGATATTGAGAAGAGTCTGGCTCCATCTTTTGTACGCCCTCTTATCAGTCATGAATGTGCATTAATAAGACCACTCAAGCCTTCCCTTCTTGAGCTTTAACAAGCTCAGCTCTCTCAGCCTCTTCTTGTATGTCAGGTGCTCCAGTGCCCATACCTCTAAGTGGTCTTTGACTGAGCCTGCTCCAGCATGTCTGGTGTTTTCAGTGTACTGCAGAACCTAGGAGTGGGTGCAGATGGGTCTCACCACAGGTCTGTGCCTTGGAACACTTAGAGGTAGAGCTCTTCACTTACCAGATCTCCTTGGACAACTAATTTAATTTAGTGTTGCTTTTACTCAACTTTAGAGTGTTTTAATAAAGAGGGTAAATTGTTCTTGGAGCAACTTGCCTGAGGAAGCAGTCTTCTCTAGTGACTGAGTATCAAACTAATAAATAAATGATCTCATCTGGAAGAGGGTTATGATGCAAAAAACTGTTAGGCAGAGTTCTTCTCTGTGAACTGCAGAGCTTGGAATAGGTGATTATTAAACAGATTCTGAAATCAATAGTACCTTTATCTAATGCATCTTTCACATAATAAGGCTATGAAAATCAGGGTTTCAGTTGTTTTCTTTAAAGTGTCTAGCAGCAGGAGAATTTCTGGGGTTTTTGCAAGCATTGTCTCCTGTTTACATATCTTTTTATCTCCCTCGAAGTGTAATGCAGCATATCAGTGTCTTTTAATTGCGGACCAGCATTGTCGAACTCGGAAATACTTGCTGTGCCTTGCCAGCGGGATCCCTTGTGTGTCTCATATCTGGGTCCATGATAGCTGTCATGCTAACCAGCTTCAAAATTATCGGAATTACCTTTTGCCAGCTGGATATAGCCTTCAGGAGCAAAAATTGCTAGAATGGTAAGTGCCAAATAACTGATCTGAGTCCACAGAATCTCCAAGAGAACTGTTACGCTTGGGAGGCTCTTGAATACTACAGGTACTGAAGGTGGCCCTAGTACTGCTCTCCATGTTTTTCCTTCAATATAGGAACAGCACTCCCATCTCTTTCCGTGAATTTACTGTGACCTCTAGTGCCAAATACATATGGGTGCTATATACTCAAAAAAGACAGTCTCCTGGGAAGTAAGAAAGGAGTCAGTCTTCTCATGAGGAAGACAGAACTCAGGAAAGGCTTTCCGCACATATGGCTAACTTCTCTGATTGCTCAGAAATGAATACAGTAGAGCAATACTCCTTTTTTCTTGGTACGTTTTGAATCTAGCTTCTGCATTTTTTATGGAGGCTAATTCAGTAGGTCTGTTTTGAGACAACAGTTGTCAGTTCAGACTCCTCAGGCAAGGTGAGGGGCAGACAAAAGTTTGTAAATCGCTGTAGACTTTTGGGCAGGAAGGAGACTGATGACTTCCTGCGCAGACCTGTCAAAGTGGAAGCATTTTGGATTTGTACAAGAAAGGTGGTTCTGGAGCCTAGCCTAATTTCAGATTTAGGCTGCTGCACACACCCTCCACCATTATTGTCTAGCTCTGTTTTACTCTCTATAAACAGGATAATCGATTCAGGAGGGGTAGTAAAAGAGCGGGTCATTGTACACAAGAACCAAATATGGGAGCCAATCAGGTGACTAGACTACTAGGTATTCTTAGTAGTCTGAATTTCTCTTTACAGGCACCCACGAGAAAACCCATTTCATAACCTAAAGGTTCTCCTGGTGTCAGACCAGCAACAGAGCTTCCTGGATCTGTGGTCTGAAATTCTCATGACAGGGGGAGCAGCGTCTGTTAAACAGCATTACTCAAATGCTCACAACAAAGGTACTCATTGGCTGGTTTCTCAGGGAACCCTATGCTAGCGTACTCTAGTATGGTTTAAAACCATTTAGAATGGCTTACAAGGTTGTCTATAAGCAGAAAGGAAGGCAAAGTGCAAGACACTTGCTCTCCTCCTGGGAGACCTGTCTTTGCAGAGGAAATGCTGCAGCTAGCAAGCTGTTAGCTTCCAGCCTATGTTGAAAGGGGGAGATAGGCAAGAGTTGCTCCTGGACCTTTTGTGGGCATCTCAAATTGTACTTCCTTGTCCTTTTCAACTCAGTTTTTCAACCCTCTCCATACAGATGTAGGTTTTAGTACGCCCAGCCTGAGGTCAGGACTCAGTGTCCTGCTTGTAATGTTGGCTACTGGTTTTCTCTTACCTGGACCAAAAGGTGCAGGGTTGCTGTATTAACTTGTATTAAGAGAATTCCCTACCTAGGAATGAGAGGACATGTGAGAGAGATTCAAAGTGGTAAAACACATGGATCTGCCAGGTTGGACGGGGCTTGGAGCAGTCTGTTCTTGTGGAAGGTGTCCCTGCCCATGGCAGGGGGTTGGAATGAGATGAGCTTTAATGTCCCTCTCAAATCATTTAGGATTCAGTGCTTCTATGATCTGCTACTGCAGAGCAGGTCCTCTTTCTTCACCTGACAGATGCCTGTCTTTCCTCCCGTGCAGATATTGCTTTGGGTGTTTATGATGTGGTGGTGACTGATTTTTCCTGCCCAGCTGTTGTCTTGAAGTGTGCAGAAGCTTTACGGCTGCCTGTTGTCTCACAAGAGTGGGTGATCCAGAGCCTTATTGCTGGGGAGAGAGTAGGCTACAAGCAGCATCCAAAATATAAACATGACTATGTCCCCCAGTAAATGAAAACTTTGCCCTGTTGCCCCAACTGTTGTGCAGACTGTGTTTTAATCAGATTTCAAATATTTGTGAAATGGGCAGTATGCATGGATTATTGTATATAGTTTTATCTGCTGGACTTTTATGATTAAATAAATGTTCAACCTCTTGTGGTATCTGCTGGGATTCCTCATTTATCTAAACTTATTCCAGAGCAATGTCTTCAGAAAAGGAGGACAAAGAGAAAAGAAATACTTACATTTCTCTGAGCTGAATAGCACTAATATTCTGCTTTGGGTAAAAGCTGACCTCAACACAAAGTCAGTTATAAAGGAAGGGAAGGGGGCATATTCCATTGGCAGCCTGTATTTACAGAAGTAAATACCACAAAGTTCAGGGCAGCAGCAATTCTGTTTGTTGGAAGAATACCGTGTTCTGTACTGCTCCAGTTTGCTGTTGTTCTTTTCCATTGATTTCATTAAGGTGTTGCTAAGTGACTGCTACAAATTTCTAGGACAAAGTGCCATTTTGTTTTGGCTACCTCTCTTTTTTTCCTGTAGTGACTATATAATTAACCTGCCTTAGTGGAGACTGCCACTACCTAAGTAGAGATACAGACTCAAGAACCTTGGACAGCTAAACTGCTGGGAGACTTGGGGTTCAAAGAGCATGTAAGTGCTGTGTATCTTTAAATGGTAATGGGATAAATCGTCTGCTTCTGGGCTTCTGCATTCACAACCAGGCACTTCATCTTAGTACTAAGCTGGCAAAAAGGCAAAAGCTCTTCACTCTAACAATGCTATAGGCTGAAGGTGCACCCAGGCCTCCATCCAGCCATGTACAGTCTTTAGTCCCCTGCTTCAGAAGTGTAAAGTTTTTCTTAATGTGTATTTTTCCTCTATCATTTCCTAGCTCAGACACCTGAATGTGTTGGTCTGTAAATCCCACAACACGCTTTCTACCTTTCTAGCTTTTTCCATGGTCACAGGATTTGAAACTGCATTAGCTACAGTCCTACCACAAACAGCTGTAGTGCATGGAAGGTGCCAGGTCTTATACTTGCTGGCTGTTGTTACCTGTGTCTTTCTGAGTGAGCAGAGAGGATTTTTTCTTTTCCCCCCCAAGGACATGAAAAACCCTTTGAAGGGAAGGCTGGTTTCCTGGCAGCCTTTGTGTTCAAATTGGAAACCTGATACAACACCCCCAGAGATGGACTCGAGGGCTCTCTTCTGCCAGTCATTCAAATGGACTTGCAGCAAGGTAGTCTGTTTGTTGTAGCAAGGCTACGAAATCTTATTAACAGACAAGAAGTTTCTGCCAGATACTGCTTTTCATTGACAGCAAATATCTATGCCACTCTATTCCCTTTGCACTGGGATGCAGATATTGACAATATTCCATACAGTTGCATGACAAGATGGTTTTATTTTGGTACAGTAGGGTAGTCATTAGTAGCATTCTAACTAGTCTGGAATGAAAACAGCCCAAGTGGAGCAGACAGACACCCCTGGGAAACGTCTACTGAGGTTCAGCGTGAGTGCACTTTTCTGCTGGCACAGGGTGCTTGGTACTTGAATAAGGCAAAGCTCCCACTTTGTCTAGGCGTATGTAGTATCAGCACACAAAATGTATTAAATTGTATAGAGAAAGCATGTGATATCACTGGTGTCTCTTTCACCTGCACAGATATGCTACAACAGGGTAATGCATGAAAAGAGATTCTTAAAATCTATTCCTTTTTCCCTCCCCCTTCACCTCAATTGAAAATTGCTATTGCTGGTTCATTTACGAGGTGGTATGTATTTGATCAGAAGACACTGTGTACTGTAAATCAGTTTACTGCACAAGTGGAACTTCTGAATACAGCTAAAACTTCATTCATAGTCAAGAACAATAGATTACTTCCTCCATACTCCAACTTGCAATGGAGCATAGTCCAGCTGTAGAGTCAAGACATTATAATTCTTGGTGCTTTTTCCCTTTCTGAAGAGGCACGGACTGCCTCCCTAGAAGCATTTATAAGAATATGTGGGGCTGCAGAAAGCATGTTTTTACTAGTTCAGAAAAAACAGAGTAGCTTTCTGTGATCACTGGGCAGCCTCACATAAGTGGCACTTCCTTGCCAATTCCTTCTGAAACAGTAATTCACCAGGCAAGAGCCAGCTACAAAGAAGTTGAGTGCAAATTCTCCCAGCTGTCTCCACCAGTCTCCGCTGCTTGATGCGTCACTGGTCACACCCCGAAGGAAAGGTCTTAGTACTTAGACCCCAAAACTGCAAGAGAAGGGTAAAGTATTAATAACATGTTGAAAGTAACTCCCTTTATCAACCCACATCAGCATTTTTCAGCCAATATGAGTTAGCAGCTTGTTCAACTTCCTGCCAAAACAAAGGGGAGAAAGCATATGAAACCCAAAAATTAATTCATGTTGGTTTGTTACTTCTCTGTCATAGTATTTAGCAACACTTTGGGTAAGCCAAAATAACTAGAAGCAATCAATAAAAATGGCTTTGTATTTCCAAGTACCTCAGGATAATGCTACAAGCAACCCTGAAGCTATTCCTACCTGCCCAAGGTTCCTCCAGCCTGGGTGTAGTATTTGTTATAATCCAAGCGTAGCAGCAGTTGAGCTAAGTCAGAGTTTATCTGATGGTTGCGAACACTAGACAGAATCTTGAAAAGAAGTGATGACTGACGACTGAATCCCTACAAATTAGAAGAAGTCAGTTCTGGGCCCTCTCAGAAAGCAAGCAAGCCTTTAATCTCTCTTTCTGCCCAACCAGTCCTTTAACACCCTGACGAAAGAATAACTGCATGAGAAGTGATCCTTGTGGTCCAGGATAAGGTAAGCTGTGAGCCACAAGAATTCCTAGATGTTAGTTATCCAAAAGAAGGGATAGAGGCACCAACAAATACCTGCCTCATTCTGTTCCAATATCTGCCCACATTCCTCCTCTCTGTGCACATAGAATTTCCAGCCTAAGTACAGTTGATTGATTAAAATAATTACAAGTCCTCATATAGAACATCTCAGCTCACACTCTTGTACTACAACTGTTAAAGTCAAGATAACTTGGCAGATTAGGCAGATATTTGCATGGAAGAAGAGCAGATCCACAGAAACACAGATTCACCTTCACCAAAATACTGAGTTGTGCAGCTCCCCGTTCATCTAAGGGGCCGAGATTCTGACTGACCAGAGAACAAAAACTATGACAAAGATCCAGAATTTCATTTAAGCAGTGGAAAACCTGCATGGGATAAAAAGCACAAGATAAGTAGTTGAAACAGAGTTCAAACACAAGGAAAGCACTTTTTGGTACCCAAAAAGTTGCAGCATTCATAATCAAGATGTTGTGATACTGTATTTTTTAACCAGTAAGGAAGATGTTAAAGTACCTGTAGCATTTTTGTAAGGTTTTCTATTGAGAAAGGGTTTAAATGTTATGCTGCATCTCCCCCTCCTGCCCTTCCCCCCTCCCTCCAACCTTTTGCAGACATTACTGGGGAAACAGGATTGGCATGAGCTGTCCACTAGGCAGAGCAGTTGAACACTGGCTTTCCTGTCCAACCGGCAGGTCATTCACTGCAGCTTCGGGATGAAGAAGGAAGAATAAAGACCAGCAAGAGCTATGGTTCAAGGCTTTGATTTCACTGTTCACTGAACTTGGAATTTTTTTGTATCAGTTGGTCAAGGTAACTTGCATTCAAGAGTGTTAAGAAAGCCCAAATGCTTCACAGATGTAACTACTGGAACACATCAAAATTCCAGACTGGATAATTGGTATTCTGCCACCTTTATGCTACAATAGTCTCATTGAGCAAAAAGACACTGTTTCACTGAAACTAACTTTCTTTGGGAATGCTTTTGTGAAGTTAAAGTGTTTATAAATATACTCCAACATTATAACACATTTTTTATTAAAAGACAAAAAGACCCTTAAAAGTCCACTCCGGAACATCTCAGCTATTTTTATTCTCTTAAGTAGAAGTAGGAGAGACAATTTTTCCTAGTCTAATGCATTTCAGCATGATGCCCTCAAGAATACAGTTCCCAGCATTATGCTCATTAGTACTTCTTTAATAAAATGGCCTGTGATAAAAATATAGTGATAAAGTTAGTAAGGTTAACTGAACACTGAAAGCATCTTGATTTAAAATTCACATTGCACAAAATGCAGCATTCACACTCACCAACTGTAAATTAAGTGATCTTAATTTGATTATCTGTTCCAGTTTAAACCTGCCTTATTCCTAGAATTGTAGTCTGTGCTTTCCAGATTATCACTGATCTGTTTTAAAAGATATGTTTTGTCATATCTGTTCAAAGAGGTGTGTATCTTAGGGCAGTTGGAGAATTTGTAGAAAAAGGTGAAAACTAGACCTACTTACAGGTTTTAGGAGGATGAAAGACTGAGCCAACAAGTTACTTAAGAAATGATCGTGAGCCAACCGTATACTCTCAAAATCTCGTGTGGCATTTATCTGCTGCAGAAGCTGTGAGAACTGAGACTCCAGTACATCTACCTGATGGATATGTAAAGATATCTCATTAGTATCTTGAGGAATGGGAGTACTTCAGACCATCCAGAAGTTTTGTGTAAGAAACTTGCTTATTGCTACTCTTATGTTAGAGACTGAGGATCCCCTTCTCTCTACCCGAGAATAAGAAATTATAGACAACAGCAGTATGTAACGGGGGGGAAAGGAATTTTTGATGCCTAAGTAATATCTATGTAGAAAGGGAAACAGTCACTTTCTTTAGGATTAACTATTAAAAAAGTATATAACCAGCATGTAAACAAAAGTATTTGATTGTAGTAATCTCTGAATTTTATATGGGGAGATGCTATCTGGAATCTTAGGGCAAAGGCTGCAGTGCAAAAGCTCAGCCAGAGATGAGATACTCTGGAGAATCTAGAAAGCCAGGCCCCATCAATTCGCTGTTACAACTATTAACAAAGCGATAGGTAATTCTCACAAAGACATGCTATTAGTAACTGCTGTTTACATTTGAAAAGTCTCTTTTTTGGCTTCAAATGGTCAGAATATGTCCCTCTTTCAATTCTTTAAAAAACCAACCAACCAAAAAACCCCAAAACTTAACTCACTGTGGAGTTCATGTAAGAGGCAAAGGAAGAAACCAGGATGGCATCTTAATGATGATCCTTCAAGGATGTCTGTGGTTTCTCACAAATGTTTAGTAGCACTAGAGAGCCACTAGAGAACTCCTGCATTTCTACTAACACTAACTGAATCTCAAGTCCAAAAACTTTTTAATTGTAACACTAAGCCTGGGAACTTGAAGGAAGTGTAGCCTTGTAAAGGAAATCCTGATTTCCTTACAGTAGAAAGAATCTGAAACCTGAGGTCTTCAGTGCTCCCTCCATGCATTTTTGCTAGTTCCTGACTAACTGATAGTTTGTCTTTCTCTGTAAATACTGACCTGCAGATAATACTGAAGATTGTCCACAAGGAAAGCCATGTGATCCCTCAGACGCCACTTGATGGCATCTGTTCTGTTCGATTTCAAGTGTTTGCGTTGCATCTGGAGAGCCCAGCAGTGCTGTAGCTCAGCCTGGACTCGTCGCACACTCAGCAGGTATTTGAACACAACATTGTACCTATGGTGAAAAAAATACAAAGTTGTTTAAGACTAAAATCTTCCTTGGCTGCAGGTACTAGAGAACATAACAATGCAAGACTGGAAAAAGAAACAGGAGGTGGCTGCCTGTCAATAGATAGGGCAGATCAGGTGATGGCTCATCTCAGAGTAAGATTTCTGCTTGTACTGGTTACTGACCTAAAAAATACAGAGTTAATTTTGGTGTAAGGAGGGGAGCTGCCAGTTAAAGTAGCACTGTTTGTAAATTAATGCAAGTCTGTCAGCATCTTGTAGGTCTTAGTATCATTACACAGATTCTCAATATGAGTAAGTGAAAAGAGCCATTTTAAGGTTCAGAGAGCAAGATGAAGTATTATAGCTCTACCTTTCTCTCCATAGTGAGAAAAAAAACCCATTAGTGAGTGCCTGAGCTCAGGGAACATATAGATGAATATACAAAGACCATACCTAGTACTTACTTCTCAAGAACAGCAGGAGTAAAGAGAATGTGCAGTGGCCACTGAACTTTGTAAGAAAGGCCCAGAGCTGCCCATCCAGATGTGGGGGCTTCACGTGGAGATAACTCCCGGGAAGGCCCTTCGCGAGTCTGAGAAGTATCTGAAAACAAATGAGGTGCTAAATTACGTTATGTTCTTTTTCACTGCAACCATGGCAAGGCAGAAAAGGGGAAAGGGAGAGAAAAGAATTAAGAGCCAAAGCAGTCTGGGCCATTACATTGGGCTGTAAAGGGAACAAAAGTAGTATTTCTTTAACTTCAGAGAAGAGCAACAAGATTTGAAAACAAGGTCATCATCTCCCATCTTAACTCACCATTAAAAATGCAAGTATATATACCTTTATGCTCCTTTCCGTGATACTCAATGGTTAAGTGAAGAAGAGGAAGAAGGTTGTCATCATCTAAGAGCACCTTATGAGCAGACTGCTGAAATGCAACGTTGACATCTGACAACAAGAGAACACACATACCAACTCAAGATGATGCAGCTAGTGCTAATTTTGCACCCATTAGTTATTTATGCCTGGCCACAAAAGACAACACTGATGCACTATTGCCACTGGTTTAATTCCAGCTTCAAATATGGGGAGAAACCTGGCATCTGAAAGTTTCTGAGAGGTTGTTTTCACTCTGTGAGACATTCTAGTTTACAAATGCTGTTGTCTCAAAACTAATGATATCATCTAGAAGGTAAGATGATAGCACTCTCCTGTACCTGGACATGGCTCACCATTTTCCTCCTACACCACAGTGAGGACACTTTGATAAGTGAATAAGCAACACTCACCATGTTCAGTTACAGCCGTAGGTGGCGTCTTTAACATGTGCTGTGCAGTGTCAATGAAAGCCTGAAACAGCTCACCTCTTCCCAAAAGATAAAAGTCTTTTATAATCTGTGAAGATAAACGTTTTGTATCTAAACATACCAAAATGAGCAGAAATTTTAAGCATCCTAGCTGATAGCATCTGTTTTTATTATTCCTTGGACAACTTCTGCCATTTAAAACACAGCTGGAGAGCTCTGAATTTCATTCACTGCCCAAAGAGTCTACACCACCTTTGCTTCAAGATGCAAACCACAAAACCATGTACAGATACCCCTCTAACTCTTATCACTCCGTGCTCGTTCTTGAGACCTGGAAAATGAAAACAACTTTATCTAAAAGAAGAAAGCCCAGAGTAGAAGGCAGTAAGTATTTAATGGGAAACAGCAATTTAAAAAAGAAAGAAAGAGATAAGCTGCTTCAGCAAAAACAAACTAGCAGTTCCATTACCTTCAGTTGTCCTAGTAGATCCGATTCCTCCACCATCAGTTTCCAAAGATGCTAGTGAGGAAACAAAAGCCAGACAAAACAAGAGACCTCCCCTCAGAATTGTCTTACCCGTTCAGAGAGAATAGTAGCTGTCTTGAGACACTTGCAATGAACACAAAAAAAGCACCTATAGCCAATGCTATATAAAGCACAAGAGAACACAGCGTCCTGTGTTCATGCAGCCCATGCAACTAGTTAGAACTCTTGATATATACCAGCAAAAAATTCTGCCTAAGGCACATGAAGACCCTTGACAAAAAAAAAAAAAAAAAAAAAAGGGCAAATTCCTATGAAATCAGTTCCACCTCAGCTTTGTTCTCACTTTTCTAACCTCCCCAATCTTCTCCGGTTCTCCTCCCCACCGCAACTGAAAAAAAAGGATTAAAAATTGCTAAAGCAAAGAATATGTTCAGTGGGCTGATATCTATTAGACTAAAAGCACAATGAAAAGTTCTGGAGTCGTTTCAGGTGAAATGAAAAAATATACAAAAGCCTCCCTTCTTTCGCCCTTGCAAGTGCATAGTATTTGTTAATGTCCTTTTGTCATTAGAAGCTGGGGTTACATGAAGCTCTGAGACCCATAAGAACATGAACGCTACCTACATGCTCACATGCTTGTTCAATCACTGATTCTGAAAAGCCCCCTTCTTCCAGTCACTCACAAAATTTAAATGCTCCTCAGCCTGCATAGCAGTTACCCTTCCTAGGAGGCTTACCTCAGCAACAGTGCTCCGTATCCAGTCAACCACTGATTCAAAGTCCACCAAACTAAAGAGCGGTTGCTGCTTGAGTCGATGTAGCTCTGCTGCAAAAGTGTCCTCCTGGTTTTTTAGGATAGAGCCTGGGCAGCAATGAGAAGTGTTTTGGAGAGTAAAAAGGAATGCCGTTTGGAGACATGCAGACCCCTTCCAGCACAGTGGGGCAGAAAGGCTGTCCAGGCAGCACTGTCTCAGGTCCGGCACGGAACGTGAAGAGAAGGTCTCAAAGTACAAGTACCACGGTACAAGATTACTAATACAGGTACAGTTACAGTATAGATACTTGCCATGGCAGTGCCGTGGTATCAGTAAAAATGCCAAATGTTTTCTACATAATTGGTTGTTGCTGACAACCCTTTTTCTATAGGACTGAGCTAGATCTTTGAACCCAAAAAAAAGTTGGTTTGGTTCTCCCCCTATCCCTGCTCTTTTCAAATCTATCCTATTGTTTGAACTTGGGGACTTTTTTTTCAACCAGCTGAGCTAGAAGACCAACTTTTTTTTACCTTGCTGCTGCTAAGGTAAGAAAACAGTCCAGCTGAATTGGTGCTTCTTTCTTTGTAATGTCACTCAAGTAATTTAAGTATTTTGCTTAGACAAACTCAAGATAGAGCCACCACAGCAGTCCTCCCCAGCGTAAGAACGTATTTCCCAAACCAGCTCCAGCGTAAACTTAGCAGGCTCTCAAAGAGAGCCATCAGCTGAATTACCTCTCCCTTGCTGTCTTCAAGGCTCCATCTTGATAATTTGCCTTCCACAGCAACTTTTGGCCCCACCTTGCAAATGAATTTCTCGTGTTGGTGGATGCATGTTAATACTGTGACACCATTCTGCAACATATACACTCAGAGCAAGATGTGTCATTGTGTCTATCTGCAGAATTTAGGGACAGGGATGCAAACAGAAAGGAAAACAAGACCTTTGCAATCGCTTTATTTATCCAGAGCAAATCACATGGTGACTTGTTGCTGGAAATTTGGAGACTATGTTTGGAAAGTGTTATTTACTCATCCTGTTCTTATATTGCTCCCTTGGAATCAATCAGAAGCAGAACACTGGGACCACTGCCCTGTTCTGGCACGACCATCCATATAGTCTGAAGAATATCAACCAATAGTCAGTGATTGTTGAGGAATTTGTTAATATTGGGAAGCATTTTGGAAACTACTTATCAGTCAGTCATAACTAAGCAGAGATTGCAAGAAAGAGGTTCATTACCTTTTCTGGTCAGGTTGACATTCTGATTCTCAAACATCTGTACAGATTCTCCCACGAAGAGGATTTTCTCAGCAACCCGCACAGGAATGTATGAAGGCAGCATTTCTACTCGCAGAGAAAACTGTTTTAGAGATGGAGCTAACATGTTCTCCTCCTCAATCAAGCGCTGTCACCAGGGAAAAGAAATCAAGTGCAAACCAGTGTGAGAAAACCAGAGGTGTAGAAGAGCTGTATAAAGGGTGATGTGTATGTGTGTGAGGGGGCATCTAAGAATGTTGGAAGTAAGCAGAAAGGTAGCAAAACTGATTTGTATCATTTAAGTTAGCCAGTAAACTTCCTTATGCTTCTAGTATGCTAGCAGATATCCCTAGAGAGGTTGCTTCCATCAGGGAGTGGAGCAGAAGTGGAAAATGGAGAAGCTAAACCTTTGTGGAATAGCAGCAAATTGGTTGTACCAAAGGAAGTTACTTCAGCAAAAGGAATTTTTATTGAAACTGCATTACATGAGTCCTTTTGCTGCCATAACAGTGTTAAGTAGCATTACCAAAAATAATTCTCCCCTACACCCACTCCTATGTTTTAACACTTCTAGAACACTTGCGATACAGGCCAAATGTAAATGCCTCCACTAGTGAGCAAATAAAGATCCAAAGGCTTGCTAGCAAAAATAAAGCAATTTTCTCAGCTCCTGCGAAAGCTGTTTAAACAATACAGTAAGCGATTAACTTTTTTTTCTGAACATAATAAAGAACTCCAAGTACAGAGGCAAGATTTTCCTTCAGAGTAGCAATGCTGATAATTTCATTTGGCTTTCTTGTTATTGGAGAATTAGTTTCAGTAGGCCATAATCAAAAAAAAATCATCCTGAAAAATCTTTGAGAACATCTGCCATCTATGGGCTTTTTCTTTTTAACAGAAGAGTTCAGTACAAGTTTGTGTGTGTGTGTGTGTGTGTGTGGGTGTGTGTATATATATAATTTGTATATATTTGTATATTATATTTATATATTAACATATGTTAATGCCAACATTAACAGGTTGGCAGTTCTTTTCTTAAGATTCTACTGACACTTTTAGATGAGGCAATACCCAAATATTTTATCGGTCTCTCCCATCAACACTTGGGTTTTCTTATTCTACTCTTTGACTGAGGAATTGCCAACATCATTAGTTAACACTACTGAAGAAAGGAGGTAATAAGGCTTGTCTGGGTGTTCTCTTCTTAATGTCCACATTTTTCACCATGGCCCTAGAAGACTCATCAATTTTCACATTCTTCCTTTACCTGATATAGTGAGATAACAGATTTTTCACTAAAGTTTTCCCTTGGTTTTGCCTGTGTGTAGTCTGTTTTCAGCAGAGACTGTTTGCACAGGGTACTTAATTAGCATGCAACGTGGTGTTTTGAGGGGAATCTGTGCATTCACAGCCAAGCTGCATGCAGCACACTAACACCATAGGTGGCCGTGAAATGCTTTCTCACCATACACCAGAGCATGAATTAGAGTTGCAATTGCTCCTCACTGATCTCTATTCAGACACTCAAATGTTAAAAGTGTGGAAGATTACTCCATTGAGAAAGCTGCTTTGCACAGGGGCACTCTAATGGTATGGCATCTACAGGAAGAGTTACTGCATTGCCATCTTGCCAGGCCTCAATATATATCTAGTCTAGCATAGCTCACACGGAAGCAGTAGAAAATACATTTCTTCTTTAGTTCCCTAAGGAGCAAAACATGGCAAGCTACGTCTTGTAGTTCTTACCAGGTCCTGCAGTTCTCGTAGCTGTTTTCCTGTAAGTCCCCCAATTCCTAAGTCATCGTCATCTTCTTCAGGTTGGCTAGGGACACTTCCAGAAGAGGGGCCCTGTTTGATAAAGAACTCTTCATGTTGGTCTAGTAGCAATCCATGAAGCATCCAGGCAGAGAGCTGCTTATACATGACTCCATGACACACAGCCAGAATCCTGAGGTCAAGAAAAACAGACAACGGGGCCTTTAAATGCAGTAACCAAAACCTCATTGTACATGATTCTGGAAAGTCCACTCAGTCAGCCAGGCAGTGTGGCAAGTGCTAAATGGCTAATGTGGATTTTTATAATTTTTTTAAAATATAAAAAAGCGTACAAAACTAAAAGGTGCAAAACTAAACTAACGTATTCTCTGATTACGTGGCTTCTCCACAGAAATCTGCTAGTAGAGCAGGGGTATAAGTTTGCAGTGGCTTCCCAGTCCTGCTGTTTCTACTCAATTACATTTCAGCGTGAACACAAATTACATTTTAAGTATTCAGAACTTTCTCCACAAGGACATAACAAACATCACAACACTCACCCAGTCACATTTATCGTTTTGAAGGATCAGAATCAGTAACAAGTCTATCATATGCAAAACTGTTCCTGCAGACTTCAAAAGAAAAACAAAACACAGTGGGACTGAACTTTTCTGAGCCCTTAGCCCAAAGTATGGAGAAAACTTTAATTCCCACCATAAGCCTGCTTTATATAAATAATGGGGGCTGTGACAGTTTTCCCTGCATGCTACTCCTACCTTTTTATCATGCAAGGCTGTTTTGCATGTACTATTTTAACAAGTAAGATAAATACTTTGACACTGACTCCAGTTCCTATAGAAGAACGAAATAATAGTTTTACTGTATCTACATACTTTTCAAGAGCACTGCGAACAGGAGGCAACCCCCCACAGCTATGTTTGTGGACTGTCTCCAATATCTGACATCCATGAATCTGCAGAAAGAAAGGGTTACGTTATGTCTGTTATTTGGATCTGTACTGACCTTTTCATACATTTAGACTCTATGCTTTCTGCTCGCAAGAAAATCCCTTAGCAAACTGAACAAGCCTTACAGAAAGAAAGATGTAACAATACTCCATGTGTGCTCTACACCCAAGCTTTTGTCAAAACTTTCCCTTAACAAAATGTAACCATCTTTTTTTTTTTTTTTCAGGTGACAATCAGAGAAAACAGATTCAGAAAAGAAGAAATTCCATCCAACAGCATCTTATCCTATAAAATGCACTGTGATTATAAAATGCTAGTCATCAAAGATCATACTGATAATGGAAAAAAGTCAAATCCAGTGTAAACAGATTTGCAAAATAGTTATTCAGTACTTACAGTAGTACTAGTAATAGGGCATCTATTACTCAAACCACATTCTTTGCTAGTATTAAAAGTCTGGGATGGGTGCAGAAATAATGTTATCTGTTAAAGAGGAAACTAGTTTGTTAAGAGAAACTAGCTGTAATTCTACTGTACCTTCTGAGTTTTGATCTGTTCCACCATGACCATCACAGAGGGGAAGAGTAACTGAAACTGCAGAACAAGGAGCAAAATACTGAATTAGGTTGTTATGCAAGGAAGAGAGAAAACACTATAGTTGAGTAAGTCTGGACAGCAGCTGAACACGACAATTTAATGAAACTGTTATATGTCTTTCCCCACAAATGAGAAACATGACATGAAAATCTCTCGGAAGGATGTCCTCCCTTCACTGGAGCAAGATGCACAAAGTTACATTCCAGAAGTAGTTCAGGCTAAACACAGGCAGAAAGGAATGTGTGAGAGTCAAGGTGGAGGACCTAAGCTTTGTGTTGAAGTGCAGGTGATCCTCTGAACATGATTAAGGGACTACAGATGTAGAGGTGTTAGACAGAAATGGCATGATGTGACAGACTAAACCTTCTTTATCCCACACGCTTTCTTATTAGACTCAATGAGTGATAAGAGTAACCAAAGAACACTACCTGTTTATTAACATGACATACCTGGTCCAAGGAATAATTAACATGCGAGATGGAAAGATGTGGGTCAGTCAGAAACTGTAAAGATAAAGCAATTAATGAAAAGTAATTATGACAACCACTGGATGGTCATAGTACCCAAGATATGACAGCTATTAATCTAGCAGAGATTAAGCAAAACCTTTAAAATTGAAAACAGGAGACAACAGTCTGAGACAGCACTGGGCTCTGACACAGATGGAGCACTTACTGAACTGAAGGAAGAGGGGACTTCATACTTATTAGGATGAAGAGTAATTTACAATAGTATCTCACAGGAATAATTTGGAAGGCATCCCTCATGAGGAAAGGAAAATACCTTGTCTCATTTTAGGTACTACTACTTAGCATATGCATTGCAGAAATGACAACTTTCCACCATCTGTCAGCAGCAGGACCGCCTCTTGTTCCACGTCTCCCTCCTTTACCTCTTGTTCTAGGTCAAGTAGTGCCTGTCGATATGGCTGCAGCACTGAATCAAGACCTGTGCAGAAGGCTCGCAAATATATGCCATGTAATCCGCTCTGGTTTTGCTGAGATGGGTGATGGTCCTGAAATCAAACAATAAAAACTGCATCAGCACCCTAGTGAAGGTCTGAAGAGTAACAGAATACCTGTGCAGTGTCACATCAGCAGTCAGGGCTCCAAGCATGTTGAAATGCACCTTATCCCACCATTAAGCGATCAAAACCACAAATACAACCTTGTCACAAGGAAAGTTACTTGAGCAGAGTTTTGTGGACCTATGCAAGTGCTGGGAACCACTGGTACCGGTGCTTCTTTTCACTTAAGCATGCCTCTTGGATCTCAAGGCTCTTCACAAACCCTGAGAACTCACTTCAAGGTAGACATGAATATCCTATTCAGTTCACAAATCCTGACCAGTCTGCTGTGGTCAGAAACTGTTACAAGACTTCCTCAGGAACGAGATTTTACATTTGGTCCATCTTTCACTGCTCCGTACCCATCTGTACGTGCATCGCACTGAGCTTTCTGGAGCGCCGCTCCGGAAAGCACATTTGTTAGTGCTGGGGCGGGTATGGGCCACAGGCCGCGGGACGCTCATGCGTCCGAGGCAGCCTGCCTTTAATGACACCTGCTGCGCTCTTCCCGGGAAACATCGCGGCCCGGCGGCCCCACCTGCTGCTGTACGTGTCCCGTGTACTGCTCCACGAACTCGGCGAAGCGGATGTAGTCGGTGCCGAGGCGGCAGAGCCGGTTCAGGACGCTGGTCTCGCTGGGGTGGAGGAATGGCAGCTCCTGAGACACCTTTGGGGGACAACAACGGTGAGGGGCGGGCGAAGGCAAGCTTTGGCCGGGGCAGGGGCGGGGGCCGGGGTCGTGCCATGCCTGGAGGCCGCCGCGCTTGCTCCAGGTGAAGGCCGCCCCCGGGTACCCGCTCAGGGCAAGCAGCAGCTCGTGGATCATCCTGCGGCCCGGGCCGCGCGGGCTGCCGGGAGGCGCGCGGGCGCCGCCGGGAAGGGGCCGAGTCGGGAGCGGGGGAGGGCGGCTCCTTGTGGGACTGACGGAAGAGGCACCGACAGCGGCTGAGCGGAGCCGAGAGGAGCGCGTACCAGTTTTACCTTTCTCCATGTATATGTATTGCTTTGCTTCATTTCCTGTCTTAACTCGGGTAGTATTTTAATCAAAGCTGGCCATTTTCAAAGATGTGGAGTTATCTAATAAACTGGTTTTTAGCAACCTGTTTTTTATCCTCCTCCCCCCGCCCCCATTTTTTGGTACTGTTTTTCTTCATATGCGTGTTTACTCTTGTTCCTTCAGAAGAAATTAGTGTTTAGTGTTAAATATAATTTAATCTGTACTTCGTTCATTATCAGCTTGCAACAATAAGGTCTGAAATGTAGTAAGAACTTCTGTTACACTTTTACAGAGATGAACGAGGTCGCAGTACTTTGCTTCATTGTCGAAAGAATTTTTTTTCGTGCACTGTCTCTGACACACGGGGCACGTGCTTTTTCCAGCTATACAACTTTTTGTGTAACATGGGAGCCGCAACAGTATTGTTTATCGTGTATGAGTATAATGAAACTCTTTCTATTGACAAAACTTCTATCATCATAATAAAGACTGCGGAGTTTGGCTAGGCAGTTGGTTGTGCATCATTGACATAAATATCACAGCATACAAGTGGGTTACAAAAGCTATGTGCTGTTCCTGCTTTTAGGATGCATTATTTGAGGTTGAGCACTGTTGGCTTCAATCCTGCAGTGCTGGAGTAAGTGCCAATTCTTCCCTTATCTGTAAAAGACTTTGGTTCAATCCCATGCTGCTCACCATAATTTCTGTGTTAACAGGTGGGTTTTGATTCTTGCTGAATTTAAGTACTATCTTCAGCAGATTATAAAGCTAAGCAGGCTGTTGATAGCCTATAGGTAATTATATATGTGGTGATGGCTCAGTAATTGACAAAAATGTTTATTCTGTAAAGACTAAATACATAATGTGGTATCTTTGTACAGTACTATTAATGTAATGCTCTTATTAGCATAAATAGATTAACATACTAACATATTTAATCTGAGAAATCTTGCATGTAAATACAGTCATCTTCTGCAGCCAGAAACTAAGCTTACAGCAGCATTTGTTCACAAAATGTGAAAAATCTGAAGAGTCTTCCTTGAGAACACAGCAGGAGTATCAACAGTTTAAAATTTATTTGAGTAGAAGTAACTTCCCTTTATCAAATGGGGAGCTATTTTTTGCGGAAGGTAGTGAATTGTTGGAAGTGAATCATTCAAGGAATAAAAATACAATTGACATGAAAGCAATTTAAATAGAGATCTGATTGCTTTTTCACAATTGGAGGAGTCCTTTGAGGTGAAAATTAGGGAATTGGTGCAGGGTGTTTGGCGTGTGGCCAGTATTGCAGAATTGGTCATAGATGTCTTATTGCATTTTTGCTTTACAATCTGTAAATCTGGTTTATCCCCACTCACTCACTTCCAGCTAAGTGTTGTGGACTTCTCAGGACTTTAAATTACTTTATTGGTTCCCCAAGTGTCTTTTTAGATAGCCTGCATAAGAACAAATACAGGGGCAACAAGTCAGCATTACAAAGCAGATAAAAAGGCAGGGAGCATGTCTCACAGACAAAATGAATATTGAATTGCCCATATTTCTTCTGTTTTTTCAGGTAGCTGTGAGGCTTCCTTGGACTCTACAGGTCCTTCAAGAGAAACTGTACCTGGTGCATGGGGACAAGCACACTGTTTTCCAGTTCAAGAAGCTTTTTTACCACTACAGAGCTTGCCCATATTGCACTGTCATGACCGGGGAAGGAGAGAATTTTATCATGAGCACGCAGAGTGGGGAGCTTGCTTACTTGCCTCTAAGGAGTAAGGACTCCTTTGCTATTCCAGCAGCCTATTGGTGTGTCCTAGCATCGCATCATGACTATCAGCAGAACTGGGCAGGATTTGGGTTAGAGTCACTTGCTCTCAGTCTTCCCTGGGGAGTCCTGCAGATAGTGTGCATCCCCAGCAACCTGTGGGCCATTTGAAGGGAGTTCAGGATGCAAAAGGAGAGTCTGGAAGCAATACCCATTTTGAAAGCCTTTTTTCCCTGCCTGGCTTGTCTGGTGCACTGGAAATGTGGAATGGGTCAGTCTGCATTCTCTTGCCCCAACTATGCAGCTGCTCCCTTGCATTTTCTCCAGAACTTCATGCCAAGTTCCCTGCTGCAAATATGGGTGGGTCAGGGCTGTGGGAGTGATCTGGTCTAGCAGTGAGCACACTTGTGAACTAGCACTGGGGGATTATGTGTTGGGCTATTTGTATGTATGTATCCCTGGTGTTTCTTTCTTTGAAGATCAGGTCAGTAACTTGTCTCATTTGACCACTATAATTTTGATCTGATGCTGGGAGCCAAAAGGCAACTCTTGGTGTTGGCAATCCATAGCCTAACATGCAACCACATTCAAAAAAGTCTCACCAAATATATGAGAGGTAGGAGTCATATGTGTATGTGTGTCTTAATATGTATATACATATATATACATATATACACATACACACACGCACACTTTTTTTCCCCAAAAAATATATGTTAAATGTATACACATACTCACTTAAGATAGCTCCTTCTGGATTCTGGGCATTGTATCATAGAATCATAGAATCATAGAATTAACTGGGTTGGAAGAGACCTCTGAGATCATCAAGTCCAACCCTTGATCCAACCCCACTGTGATTACTAGATCATGGCACTCAGTGCCACATCCAGCCTCGTCTTAAAAAACAATAAATCAAAAGAACAGATAACAGTAGTTTATTTAAAGGACTGAATTTTGGCACTCTTTTCCCTTAGGAAGCGTTGTGATTAGCCACTAAGACCAAGAACTTCCAAAGAATTTTTTTTAATAGAATTGATTGCTGCAATTCAAAACTAGATAAAAATAGGTACCTCTGTAATCTTATTTGTAAGGCCATCTGACTAGTGCTCATTCCACATTAAGGAAAAAAAAAAAAAGAACAGGAGAGGCAATAAATTAAAGACATAGAAACACAAATCCTAACAGAAACCAGTTAACAGAGACAATAACAAAAGACCAGAAATCTTAAATCAGGGGAGCTATTATAGGAACCATTAAGTATAATCTTGAAGAGGTTCAGCCAGATTATTTGATGATGTGCAATAATCATGTTTTATTTTTCTTATTAGAATGAGTCTT
Source organism: Myiozetetes cayanensis (assembly GCF_022539395.1). NCBI lineage: Eukaryota > Metazoa > Chordata > Aves > Passeriformes > Tyrannidae > Myiozetetes > Myiozetetes cayanensis. The sequence continues at coordinate 20,737,024 of NW_026087048.1, forward strand.
ACAGGAAAGAGTAAATTGATGAGATTTTTTTGATTGTGGAGCTGCACAAAAATGTTACGACATTTTTAGAGAGAACAAAATCAGTCCTGCACTCCACAGTCTACATATAAACATTACTTTAAATGTCTTCTCATTGCATAACCGCAAAGTGGCCACATGTGAAGTAATGCAAATGTTAATAATTGCTTCACTGTAAAACCTTTTGTTTTGTAATTTATGTCTGGTATTCACTGATTTAGTTATATCTGTAACTATTGAAGTATGTCTCCCTTTCATACAGACTCTTTAAATATCACAGAATCAGTTAGGTAGGAAAAGACCTAATCATTGAGTCCAGTATGACTGAACACCGCCTCGTCAACTAGACCATGGTACTAAGCGCCATGTCCCATCTGTCCTTAAATACTTCCAGGAACAGTGACTTTACCACCGCTCTGGGCGGCCCATTTCAATATCTAATCACTTTTCTGTGAAGAAATTCCTTCTAATGCCCAACCTAAACCTCCCCTAGCACAGCTTAAGACTATGTCCTCCTGTCCTATCGCTAGTTGCCTATGTATATATAGTAAATATACTTTTTGATGGGCTCACAGAACCATTGAGGTTGGAAGTGACCTCTGGAAGTCTCTAGTCCAACCTTGCTTCCTCAACTCAAAGTGAACTTGAGCAGGTTGTCCAGGACCCTGCCTGGTTAGGTTTGAAGTATGTCCAAGGGCAGAGACTCCACAATTTCTCTGGACAACTTGTTCCAATGTTTGATCACCTTCAGGAGACAAGTATTTCTTCTTATGTTTATTTGGGACTCGCATATTTTTCAGTCCATTGCCCATTGCTTCTTGTCATGTCGTCTCTCAGGCTCTCCTCATATGTCAGCTGCTCCAAGCTCTTCATCAGTTGCTCTGTGTTTCACTGAATTTGTTCTATTTTCTCCCTGTCTTCCTTGTACTGGGGAAGCTGGAACTGAATCCAGTACTGGGAAGAAGGGAATGATCAGCTCCCTTACCTGTTGGTGATGCTTTTCCTAGTAGAGGCTATTGGTCTACCACATTACTTAATTTGTGCTGAAGTACTAAACTTATGCCCTGGCAGTGAAATTTATGGGGCTAATTAAAACAGACTCATGGTGGCTGCCATCTTCAGTGCTCTGACTCTTGAACAAGAACCAGGCAAAGCAACAGTAATACGTACTGAAGGGAAGGAAACTTTCAGGGCATGATTCTCTCCCGTGACAGTGCTGCTGAATGTTGCTGTTGTTTGGGGGCACCCTGCTTAAACTTGTGGCTGACATTTCAGGTGAGTTACCATGGTTTGGTCAGCAGAGCTGTTTAGATGAAAGAACCGAGCTGCATCCAGTCAGATTTCACTGCCAAGAAGGGTCATGCAGCTGGGAAGCCTGGCAGGAGCAGAGGGCCCAGCCAAGCCTGTATCACCAGTGTGTGGCAGACACAGCGACTGTCCACCCTGAGCTGATCTGGCTGCACTGCACGCAGTGGGGCTGCCATAGCCGAGCTGTGTGTAAGGAGGCTGGAAAGGCTGAGAGGGTAAGATGTGGGTCGTGGCTGGTTTGACATGGGTTGTGTTCCGCCTAACAGGGCTTGCAGACTTTAGGTCAGAGCTTAACTGGGTGTTACGAATGGGGCTGACGCGAAGGCTCAGGGCCAGGGCGGTGGCCCCTCGAGAGAGACTCTGGGGAGAGACAGGGCAGCCAGGCCGGGGTCCGTCGGGGCCAAGGGAACTAGGTCGTGGCCGACCGGCGGGGCAAGGCAAATTGTCGCTCTGCTCCAGCAGCGGAGGAGCGCGGCGGAGGCGGCCAGGGTGCGACCGCGTAGGGCAGAGAGAGCGCGGAACGGCGGCTCCTCCCCCGCCACACCCGGTGCGGCAGGAAGAGGAACAGCCGCGCCCAGCTCGCGCCAGCTTCGGCCCAGCGCAGCACCATGGCGGCGGAGGAGGTGGACGGGCTGGCCGTATCACGGCCCCACTATGGCTGTGAGTACCGGGGCGCTCGGGGTCCGACAATCCGCGTGGCCGCCAAGCGACGCCCAGCCCAGCCCACGTTGCCCGTGCCTCCCAGGCTCCAACGCTGGGAGGGGAGGCTGGGACTCCGCAGGCACGGGGGGAGCCGCGGGGCCCGGGCTCCGGGACTGTCCCGCGGGCGCGATGCGTCCCACCGGCTCTCCTCACGGGCCCCGGGGGTGGGCGCCTTATGGGGCGGGAGCTCGTCCAAGTTCGACGACCCTCCCGGATGGTAGAGATGAGCTCTGGGAGAAGGCGGTGGGTGGACAGCGGAGGGGCGTCCTCCGGCTATCCCGCCGTCGTCTGCCGCGGGCGGACCCCGAGCCTCGCCCAAGATGTCCGCCGCGGGCGGGGCGGGGGCGGCCCTCGCTTCTGCCTTCCCGCCGATTTCGGCGACCACACCCGGTTTGCCGGGCGAAACACCGCTCCCATCCGACACCTCCACCGCCTTGTCATAGGCTTGCTGTGGACAGGGAGGGTTTGGCTCTTGCCGTCCGAGATGAGGGCTCGCCTGTGGTACGATACCGCGTCAAAGCTGCAGTCGGTCCGACCGTGCGGTGCCACCCGAAGCCGGGGCGGGCAGGGAGGGCCGGTTTAAAGAAGGCGGGATGGAGTCTGGGGGTTTGGGAGAGAAGGGAACTTTTCCCTACTGTCAGTCATTGCCCTGTGCTTTGTGCTGCTTTTCAGCTCGCGTGACTTTGGGTAGGTTGGAGTAATCAGAATTTTGCTTTTGCGGTACTCCATATTGGTTTCCAAAGCCTGTTTGCAGTTTGAACCAAGATCTTATTTGATCCCAAGAGCTGTAGTTGATTCCTCATCTCTTGCATGTAGTTCACAGAATCACAGGATGATTTGGATTTGAAAGGGACCTTAAGTTCCACCCCCTGCCATGGGCAGGGACACCTTCCACTCTCCCAGGTTGCTCCAAGCCCCATCCAACCTGGCCTTGGATGGACATTTTGAAGGGTGGTGCAGCCACAGCTTCTCTGGGCAACCTGTGCCGGGACCTCACCGTCTTCTTGGTTAAAGAGTTCCTTCCTAACATATAATCTAAATCACTCCACTTGTAGTTAAAACTGTTCCCCCTTGTCCTATCACTGTCTGCATGTGTAAAAAGCCTTTCTCCCTCCTTTTTTGTAAACCCCCTTTTAAGTACTGAAAGGCTGCAACGAGATATCGCCAAAGCCTTCTCTTCTCCAAGCTGAAACAACCCCAGCTCTCTCAGCCTGTCTTTGTGGGAGAGGTGCCCCAGCTCCCTGAGCATCTTCGTTGCCCTGCTCTTGACCTGGTGTAACAGGTGTTGTGCTGAGGACCCCAGAGCTGGACACAATTCTCCTGGTGGGGTCTCATAAGCACACAGTAGATAGTTGTTGAAAACATTTTAGGTATAAGCTAACCTTTGATTAATGACAGTATGAGACATTTCTTATTTGTCCAGTTGGTCCATAAAACCTAAAAGGTTGTGTGTTTGTTTTTGGTTTTGTTTTTTTTTTTTTTTTACATGAGACATATTTAGCTGTAAGTATATGAAGAGTAGACTTTTTCACTGAGGCTTTAAACACACAGAATCTGAAAGATTTAGGCATATACCCCTGTATAGCTCCTCAGCTTGATCCAAAGATGACATGCAGGTTGTGGATCTGAAGGATTCCCTTCCAGATGAGGACTGTGAGTAGCATTTCCGTCTTCTTTTAGAGGTGGACTATAAAGATGCAGAAGGAATTATATGATGTGAATATGTATTTTTGTCCTTTCTTAGTCTTTTGCTGTCAAAATCAGAGGATAGATGGAACACGTGGTCACTGATGTGCCTTTGAGGAAGACAAAGGCAAAGCTAGAAGAAAATAAGAGAATGAAGGATTGTTTTTAAGAAATTGGAGGATGGAAGCAGTCAAATTGTGAAATCAGAAAGAAGGAAGATGGCAAATTTATGTGATGAGGATAAGGAAACAGGGTCTCTTCTGCTACTAGTAAAGAACTGATCATCAAATTCCTAATTCTTCTGAATTAGAGAAAAAAATGGATGAGTTTCTGGGAGAGAGATTGGATTTGATTTTTGGTATGCCTGTTCAGTTATATTCGATCTTCAACCACCTGAGAAATATTTTTTATCTATTTGCAGCTGTCTTGGATAATGAGAGATTAACAGCAGAAGAAATGGATGAGAGACGACGCCAGAACGTAGCCTATGAATACCTTTGCCATCTGGAGGAAGCAAAGAGGTAAGAACAAGTGGTTTTGAAACCGCTGGTACTTCAAAAAAAGTTGTGACATTTGGTAAGGGGAATAATTCGGATGCATCTTACCTCTTGTCTCTGTTTCATAGTAGTTACAGAGTTTCACTAAAAAACCCAACCAACCAAAACCGAAGAACCCCCCCAAAAAACCCCCTAACCCCTAATGTGTTTATCTAACATGTTCCTGAAGACTTTGTGACAAGAACTCTGTTACTCTATTGCTCCAGTTTTCCTAACACTGGATGGGTTCTCCAGTGTTGTCTAACTTGTGTCTTAGTGCAATATCATCTCCCTGCTTAGCACTGGACATAAAAATCAGTTATTCCCTTCTTCTTAAGTGCAACCTCTTTACAATTAAATTGTAACAGTGTATTTCCCTTGCACTTATCTTCTCTTAGACTGACAACACGGTTCTTGTGTATTTCTCTGTGTCCTTTTTAATAAATCTCTAGTACTTTTTCCTGGATTGCTCTGACTTCACGCACTCTGTGTCTTTCTGGAAGTGCACTGCCAAAACGGAGAAAACTTTTCCAACAGGGTGTTAGCGTGCATACTTATAAGGAGTGCAAGGATTATTTTGTGTACCCCAGTAGATTTGCTAGCATCGTACACTATTGCGTGGCATTTGGGTTTTCATGATATTAAGCTGTAATACAGTTTTCCTGAGTTGCCACCTTTTTGGTTGTAGTTGTGCTGGTGAAATTTGTTCCTCATCTTGTGTTTATATGGTCTATCATGTTTTCCTGAGTGTGTTACCCTTCCCTTGATCCTGCTGAGTTGGATTTTTCCTGATCTTTGTTTGAAACATTGAAAGAACTTTGATCTTATTCCTGTCTTCCAGCATGTGTGTAGCTTTTGTGTCATTTCCATGTTTAGTAAGCATGTAAAGATGCTATGTATCTTTATTCAGAGAATTAATTGAAAGTATGATCAGAACACAGTAGATGCTGTATATCTGCTGTTAAAGGAAAAAGAACTGATATTAAATATGAGTACTTGAAGTCTTAACTGTTGGTATTTTTAAAAATCTTCTGCAAACATTAAATCGTATATGCTGTACATGGAGAATAGAATGAGACATGTATAAACACATGTTCGAAATAGCCAACAGTATGTTTTGTTATGGCTTGCTAAACACTTCAGTCTGCCTTTGTCCTTCAAAAGATGATATGGATTAAGACTAGGAAACTTTGACTGGCTAGATGATGAATTTCATATAAATCTGTGTAGTTCTTCCTCAGCAAGGCAGACATGTTCAGCTGTAGCAATTTTAATGAGGAGGAAGTGCTGAGTTTTTACAAGTTCGCTTCTGGCAGGGTATAAAGAAGGATTTCATTCCAGGATTTTAATAGTTTATGTTGCGTTGCCAAGAATGTTTAGTATCTTTTTGAAAGGGCAGGGAACACTCAAGTGTATGCTGTAGTCTTTTAGGTGCTTCATAACAATTGTCACTAGTACAAATTCAGAGAGACTGCTTAGTTACTAGTAGATAATAATTTTCCGTCCGTACGGACTTGGATGAAGTTTGAGGTAGTGAGAAAGATCTGACTATTATTTCAAAATAACTCCTTACCTTTGAATCCAAAATCTTCGGGAGCAAGTCCTGGGCAAACAGCACTGTAGTCACTGTCCAAGCTTGAAGGAGCCTCTTCAAGGAGGAGATTCCTCACATGTGGACTCTTCCTGTCATTGGCCTCCGAGTAAATGCTTGAGGAGGTCCTGATTCTCTGTTCAATTCCTTGCCTAGATTTAAAAAAAAATTCAGGCAAAAATACCTAATACAGCAACAGCTTTTATATTTTTATTAAGCTCTTGCTTAATCATGAGGACTTATTCTTTAGTTAAATCATCTTTGACTCTAAAGTTTTTTGGTGATCTTGTCTCTGCTTCTGAGTATTGTCTTGGTATTGATGAGCAGCTGATGATCTTGGTTGAGCAGTTGGGCATTTAATTTTTGCCACACCTTGTCAGAAACAAGATGTTTTCATTCTTGTCTCAGGGTAAACCTTCAGATACTTCAAATAATGCCTAGTGGTTTTGTAAAGAATGGAACAACAGCTGTGTTGCTCAAAATGCAAGTAGTGGTGTTATGGCCTTCCTGGTATCCACCTTGGCAGTTGGAGCACTTATTTGTTAAGTGGAAGGTCTACTTGGAGAGGCTCAGCCCTCACCCGACCCTTAACTTGTGATTGCTTAGAGGCTTACAGGCTGTTCATGTGTGTGTGAGTGGGAGTTCCCAATTCCAATAGTTGATGATATACCACTTAATAATAATGGCCAGTCTTCGCAAGCGAAGATCCGGGGAAGGTCTTTCCACCTTCCAGCCTGCGCATTGGATTTTTTAGGTGAGACACAGTGTGCGCGGAACTGAGCCCACCCTTTAATCCTAAGGTTCATCTGCCGGGGCCAAGCGAGCTTGGACGGTGGCAGCGAGGTCCTTAGGACGTAGGTGGGTTGCCTTTAAGGGCTAACGAGCCCCACCTGCCCGGGAGTGGCCCTGACCGGGAATCGAACCCGGGTCTCCACGGTGATAGCGCGGCGCCTTTACCCCTAGACCACCAGGGGCACCACTTAATGTAAGAGTTAAAGATTAAGTGACCAGAAGGAGGGGAGCAGACTCCTTAGTTTAATAATTAAGGGATACAACTGAGAGCAAAGGCTTGAGTTCATGGTCTGCTCCCAGGAATTTTTTTCCTCACTGAGCAGTCATTTTGTAAATTGCCCTTTTTAAATTTCTTTATTTGTATTAGTAGAGCCTAGAAGAGGACTCTGGGCTGCATTGTTGGTAAGGAGTTTATTTAACAAAAACAACTAAACAAGAACTATAAGCGATCAGTGTATTTGAAAGTAACATTATTGATCTGAGATTTTCTATACTTGACTTCTTTGCCAGTAGGATAATGAGGCATAGCATGTGAATGAGACACTGTAGCGTTTTGCTTGTGCTATTGATTACAGTCCCTCGGAGCTGTGTGAAGGTTTATAATCTTTCTTCATGGTGAAAGATTATCAGATTGGAAGTTATATATCTCTCAGGAGAAGAGGAGGACCTAACAGCAGAGGAAGGTAGCTGGTATGCCCTGTGTCACACTGTCAGAGGCTGAAAAGGTGAGGGTGGTAAAGCTGATGGCAGCCGAGGCAGGGTGGGAGGGGCACTTCTAAGCAACCCCCTTCTCTTCCCTGTAATCATGTAGTATTATTACATTATAATATTGCATTCACATACTGTAGTTTATATTAATTTTTTTCTACAACATAAAGGCACCTAAAATGGTGTTGCATTGCACCAGCATTGTCAGAGACTTATTATCCGTTGAACTAAGCAACAAATATGGAATCTAGAAGCAGAAGTGGTTTTTTTTTTTTTTTTTGTAAATATTAAAAGAAGGTAAGATGAGAATTGGCCAGCACTTAATTTCGTATTGAAATGAAAAATTTAGAAAAGTTTGGATTTCTGAACTGTCTGATGTAACAACAAATGTGCAGTAACTTTGAGTATTTCTTCAAATTGTTTGGAGTACCTGTCTTCTTGGGAGCATATATCAGAAGCATTATCAGAGGAGTAACTTGTTCTTATTTAGTGGTATTCCACCCTGTTGTCTTGGGTTTTTTTTTTTTCAGTGTTACTGTTGCTCTCTTGTTACTTAGCAGTTTTTGACTTCAGTTAATGTGCAACAGTCTTGTGAAACAGGAATTGTTCTTGCTAGTTGGAGAAAGGGAGGCAGAGTGCAGTTAAGTTGCTCAAGATTGTGAAAGACGTTGAAATGAAATTTGGACCTAAAATGAAGATTGTGAATAGAGGGATTCCTGTACTATGTGTCGACCAGATGCCTCATTCTTGAATAAAATGGCTTTATTAATAAATACTGTTTAATACTTCAAGTGTTATGGTTTGTGTTCTTTTTGTTTGTTTGTTTGTTTGTTTGGATTGGTTTGCCTTTTTTTGTGTCTCCAAATCACAGTAGTCCAATAGAAAAGCTGTTGCAGGGCAGATAAAACTATAAGAGTATACTCTGTTCTGTTGTGACACGGCAGCTTGTGCTCGCAGAAGGGTAAGGGTATATTTATCTGGAATAGAAGCAACTCGAGAGACCTTCTTTTTGTGGTTCTTATCAAGAAGTCAGGGTGATGCACTATAATATTCTTCTTCAGTGTTGTGTGATAGCCTCGTCTTTTCCTACGTGGGGTACTTGTTGGGGTATTGTGGCATTTTCGTGATGAAATTAGCGCTTAGCAATTTGGCAAAGGCTTTTTCAAACTTTGTCTTTCACAGTGGAATATTTTAGTTCTCCAAGTGAGACTAGAATATTGTTGGCTCTTTTGTTTCCTTACCTGGCTTTGTGGGTGATGGTACCATGTGTTTACACTGTGATAGTAGGAAAGATTTTTGTTCTGGATTATAGAATTATAATTCTGGATTATGGAATTATTATTCTGGTCCTAGCATAGTGTAAGCATTTCAGTGCCCAGATTATGTTGCTTCCAGTAACTGTTTAACTTGCCTGAGCAGTGTGTTTCTTCTAGAATGCATCAGGATGGAATCTGTCCATGTGGAGTTTTTTTTCTCCTTTTGGGGTTTTCTTGTAGAAAATATTCCCTATTAAGTAAGGAAAGGATGATGATTGTTCTGTATTGTGGATCTAATCAGTTCAGGATTGAAATGTACTAACTGTGTTCTTGTGGTAATCCCCTTTTCTCAGACAGATTGGAAGATGACTTAGTGTAAACTGATGATATCATGGGGAGAAATTAATACTTTGTGCTTGTGTGGTAGAGTCTAAAGGGCCTTTCCTATTGATGCTATCCTGTAAGAATTACTTTCCCTTCACCCTCATCCATGCTCTTTCTTAAAGTAAGTTTTTTTTTTTTTTTGACTGGGATGACTTGTCTGTCTTGAAGCAAAAAATTAACCTAGATTGTTTACTGGGGAGCTAGACTTCCTACAAGAAAACTAATATTTAATGAAAAAAAAAAATCTGGTCTTCATCTTTTTAGGTTTCCGATGTTTAGTTTGAAAGTGTTTGACTGGATATCATTTTCTCTCAGAATCTGGCATAGTCATCCGATGTTTGTTACAACAGATTTTGTACTTTCAGAGGTGTAGGGAACCCAGAAGAATGAAAAGGAAGAATTACAGAGGACACTGCTTTCTAGACAGATTAAATGCATCTAGTTTTAGTGCTCTACAAAGTTTATTCTGTGAGTAATCTTGTAAAGCTGGTTCATCAGGGTCTGTGAAGGTGTAGATATCAGTTGCTGAAGGAGCTCTTGTTTGAAGATAAAATGCTTAAAATAGTGCAGCTTACATCTTTTTGTGAAGGAAATGTGATAGTTGCTCTTTTACACAGGATTAGTCTCAAGAGGCTTCTTGGTTACAAATTAGATGTTTCAAAAAGGGGATAAATTACACCGATTCCTTTCTGTAATTAACCTGAACTTGGAAGAACTGAGGTAGTTTAGTTGAAATATGTGTCTTATGAGCCTCGGTTAAGAACAGGGGTGTGATAGAGCTAGGTATTAGAAAGGTAGTTTGAGAAAAGCAGGATTAGGCTTTCTCACTTACTTTTGTATAGTTCTCAGTGTACCTCAGGTAAGTAAGTCACGTGCAAAATATCTTATTTAAATCCTGCTTAAATTATTGTGCAAATGAGACACAGGCAGGTTTCATATGGGTTTTGAAGCTGTAGAGCACTACCTCTCAGAGGATTCTGAGGATGAGGTGGTAGAGCAATCTGTGGCACACAGCCCAGAGTGCCACAGTCCTGGTGGTGTGAACCACTGCTGTGATTTTATTGCTGCTTTGTTTTATTGTAAATCTCAAGGCAGCAAGAGATTTAATGTAACTCAGGAGTCCCTCAAAGAAAAAGAAAGGTGGGGATTGTTTTGGATTTTTCTGAGCTCATTCTTTTTTCCCATTCTTTCCCCACTGCCCCCAATTTAGGAAAACCTGACTTTGTGGGATGGGATTTCTTTTAGCTTTTAAAGGTATTTCCATTTGCATTCATATTTGAATGTCCAGAGTGTGTTCAGTCCAGCTATGGTTTTGTGTCCTTCTGTGATTTATTAGCAATTAATTGTATTACCTCAAAAGCATAGGAAATAACTAGAATTTTGTAAATAACAGAAAAAGATAATGCGGTAGATCTAGAACTGTTCACAGACTAGATATGAGACATTCTGTAGTTATGATATATGAAAGCTATTTTGCTTTTTGCAGGACAGCCTGTGTCTATATTTAATCCTTCAGATCACAATGGTCCTCTCTTTAGTATTTGCTGGTCTATATTGCATGCTGGGAAAGATCTAAAGATGGAATTAGTTATGTTTAGAAAACATCTGCAGTAATTTTGTCAGTAGCCTGTAATGTAAAGCCAAAGAAGGTGTTCCTCTTGTTGATGAGGTCTTCAGATTTAGATGGGAGACAATATGAGTATTCTGAATTATATCTGTTTGCTTTCCTGATGTTTAATTTAAATTTATTACTCCTTTGAGAAATATTTTGTTTTTATTTTCTAACTTAAAAATGAGGACTTTTTTTAGAATTTTTGAACCATTTATTATGTTGAAGTATGACTGGATTTTTACGGTTGCAAAGTCAAATGAGCTCCTTAATAAATGTTTATATTCGTAAATGTATTTGTACGTGAGGAGTCCTGATATCTTCATGTATAATCCAAGTCACAGAATTCCAGAAACTGGCATTTGACTGAAAATGACTTATATAATTCCCACCCCAAAAGTTACCCCTCTAGGTCAGGTGAGTAGGCCAGAAGGTCACTAATTGACATAGCGGAACTTATTCTTGTTTGTCATAACAGGGTTCCTCTTTTTATTCCTGACTAATCAAGGCGTTTTTCTTTATTTCCTCATGTTTCCACCTGACACTTTCGGGTCAGGTATTGGGTTTTGGGTTGGTTGTTGGGTTTTTTGCATGTGTGTGGTTTTGTGGTGGATTTCTTTTTGTTTGTTTCTGGTGGATTTCTTTTTGTTCTGCTTCTTTCAGATACAATGCAAGTCCCCTATTGGACTGAATATCCACGAATATTCATATGTAATATTTTATTATCAGTAGTTATAAATTGAAGAACCTTCTGTTTAGCTCTCACCACTTCATCTGGGGCTTTTATCAGCTCCTGTTTGGACTTCAGGAGATATTTCTCTACAGATGCTGTACTGTTTCATTGATGACCTCATACAGTTGACAGGGAGTGGCTGTCTGGACTGGAATTGTCTTGGAATGCACATTCAGAACTGTGTTTTTCTGAGAAGTGGGTGGAGAGAGGTAGGGAGAGGACAGTGGTGGAATACCACCATCTTTGCTTCACTTTGCTTTACTCTGGATACTTTTTTAATGACTCATTGGAAATAGTAATGAAAGGCAGGCGAGGAGGAAAGAAACAACCCTACAGAATTTAGCTGGGAGTTTTTCTGTTTGGAGGGTGGTTTCTGAAGGAATATAGTATGTAATGTAGGAAGAGAGCAGCCCCAAATAACAAAAGCAAATAAATAGTTGTCACTAACAGTTCTTGACTATTGGTACTGTGGAGTGCTCCTTAATAACCCTTATTTACAAGAAATTAAGTTAGTCTTAAGGTATGTTAACTTCAGTGATGCTGTGACTTCCAAGCATTTAGGCCTATTTGGTATCTAATGGTAAGTGATGACGGCAATTAGCTTGAAAGAGGGTTTTGAGTATATGATAATTGAGGCCCTCATGACTGTTGGCTCAGTACTCATCTGAAAGCTCTCTAGGACAAATGACTAATCTTTTTGGCAAACATGGCAAATGCAGTAGTATTGTCATCAGCAAGAGCAGCTAAGGCAATTTTTACAGGTTGTTGGCAGTGTTTGCAAGGGAGGAAAGAGGAACCTCATACTTACTTGTAAGAAGGGGGGTGAGGGTAAAGATTTAAATGCCAGAGTATTAATAGGTTCTTTGGTTCAGCTAGTTGTTGCCAGGGAGAGTATGTCAATCACTGGAAAAAATCTGGCCTGTGTTACTCATTAATTCTTTGCTTTTTAGTATCTTTGAACTGTATGCATAATGAGAATGTTCTGGGACCTTTTAGTTGTGAGCAGTCTTTGTTTTCTTAGCTCTCCATTTGAGAGACTGTGACTCTTCCTGTACAAACCTTACTGAAAGACATTTAAATAGCCTCCTACTTTTCTAGAAGAGAACACTCCTGATGTGATAAATTTATTTTCTTTGGTTGTTATTACCTCTCTGAGAGATTTTTAATCTTCTGAGGTGATTCCTTGATTTGTTCAGAGTTGGTAGAATAAGTTATTCTGAAGAGAAGTTTTTTTGGGGATTTTTCCACGTCTGTCTTACATCCTTGTTCAGGTGAACCTGGATGAAGAGCTGAGGCTGTCTCCCAAGTTTTCTCTTCTCATGCTCTGTGAGAATGTCTGCTAAGACAATTGTAACTGAGCTAAAAATGTTTGAGATAGCGTCTACATATGAACAATCTGCTGAAGCATGAGATTCCTCTTCTTTCAGTAAAATGAATAGTATGATTTGTCCAAAAAATACCTGTGATGTTGTCAGTACTGAGTGGTGAAAAAACCTTTAAGCCATAGCTTTGTACATTCTTTCAGATGGCTTATGCAGACCCTGTGGCGGGGGCGGAGGGGGGGTGAAGGAAGATGCTGCCCTTTCACTCTGGCCACTTTTCCCTCTGCTGTGATGCTGCAATGGCCATGCATCTTTTCCTTGGCAAATGTGTGGAGAGTTGCAGTAGAAGGGCTAAATGAATGTGAACAGAAGCATCTGGATGTGAAGACACCACATGCAACAGATGGAATGACCTGTCTTTAAAAAATACCCATATGAGCAGCTGGTCATCCAGACCCGGCTTGTCTGTGTTCAGCACAGTGAACAAATACTGGTAAGTCATCGAGGTGGCATGAGGCAGAGATAATCATCACTGTTTCCTACCAAGGGGTATGAAGAGGCCTATCTGTAACCTGTAAGTTCTTCATCTGGTTTCCAACTGAGGAAGTGCCCAGGAGATGTGAGGAGAACTTGCTGACTGGTATCCCTCACCTTCCATGTCAGGGCAACAGGTCCTGGGCCTCCTGATGCTTGTTGTTGGGCCAGGTGTAATGGCCCGCTGCTAGATGGATAGCATGAACATCCTTTTCCTGCTTGACTGATTGCAGGGCAGACTTCTTGGGCACCAAATGCTTTCTGGTGCTTTTGAGTATAAGATCGAGTGAAACCTGTTTTTTTTTTTTTTTTTTTTTTTTTTCCAGTTTTTATGTCAAATACAGTCAGCTTCCCCCTTTTACAAAGTCTGTCATATTTTGCTATGCTGTTGATACAAGGGTGTAACTGCATTTCATGCTTGTCTGACACATTACAGGTTCAATAGATACTGGCTTTAAACCTACACTGAAGGCAAGAGCTTTTTCTGTCATGGGGAAGGTGACAAAGATTTAAATTTGGAATTAAAATTGAAACTAAGAATGCTGCTTTTCATAGATAACTAGAGAATTATAAACCAGTGAACAGTTAAAATGTGTTTTAGGAAACAGATCTTGCTCAATAGAATATTTCAAATTACAATCCTGATAGTTTTATGGTAATTACTGGTGTCATTTTAATAGTTTAGGAAATACCTCACTTAATATATTATACTGATATCAGCAAAGCCCTGTGTGTTTACAGGTGTGATTTCAGGTTTCTCTGCTTTGGAAGACTGTAAGTGACTGATCTTGAACACTGTATCTCTTGGTGGTGATCATGTTTCCCAGGATGTTGATTGTTACACCACTGTGAAAGCCTTCCTTTGCTCCTTTCTCCCCGGCCCCTCCCCAGGATTTGAATATGATCTTGGAAGAGTGGAATTCTAAATAAGTATTGTTGGTGCCTTCCTTTAGATTGGACACCTGTTGTCTGGAATGTGCGAGTGTCCCTCAGTCTCCTTTTGTGAGCTTTGTTTCTGTAGGATGAATTCTCAGGCAAAAGATAATATTTGAGATTCTGTGTGTTGGTGCAGGGTACTAGCAAGATGCAGTGAAGACATTGTTGTGTTATGTGTTGTGATGACCCTGAGGGTGAACAAACTTGGTGGGGAGTTAGAGAAAGGGACGCAGTTTTCTTTCTGGAGGTATTGTTGTTCTGAGTGGAATGCTAGGTATTCTGAAAGTCTTTGAATGACATAATTTGTCATTTTTGTAGTATGAATTGAATGGCAGGTTAGTGTTGTTCGCTGGCTGGCTTCCAACTTCTGACTGGTGGTTCTTCTGTGATTGCTGAAACTCCATTTGACAGAGTTCCGACCTCTTGCCTATTTTCTGCCATCTGCCAGATCCTTGACAAATTTTCCAGTTGCAACAGCCACGTGAAGACGTTATTGCAACCTAATATGTGAGAAAGATTGTATTATTTACTGTATGTCAGAAATCCTATGAAACAATTACTTTTCACCTAAATAAAAGTCATTTTTGACACAGGGACAGGTAGATTATGTTATATGTCCTTGTTTTTCAAAATGTAGTTGTCCTGGAGTTGTGAAACTAGCTAATTAACTGCCAAGAACTGGAGCATGTAAATATTTTTGGGTCTTTACTGCTGCAGTTTTTTGTGTTGACTTTAGTAGATGAAGAGTATATTTTCCATTTATTTTCTTACGGACAAAACTTTTGCATCAGCATTATAATATTTGACAGAGTTAGACCATAAAGGTATCCAGTGTTGGTTTTCTTATTACTCCAGGCATTTTGGAAGTGCGAAAAGATTACCGTGTTTCAAGAAGTTGTACCCACAGTGTGAATATGTACACGGAAGTCACATCATGAAGAATTGTTTGAAGAATGTGATTTTGGGCAAAAAGCCTGCCTCTTTCATGCTTATGAGAAGAAAATATGTAATGCAGTCTAAGGAGGCTTGTTTTACTAATTAAAATACACTTGTGCAGTATACAGACTGTGTTACAGAGACTGGAGGCTAACAAGTCATAGGGAAGAGAATCAAGCTCTTGATGCCAAGTGGACAATGAGGTCCACTTCTAGACCTCATTCAGAAGGAAACAGCATATTCACCCTTCTTGAAGAAGCAGACAACAACCACCTTCTGAAATGTAGTTGATAGGACAACACTAGAAGCAACCAAGAAGTGTTGTGGTACTGACATGCTTACAAAGGGAAGACAAATGATCCCATCTGATGATCAAGAAGTTTGTAGCCAGTGCTCTCACACTAGGGGCTCAGAAGTTTACATGGAGCTTCTGTTTGCAGGTTTCCTGCTAATAAAATTGGTAAGGTGTGCAGTAAGCAGAATGTGATGTGGTCCTATGGACAACTAATCTTCAACTAACAGCATTGGTACCAGACCCTGATATGAGTGGTACCGGCATGATGTGTCCGAGTCACATACTTTATCTTCTTAGAGTTCTTAACTGTTAAAAGTACTGAAAGGACGTGTCTCTTGAGGCCAGCACCGTGAAAGTGACCACAGGGTGCAGGCTTGGATGGTTGCGCTGCAGTGTCATCTTAGAGCTGAAAAATGTCACTGGGTAGGTCTGTGTGAAAAAGGAAAAGCCATTCTAGTACAATGGAAGGTTAACAATTTTATTTCTGGCCCTGCAGATAATTAGTGTTCCCTGGAAATTACTGCTACTCACTAATGACCAAGAAGTGAGCTTTCTTCATCGGTTGGTAAAGATCACTTTTTTCCAACTGTTAAAGCCTTCTGTGTTTTCTATGCTGTGCTGTTTTCTTTTTGTGCTGGGACATACTGCATGGTAGTCCTGTCATGATATGAGCACTGTTCCTTAGAGGTTTTGTCCATTTTTTTTGTCTGCTCTACTGTTTTTGTTTATGAAATTGGATATTCTTGTTCACAAATTGGAAATACACTCAGGTGACCAGCTTTGTTGTTCTTGCATTTCCAGATGGATGGAAGCCTGTTTGAATGAGGAGCTGCCTGCCACAACAGAGCTGGAAGAAGGATTGAGAAATGGAGTCTACCTGGCCAAACTTGGAAACTTTTTCTCCCCTAAGGTGGTTTCTGTGAAAAAAATCTATGATAGGGAGCAGACTAGATATAAGGTGAGTGCTATTGACCATGGATACTTCTTTAGACAGACATCTGAAACAGGAATATGTACACGTGGAGGTAGTGTGAGAAAATAAGCAGAAAGTTAGTTTGTATTACTCTTACCGTAAAAACTCTGCTTTCACTCTAATGATTAAGTGAGGGACTGGGTGGACTCTTAGCTTTGTATCTAAGCTTGCACTTAGGTGAAATAATTTGTCATAAACAGTCAATATAATTGTGTGTAGAAGATTTCTGACTTCTTTTCTGTAGAAGTGCTGTTTTCACCATCAGTCTTAATGAACCTCCCTGCTGTTCTTGGCAGCTGTGATATTTTGTTTCTTACTGCTCTCCCTCTTGTTTCTGCCTATTTTTATTTCAGGCAACCGGTCTCCACTTCCGACACACAGATAATGTAATCCAGTGGCTGAATGCCATGTCTGAGATTGGTCTCCCCAAGGTAACTTCTATGTTCTATATGCAAATAAATAAATAATCTCAGGAAAGCTTTGTGTCCCGTGGAAGCATTTGCTGTTGTACAAAAATCAGCACACTTAATCTAGTTAATTCTTAGTTTTCTAGGTTTGTGTCCCTGTAGAAACTCTCTCCTAAAACTTGCTGGAAGATTTCATTCTGCTATGTGTGCGAGAACAATTAGGAGTAAAATAATTAATCCTTCTGTACCATATCCTTATTGTTACTAATCTGGCATGACATCTGCATTACACTGTTCTTGCCTTTCATTCTTTTGCACAGTGTCTGAGCTACAGTTTGATTGTGGAAGTTTTTTTAGAAATCTGTGCTGAAAGTAGGAGCATGGTAGAAAATACCGTGTTCTTCATTTCTTCAGATTTTGCTATGAAATTTCAAATCAAGTTGAAATGTTCGTGTATAGCTTGATCAAATATGAATTGTTAGCTTGAGCAGAGAAACGACTAGATAAACTTCTCTGAGCTAGTAAACACAGTTGCCTGAAAATATGTATGGAACTGTGATAGTGTTGGGCTTATAGTCAAGGTTTTTTGTAAGCTGTGTTATGCTTCGTCTCACCAAACCCAGCATTGCACAGTTTAATCTGATGTATGTTTTCTTTGCATATGTGCTTGAATTTTTGACAAAGTTTCTTAAATAACTTGTGATTAACTAGTTGAACCTTCATGGGATTTATGATGATCTTACAGAAACACATTTGGGATTAGGAAATACTGAAATATGCTGTTTGGGTGGTGAGGTGAAAATAAACAAGGAGTTAGAGAGATCTAAGTGCTAGGTTTGAGGTAAGAGTTTCAAATGTAAGTGGATTTGGGGTGAAAATAAATATGTGAGAAGATGTTAAAGAAACTGTGCTGGGGTCCAGTATATTTCCAAAAAATACCATTGCTTTAAGTATTTTCCCATGCAGAAGAGCCAGGGAACTGATGCTGGGGGATTGAGGGTCCTCCAGTTGCTCTTGTCTTTACAGAAAGAGCAATGCTATTTTGTGCTCATAGGCAACAGCAAGGAACCTTCTGATAACTAGAAAATAATGTATCTTTTCAGTACTTCTGAATTAATTGCAACTTCCAGTATTAACCCCTTTTATTAAACTTTGAAGACGTTTGTATTTGAGACTGTCTGAAAGCCTTTGGGTCCAGGTAACTGAAAATGTAGTATGCAGAGCACCTCAGTGCTCATCTGGGTTTCCCTTTTAAACTGTCTCTTCTCTTGCTTTTCAGTCCCATTTAATCCAAACAAAATCCTTTTTTTCTCTTTTCTGCTGTAATTATTTTTTTCATCTTTGATTTTCACCAAAATCCTCATTAATACCTCACGACCCAGTATTTTGGTGCATACACAGAAGAAAGGGTCTACCCATTCACATGTGTAGAACTTGACAGGAAAAAGGGAGCTCTGGTTTGGGTGTTAGAAACAAAAGGCAGGATTGACACTTCAAGTAGGAGAAACATTGGTCCAGGGCAGAGAAGCTTGAAGAGTTTTTGTTTCGTGGGCTGTTTCATTACTGTAGTGCAGAAGAACTGGGTTGATGTGATTTGGCTATATAGAGTGAATGTCATTCAGACCACTAACTTTGTTTTATCTTTAGATATTCTACCCAGAAACTACAGATATCTATGATCGCAAAAACATGCCACGCTGTATCTATTGTATTCATGCACTCAGGTAAGGCATACCTTAGCAGACAGAAAATCTGATTACTTCTGAAATCTTTCTGCAAAGCTGAAAGGTAGGAGGAGAGAGAGCTGGCTAGATGAGGGTAAATTTTCTAACAGAACAATGTTGCCAGGTGAGAGCAAAGATCCACGAAGCCGGTGTTTTGTCTTGGGTAGTGGCCACATGAGATGCCAAAGGAAAAAGAACCAGTCAAGTATGTTGTGATTTCTACTTTACGTTCCAGTTCTCATCCTCTCACCCTCTGAGTTAGAGCTAGACATTCTTTAACCAAGAAGATAGTGAGGCGCTGGCACAAGTTGCCCAGAGAAGCTGTAACTGCCTCATCCCTGGAACTGTTCAAGGCCAGGTTGGATGGAACTTGGAGCAACCTGGGATAGTGGAAGATGTCCCTGCCCACGGCAGGGGGCTGGGTTGGAATAAGATGATCTCTAAGGTCCCTTGCAACCCAAGCTTTTACGTGATTCTATGGTCCGCGTGGAGCTGGCATGACAGGCAAAAACTAGAGGAGTTGCTTCTCTTTTCCCAGTCCCATTTGTACTTAGCTGTATGGATTCATCCCTTCTTTTTAACAGTTAACATTTCTCGTGAGCACTAGGTGAATACATTTAACCCCATTTTAAGAAGCGAAATCAGTTTAGTGAATACTTCCCCCCCTACTCACTATTGATGAGGCCTCACCTGCAATCCTGTGTGCGGTTCTGCGCTCCCCAGCTTAAGAAGGACAGGAGCATGCTGGAGAGAGTTGAAAGAAGAATCACTTTCGAGAAAGGCTGGGAGAGTTGGGATTATTCAGTGTAGATAACAGATGGGGCCATGGGAATCTCAGCAATGTGTGCAGCTATCTGAAGGGAGGATGCAAAGATGTGAAGCCAGGCTCTTCTCGATGATGTCCCATGATACGACAAGAGGCAACTGGCACAATCTGAACCACAGAGGGGTTCCTCTCAACATAGGAAACACTTTATGCGGGTGACCAAAAAGTGTTACAAATGCCCTGGAATGTTTGGGGGTCTCCACTGTTGGCGATACTCAAAAGCCATCTGGACGTGATCCTGGGGAACTTGATCCAACGTGACCTGGTTTGAAAAGGGAGCTTGAACAGGACAAACTTGAGAGTCCCCTTCTGGCCTCAACCATTCTGTAATTCCCTGAAGACTTAAGAGTGGTGGGCCAGTTATGTTCAGCTGAGGAGGGAAGACGGGAGTCAGCTCATCCACTTGGTGGTTATCATAGAATCATAGAATCAACTGGCTTGGAAAGGACCTCTGATATCATCAAGTCCAACCCTTGATCCACTACCACCGTCATTACAAGACTATGGCACAAAGTGCCACATGCAGTCTCACCTTAAAAACCTACAGGGACGGAGAATCCACCGCTTCCCCGGACAGCCCATTCCAATGTCAAATTACCCTCTCTGTAAAGAATTTCTTCCTGGTATCCAACCTAAACCTCCCCTGGCAGAGCTTAAGACCATGCCCTCTTGTCTTACTGGTAGTTGCCTGGGAAAAGAGACCAACCCACGCCTGGCTACAACCTCCTTTCAGGTAGTTGTAGAGAGTGATGAGGTCTCCCCTGAGCCTTCTCTTCTCCAGACTAAGCAACCCCAACTCCCTCAGCCTCTCCTCATAGGACTTACGTTCGAGTCCCTTCAGCAGCCTGGTTGCTCTCCTCTGGACCTACTCCAGCACCTCAATATCCTTCCTGAACTGAGAGGCCCAGAACTGGACACAGTACTCGAGGTGTGGCCTCACCAGCGCTGAGTACAGGGGAAGAATCACTTCCCTGCTCCTGCTGGCCACACTGTTCTTGATGCAGGCCAGGATGCCGTTAGCCTTCTTGGTCACCTGGCCACATTGCTGGCTCTTGTTCAGCTTCCTGTCAATTCAAACTCCCAGGTCCTTTTCCGCCTGACTTCTCTCCAGCCACTCTGTGCCCAGCCTGTAGTGCTGCAGGGGTTGTTGCGACCAAAGTGCAGGATCCGGCACTTGGCCTTGTTGAACCTCATCCCGTTGGAATCAGCCCAACTCTCCAGCCTGTCCAGGTTCCTCTGCAGAGCCCTCCTGCCTTCCAGCAGGAGAACGCTCCCCCGCCCCCAGCTTGGTGTCATCTGCAAATTTACTAATGGTGGACTCAATCCCCTCGTCTAAATCATCGATAAAGATATTAAACAGAACTGGGCCCAACACTGATCCCTGGGGGACAGCTGTTACATTGGCTTACTTGTCTTTGAATCTGTTCTGAAATGGTATCATTGTCAGAACTACACAGAAAAATTACTAGTTCTGATTATTTGCTTATTTTCTCTTCTAGCCTGTACCTTTTCAAACTGGGTCTTGCCCCCCAGATTCAGGATTTATATGGCAAGGTGGACTTCACAGGTAAAAAAACCAAACAAAAAACCCCCAACACTCCTGTGCTGCCTTTATCTCATACCCTGATAGACCAGTTGTTGAACTATTGAACTGATTATTACTGTTGATATTCTAAATCCAAATTAAAATAAAAATTATAGGCTATGAGGAATTCTGGTAATTTAGGAAAAAACTTTGATTTTGATACTTGTAAGCCAGGCAGCTATAGCCATCAGTTCACTAATCATTACTTTTGCAAATAACAATGTTGTAACTTTTTTTGTTCTAACAATGTCACTGTTGTAAGACGCTTAAACCTTGCATCCATCCTCTTGGGAGTTTTCAGTTTGGAACTTGGTAAGCAGTTCTGACCTCCTGTGACAGTTTAAACTAGAGGTGCCATCAGCTGAAGAAGCATTTGCCAGCTGATTGGCTTCAGGAGATGCCAGCACAAAGTCTCGTGTTGACATGCCTCTTAAAGGTTTCACTTCCTTAAGTTTTGCAAAAGTGTCAAATTCTGTCAAAAGTGTAAAATTTTGCATTAGTGAGGTTCTTGCATGAGGGCACGCATCAGATTTAAAAGGTGGATAAACGTTATTTCCTAGCGTATCTTGATACCCTTCATTCACTTTTCCCAGTGTATTCTCTCTGTGGGGAAAAAGAAAATCCTAACTACTACCTGTGCATTTTCCTACTGGCAACCACAGTTGAGGTACCTCAGAATGGAGTCTGTTTCCAGCTCCTCATGAGAGTCTTGTGTTGTTTTCTAGTGAGAAAGACTACAGAATATTTCCATATGAGTCTCTGGGAAAAAATGTAGATTTTAGGAAAGTGTGCAAAGTGTCTTACCACTTTTCATTTATTTGTTTCACTTACTAAATGATATTCAAAGTAGTATTTAAATGGTAATTGCAATCTATTGTAGTTATCTTAATTTTTTTTTTTTTAGCAGCAAATAGTATAGCAGTGCTAATGTATTTAAGCCTGTGTAACACTGTTTTAATGTATATTTCAGAGGAGGAAATCAGTAATATGAGGCTCGAACTGGAGAAGTATGGTATTCAGATGCCTGCCTTCAGCAAGATTGGAGGAATTCTAGCAAATGAGCTTTCTGTGGATGAGGCAGCATGTAAGGAAAAATAGTGTTTTGTTTGATTATTCAAATCAGCAGATCAGTTAAGTGTTGGTTTTAATGCCCCCTGTTTTAAGACTAGTACAGTCCTTTTGATAGGCCTTTTGGAAGACTGGGAAGATGTTTTTATTCTTTCTCTTGTGTATTTTTTTTTGTTCTTTCTGGAACATGATTCAGCTACTTAAAGTATCATAATGTGATGGTTTGGACCTGGCTCCCTGCCAAATGCTCGAACTGACAGTAATAACCCCTTCCCCCTCCCTCCTTTTCTTAAGGCAGAGGAAAAAAAACCTATAAAATTGAAGAGCCTTAAATCAATCTAATTATATAAAAATATATATTTTTACGTATATTACAGTTATATACAATTAAGATGCTATGTACACAGTGAAGGGAATCCAAACACCCCTGAAGGGAAAGGGAAAAGGGGAAAAAGGGACAAAAGGGGACACAGAACAGATATACACAATCAAACCCAAGAACTAGCAAAATAAAGAACTAGCAAAACAAATCTCAACACGTCCCTCAGAAAAGCAAGATCGCCAGACACGGCCAGCACTCCAAATCTCCCACATGGTAGGCCAGTGGTCGCTGCAGGCCTCAGCCTCTAGATAAGCGAGACCAACGCAAGGACCCACTGCTCCTGACCCTCACCGTGAGAGAAGAGAACTAAGGCCTCTCCTCCGTATTTATATCCTGGTTTACGTAAAAATTGTATGGAATACTGGGAACATGGCCACTTCCTTGGTTACAAACTGGTCATCAAGGAAGGCCTAGATTAAAACTGCCACACATAACTAGAAAGCAGGCTGCTGTTTTTTTTCCAGAACACAAAGCCATGATGAAATGAGAGGTACTTTGATAATTCTTTTGCTTTCCAGTTAGTTTCCAGATAATTCTTCTACTCTTTTCAGATTTTTAACAAAACTGTTTTGTTTGTTACTAACTGGCAGACTGTGACTTGTTTTTCAGTACATGCTGCTGTCATTGCCATTAATGAAGCAATTGACCGTCAGGTTCCAACTGACACTTTTATGGCAATGAAGAACCCTAATGCCATGCTAATAAATCTTGATGATCAACTGGAATCCACTTACCAAGACACACTCTACAGAGCAAAGCAAGACAAGATGGAGAATGCTAAAAATAGGGTAGCTCAGTTCTTCTTTCAAGCTGTCTATTTGCATGCATTGCTATTTTGTATTGCAGTGCAAACTGGGGGGGATTCACAGAATGTGTGTTACGGTCTTGCATGTATAGTGTTAGGTGGACTTACTCCTGGTGGTATTCTAGCATGTTCCCCAGTAACCTGTCTTCTTATTATAGGAGATAGGCAGCAGTTAGCTGTGTTAGTTTGTTTAGCTGTCTGAAATATGAGCCTCATAGATACAGATTTCATTTAATCCTTTTTATGCTCGGGATGCATCCCTCTATTTTCACACAGTATAGATGTGTTTTCCTAACAAAGAAATGAGCAAAATTGACTGATGCTCTTGGAAGTGATCCATGTTGTTTTAAAACACTGTATAATGCAAGCCTAGCTCTGTATACTGCTTTCCATGTTCTGGAGCTCTACTGTGTGTTCATATAGGGGCATTACATTGAAATAAGGTGTTTTTAGGCTGTTTGTATCAGAGTTTGACTATAGTTACTTTAAATGTGTTTACGTATAGGGCTTTTTTTTGCATGTGTAGAGGTAGCCTGTCTGTGACCTATCACAGCTGTATATAGATAGATAGTTATCTTCCCTGACTTTTTCACTTAGAAGATCTATGAGGGCAAAGGAAGCTGTAGAAACACTGATGAGTTTTTATTTCATCTTCAGATTGCCTCAGAAAGTTCAGATAGAGAGAGAGATGTGTATGAAGAACTTCTGACTCAAGCTGAGATTCAAGGAAACATCAATAAAGTGAACAGTAGGTATCACGTTAAAGTAATAGTCTTAATTAAATTAGTACTTCAAAACTATATCTGTGCTCCTGTTTCTCTGTAGTGCTGACCAAATTTAAATGCAGCTTCCCTGTTTTTGTGGGGTGTTTTGGTTTTTCTTGTTGCTTATGTGGTTGGTTTTGGGTTTTTTTCGGGGAGTTTTTTTTTTTTGTTTTAATTTTACTGATTATTAGTACGTAGTTGTAAGCTTAATTTACTCTGATTTCTGTTACCCTTCCTTTTGGAAACGGATTGTCCATGTTGCTGGCCCCTCCAATTCTTCATCTTGAATAATGCATGCTATTTCCAACAATCAGACGGTTTTTCAAGTACTGCTTTGTAATTTACTCTGGAATTCTTCCATTTGGATTACATACCTAACTTACTATTTTATCAGGTCTAAGAGTTTTTCTTTCTGAGCAGTAGGTTACATAAACCACAGGACTATCTTCATTTCACATTTCTCTCAAAACTCTTTTACTGTTGCTAGCACATGCAGCCATATCAAAGATTGACCTAGCTTTGGAACGAGGAGATGCATTAGCACTGTATGAAGCTTTGGCAACACCAGCCCTGGGACTCCGAGGATTGCTACGAGAAAATTGTGACTGGTATTTCAAGCAGTTTTTGAGTGATAGGCAACAGAAACAGGAGGTATGGAAAAGTGTAAATTACCCTGATTCGTGAAGTTTTTGCCTGCCTCTGCCTTTCACTGTACTACTGTGTACTAGTCACTTGCTATGTACCTGCATTGCAGTTTAGTGTTGGTTAGAAAAAATTAGTGCTACGAGATAGAAGCATTCAGTAACCATATGTATCATTTAGGTTTTATGTCTGCATATGAAAGGCTAATATAATGTTTGTATGTATGTGCATATATAACTAAAATACTTTGAACAAACCTTAAAATACTAACTTGTGTGTATATAAAACTTCTATAATTAAGGTGTGTCCTCCGTCATTTTACTCTTGTCAGTGTCCAAATAATGCGGATATTTGTGTTTTTTAAACACCTATCAGATAAGCATAAACTACTTTCACTATGGAGAATAGGACCATACACCACTTGTAGACATGGGGCTTAGGGACATGATTTAGTGGTGGACCTGGCAGTGTTAGGTATACAGTTGGACTCAATGATTTTAGGGGTCTTTTCCAACCTAAATGATTTTATGATTCTGCCCAAGTTATTCAAGCCCTCTTCCCTGGTGACTCGGTCTCACTTTTTTTGTACTTGTGTGGTATATAATCCAAGAAGTGTGTATGTGTAAGCCAAAGCTGGGTGTTGTCCATTTTGATGTCTTGCTAACTCTTCAGTTGCTCAGAGGTAAAACGGAACATTAGTCAACAGGTCTCTTCTGGCAAACTACGCAAATTTCACATCAGCATGCAGCTCATGTGCGGGGAGTCTTTCCCCACAAAATTATGACCTTTGCTTTAAATATTTTACAATTTTGGAAGCTGGATCTTGCCTTTAATTGTTATGTTCATGGGACTGCACTTCTAATATAAAAGGGGTCAGGTTGTACACATACAGTCTTTCGTCATCTTAATTGAGCATCTGGAGAGTAATTTCTGGCTTCCTATTACGTATGTGGCATTCTTTGTTTGCAGAAGCTATATTGCATTAGACTGTTTTACGTTAAAGCAGGGTATTTTTAATGAGGTATTTGAAGTGAATAAGGTGGACATCATTTCACCCTCGTGGTTTTTTTTTTTCTTTTTCTTTAGGCTGGCCTTACAGGTCCTCTGCAGAAGGAAGAGTTGCAGTTGGGAGTGGATGCTGCTAACAGGGCAGCACAACAGTACCAGCAAAGTGAGGATCAGCAGAAATTATTGCAGCAAAGTGACCATGGGTGTGAGCAAAAGAATGAGACAGCACAGTATTTTGGGTCTATTATGAATGGCCAATACAGATGTTCTTTAAGTACCTTACAGCTGCTAAGAACAGTAGAGAGATGGTTGCCCTAGTGATTTGTAGTATCTTTTATCCAGATGTTACAGTGTGGCTGGAGATAACAGCATATAATTTGAAATATAAGAAACACGGAATTTTTGCCTCTACCTTAAATAACCTTTTTGTAGAATACTTGCATGAATTTTTGTACTGTGGATCTGTGAAGAAAATCTGGATTGCTCCAAGAGGTGTGAAAGCTAGATTGTGTGCTGACCATTCACATTAAATCTTCCTTGGTTTGAGCTGCAGAACCTTCAACTTGTTTCTGAATATCGGGAAGCAAAGAAAATTCAGATCATGATGGCTGACTGATTTTTTGATCGATGTTTCTGGGACCATGCAGAACTCTGGCTGTACAGGAGCAATTCAATCTGATAGGTTGAAAAGACTCTACTAGAGATTTGAGGAGACAACGGGTTTAGAATACAAGAGGAAAATAGTGAATGCTGAATTAAGTAGGTGGCTGCCTTGGAAGTACCTTACTTGTTCAGCATGGAGGTCTGTGTTTGTTTACCTACTGTGCCATCTGGAGTTAGACAGGGTGTACCCACGATAGAGTGCCTCTTACTTCCTTGAGCAGGGTAGATGTGAACAGGAAGAGAAAGTTGGTACTGTTCACCCATCCAGAAATTTGCAGTGGGGCTTCTTACTGTCGCAGTACTGAAATGGTAAAACAGTCCTTTGATAAACAGACAAAAAGGTGAACTAGTATTAAACTTGAGCGTTGTGTATTTAGTTGTCTTCAGTAACAGAAGACTAACCGAGGATTAATGGATCAGAAAGCTTGACTCTTTCTCCACAGTTAGGGGTATTATTCTTTTTCTATTTCTATTATTCATTCTGAGTAGAATGAAAATGCAGTTACTATGGGGGTCTGAACTGTCTGCCTGCCTTATTCTTTATGCTCTTTGAACTTCTAGGAGTGGCAGCAGTAGCCAAAATTAATTCAGCAATTCGAATGGGTGATGCTGAGAAGACTGTGGCAGAAATGATGAATTCAGAAGCCCAGTTACCAGAGGTTTATGCATTTGCTGCAGATCTTTACCAAAGGGAGCTGGCTACCTTACAGCAACAGAGCCCTGAAGTAAGTATCACCTTCTCTGTTATTTCTGGAAGTTGGCATGGGCCACTGGGTCTACCTTGTCTGTGCTGTTAAATACATTCTCTGGAACAAACTTGTCTTGAGTCTTAATGGAACTGCTTTGGTGTTCATTCTGTTCTGATGTGGTTTAATCCCTAAATCTTGAGCTCCTTGGTGGCCCTGTAAGGTTCTGCTTTAATCTCTTAACTTGGTATTCTAGCTTTGTTTATGATACTCACCTTTCTATTCGTTGTCATAAAAGTTGTCCCTTTGCTTTGTAACATGTCTGTTTTGATAACTACTCTATCATTTTTTATTTGTGAGAATAGTTTGTATAGGGCAAAGATAATTAATTTGCTGTCCTCTTTGTATGCAGGGTAACCTCACCCATCCAGAACTGTCTGTTGCTGTTGAGATGCTGTCTTCTGTGGCCCTGATTAATAGGGCTTTGGATTCAGGGGATGTGAATACAGTGTGGAAACAACTGAGCAGTCCTGTCACAGGGCTTACAAACATTGAGGATGAGAACTCACAGAGGTGGATATTTCAAGGAATCATATATGTTCTTGATGTTGCTTATATTCTGTGATTTCATGAAAACTTTTTCCCTTCTTTTACATTTTACGTTGCTTCTACATTATTTATTACAGTATTGATTTAATCTCTATTGTTTCTTGCATCTTGTTTTTGCAATTACTGTTTCTTACTGGTCTGATTTCTTGTGCTGTCTCTCAGTGCTTTCTCGTGGATTTCACACGAAAGCCACATTATGATACCCATTAGGTTGTCACTAATTCCTGCGCCAGCTCACTCACCGTTTTCTTTGCCTGGACTGTTACTCAATACCTTAGTGCTTTTGTCTATTTAGCAGTTTTGTTTGTTTGAACCTACTTCACATTTGGGCTGAGCATCCTGCACACAGCCTTTCCTCTTTCTCCACCTTTTCATATTTGTTCCAGTTTCAACCTTCATGTTACCTCTCCCACTTTGTGTACTAATTCTCAGGCTGTGTTGTGTGTTCCCTGGCCAGCTTGTTCTGATATTTATTTGGTTTGGGTTTTGTTTTTTGACAGATACATCGATGATTTGATGAAGCTGAAGGCTCAAACAAATGCAAAAGGAAATGAATTTATCACATGGAATGATATCCAGTCATGTGTTGATCATGTGAACAAAGTTGTGCATGAAGAACATGAAAGTAAGTTTTTCTGCTCAATTCATGCTAGACTGATCCTAGCTTATAAGGAGTACTAGAATTAGGTGCATGTCAATACAAGAAGTTACTGATTGACTTATAGTTGTGGCATATGTTAGATGTTGAGGAAGATCTTATTTCTGAACAAGACTTGGTGGTCTCGTCTGTAATACGAAAGTCTTGATTGCAGGACTGCAGGCAATCAAGAGTGTTTGTGGTATTGAAGTCAGTGTCTCAAAACTGTTTATTAATCCTTCCAGTGTAAATTTCAACCCTTTTTTGGATTAAAAATTCCTTTTCTGATGTCAGTGTCTAGGATTTGTCTGGAACCTTCTAATTTTGTTTCAATCCTCCAAATTTAATGAAAGCTAGTGTTACCAGAATCCCTCAGTTAGTTGTAGCCCATGCTACAACTTGGAGTGCTGAATCCTCCTTCCTAATTTGCTGTGTTCAGTAGAAGATATTTTTCTTGGAGTCTTATTCTCTCTTTGACTGCAACTTTACCCTGTTCAGGTTTTCCTCTTCTTCCTTTTATTTCTTCTTTTGAGTGTGCTTTGGCCTTTTTACCTTCGCAGTATTTAGTGGAAGTTCCACAGCCTCAGTCCAAGATCCTCTACTCTTCATCTGTGGGTAATTTGACCTGCGTATGCCAGATAAGCTTTTCACCTTTTGTTGATGACTTTCAGATCTGTAATTATGTTAGATGCATTTCTGTAGTGGATGAAGAGCTTGAATGAACAACAGAAAGATGAGTTTATCTCGAGGTCTTATTCTCAGTGCTTTAACTCTTGACTGTATTAACACTACTTCCAAAGTACAGCTTCTTTATTGCACCAAATAAACAAGCCTTTTCAGTTACTTAGATTCAGTGATAAATCAACAGATACCTAAGAAAGTTTATTCTGAAATGCTCTCTGTTCAACGGCTACTTACTGTTTTTGTTTAAAACATTTGATACAGCTTTTTCAAAGAACATATTATCTCATCAGTTTGGTGCCATTCAAATTCTGAGTTCCAGATACTGGGACCTAAATCTCAAATTAGGGTTGTAATGGGAAGTGCTGATTTTTAATAGGTTAGTTACTTTGTTTACTGTTAGTTCCATCAGGTTTTAACACTACGTATGCCTTCTAGTTGATAAAACCAGTATTATAAAAGCTGAAATGACTGCTAGCTGACATTCTGACTGGTAGAAGAAGAGTATGCTTGCACAGTTGTTGCCTTTTGATATGAAATATTGGTGAAAAGTGCAAAAGAAAATCCTCTATTGGAAGATGTGCAAAATCCCTCAGAAGTTACAAGTGTCTGACACAGATCACTGGTGAGACTTCAGCTCTCTGGGTGTGGGGAGCATCTGAGCTCTCACCAGGAGCACGCTGCCAGAGTTAATCTTTCAGATGTACCGTGTGTGTCGTGCACTGCAATTCACACTGCCCTGTACTCTATTGCAGGGCTTATTGACCTGGAGCATGGACACCTGTTTCTTTTTTTATGTAAAAGTTGTGATCCAGGAATCACCACTAATGCATTGCACTCACAGGCATTTGGTCAATAGCCCTGTATTGAAGAGAACAGGAAGAGGTGTAGTATATACATGCATGTACAGTGCCAGGCTGGACCGGTCTAGCAGATGATGTCCCTGCCCATGGCAGAAGAAGAGCTTGGAGCTAAATGATCTCTAATGTTCCTTCCAGCTCAAACTGTTCTATGCAGCAAGTACGAGTACCAAAACTTAAGTACTCTTGAAGGAAAAAAGTTACTGTTGCAAGCTGAAAATTGTGAATGAGTGTTAACCTAACTTCTATGCTTCTAGCCCTACATTTTCTAGATTTCTATTTTTCAGTAGTATTTATGATAATAAATGTCTTTTAGCAGTGATAAAAGACTGGGACTTAGTGTAATTATGAACATTTCAGCAAAACAGGAAATCTTGAGTAATTCTTCTTTTTCTAATTCAGTATTAATTGATTTAAAATCCAGAGTGGAGATAAGGGAGTCCTTGAAAATAGCACAAGTAAACAATTCTTAGGTAGACCCTTCTGAGCTTCTGTTTCAGATGGTTTTAATTTTCTATTTTTTTTTCTCAGTTTCATTAAGGAATCTTAACTTTTGTTTATGGCGAGTACTGAAAACCTCCTGGGTGTCACTTGTTTTCAAGCCATCTGTGTGATATTTAGCTCAAAGCTTTGCATCGTAAGGCGGGAGAGGTTTGTCACAAGTGTGGAGGTGATGCTAAAGTTTATGTTTTACACTGAGACAAGCAGGTGTCTTCTACCACTCCTTGTTGTATACTTGGTGACTTAGCAGGTGTCTTCTGCCACTCCTTGTTGTATACTTGGTGACTTGTGTTTCACCTTGGAAAGCTTATACTCTAGAGAGGGTTAAATTTTAAATTAAAAGCCTCCTGTCTTGGTTAACTTGTTTCCTGCTTCTCCAAATAGACACAGGGTTTCCTGTTTGGGTCACATGAGCAGATTTGTTAAAACCACACAAACAGGGACCCGCACTGTGAGTGCACATACCGGTGCTATGTTCATAGAATGTAAGAGATCACAGTGCAGTTCTAGTAGTTTGTGCAGTCCCAACATCCTGTTTCTTTTAACACTCTTTATGCTGTAAAAAAAAGTGCAGAACATCCTGTAAGGAGATACATTTTTCTTCTGTGGAATTTCTTAATTCCTTGGTCTGCTTCATATATGCCCTTATGCAAAGATGCTTTTTATCCCCTCTCTATGAATAAGTTAAGTTAGTCTGAGAAGGTCCTCAAGGTGTAAGCTCATATATATATATATATATATATATTTTTTTTTTTTCCCACTATGCTTGTAAATAGTTTCAAATTAAAAAATGCTTTCCAGTGAAGAGCTGTAACATATTGCTCTTCCATGGAATATACCACGTCCATATTAGCAAACTAATCAAAGAGAATTACTACTGAGATTCTGTACCCTTTCATAAGTTATCATATCTGGTTTTTGGTAGGAACCATGCTAATGTCCTCAACATGTATTTTTCCCTAATCTATACTCCATCCAAATATAATCGCTTTCCTAAGATGTTCTGGTTTTTGCATAATCTTCTGTTTTGTGAGTCTTTCTTTTGCAGAAGTCACAAATTTTTGAATACAATAACCAAAGCTGGAAATCCTCATACTGAGTCCTTTCTTTTTTCTACAAGATCTCTCTGTTCTGAGAACAAAACATGATTGGATCCTTCTTTAAGCAGGGAATTGAATTAGATAAATCTAGGGTCCATCTCAACCTGAGCTATTTTGTGATTTGTAGGAGATTGTTGCTGTAGATAGGACACGTATGATGTACTGTTTCCATTTAGCTAACTGTAAGATGCGTCCACATCTCTATAGTATTCAGCTAATACTACATACATCCTTAATAAAGGAGTTTTCTAATAATGAAGTTATTGTGTTTTTAAATGGTACTCCATGCAAATCTTTATCTTCCTGTGAAGATTTCTTTCTGGATAAGCTAGAGCCTTGGAATATTGTAAACTCTGGCCATTTGGGTTTTGATAATTCTCTTCTAGTGGCTCAGAGCTGTGTGTCTGAGGACTCAATTTTGTCCCTGCCTGTGGTCTCCCTGAGTGGGTTTTTTTCTTGTTATTTTTTTAATTACCATGCCCAGGAACTATGATTACTTTAAAGTGGAGAAACAGTCTTGCTTTCTTTACTAGTAAATCATGTTTTCTGTTAAAAATATTGAGGTTCTTGACTGATACTTGGTTTAGGAAGGACTAACTGCACTTTTCTTCTGAAGCAGTTATTGTTGACCAGAAATGGAACTTTGTCTTTCTCTTCCTATGCCTTCGTCCCTAGGGATTTTGGCAATTGGTCTTATCAATGAAGCTCTGGATGAAGGGGACAGCAAGAAGACTATTCAAGCCTTACAGATTCCTGCAGCAAAATTGGAGGGTGTAGCCCCAAAGGTAGCACAGCATTATCAGGATATGCTACTTCGAGCCAAGCGAGAGAAAGCACAGGTGAGTGTGGTTAAATGCACCTCTTGAAAAATCTTTACATGTTTGTAATGGGATTCTTACTGGTCTTGAAAGTCAGGAATCAAAACTCGCAGTGGAGAGGTGGGCATTCTGCATACCTTCAACTGATCTTACCCAGTCAGTTTGGATCTTTCTGTATTAAAGAGATTTGCAGCTAACAGTATGAATCTTCATGAACTCTGGAGATAAGTGTAAGGATATTAAGTGCATGTGGTGGCTTATTACAGCTAATCCTGGGTCCTCAGTGAGATATGTATCTTGTTTGTGGAAAAATAGTATCATCTGTTTTTGAAAGGAGATCATGTTCATTCCAGGACTACTGAACTTTTGAATGCAAGTTTCCTGCAAGCTGAAGTATTTTTTTCTAATGTTCTTTACTAAATGTAGTCATAGGCGTAGTTATATGTGGCAAAAAGAAAGTTTCTGAAAGTGGAAAAGTCTGTGAAGTGATAAATTAGAAAAAACACGTGAAGCAACATACATGCTACTAGCAAAATGTATGCTGATGCCTGTTGTTCACCTGTGACACTTTATTGGCTTATGATTTTTTTGAGCAATAGTTGTCATTAGCCAAGGAGTTCTACCTGCTTGTACATAGTTGCAGCTTTCACTAACTGAAAGGTGAAAATGGAGAGAGGAAGAGCAAGTTTCATCTTACAGGTTTAAGAAAGGTGATGAGGACTGTACCTGTGTGTACGCAACTAATTTTTGAGTAGTAGGGATAGGACACTGAATTTTTTTTCTCATCTATTTACAAAGAAGTAGCAGACGTCTGTCCTTTCAGTGGCTTGAGAGTGTTTTGTTTTCTTTTTTCTGCTGTGGACCTCATTGCTCTAGTAGTAATGCACAAGTTCGTATAGAGACTAAGATCTAGATTGTCCTGAACACTTCTTGTTTGTTTGTTTTTGACTACAGGTAAACCCACGTGATGGCAATAGCTGAAAACTGTATGCATTTCTAATGAAAATCATTAAGCAGCTTTCCCAAGGACCCTGACAGGGTTAATGTTTCTCGGGAACCCATTTTGTGCTGAAGCATTTCCTCCCGCTGAGTCAGAATAAAATAATGAACTCTTTTTAGTGTGTGCTTAAACTTGTGCCAGGGTGTGCTGGTAACTTCTCATTTGGCGTGAAATTGCCTTATTTAGACATAAAATAAGTAAAGGGCTTGTCCCAGCAGCATGGCAGAAATCTCCAAAGTAGAAAGATCGTATTATAAATTAACAATGTGGGGAAAATAATCACCATCTGAAGTCAACTGTTACGAACTAGTGATTTCTATACCCTGGGGCTGAGAGGGATTGTACTTCACCTCAAGACGTCGTTCAGTTGTTTACATGAATGGGGAGTGCTGTATGAAACATGTTTCTTGTGTGATTAGGAGAGAAAGAAAAAAAAACAGTAGACCTTGGAGTATGTTACACTGTGTATCTTGCAGAAAGCCTTGCAACAGTAAAACTGTAGACAAGCACCAGATGGCTTTGGTAGTGTTGAGGTTAACTTCTGCTGGTACACAGTACAGTAAGGTTACAGTGATTATTCTCCCCCACTCCCTGGACAGGACTTTTGCTGTTGCTGAGACTCTTATGGGACTGTCTGACTTTCAGATGAAATCTGCCTGTGAAAGTCATGTTAAGCTCTTGAATGAAGTATCATTTAAACAAGTTAGTTTCATACTTGCCAAAACAGTGGGAAAAATATGGAGGGAATGTAAGGGAATGTTCATTTTCAGACTGGCCTTAAAGCTCACGAACATTGTAAGTAGTAGTTCTTTTGTGCAGTGTGATTATTATTCCATACCAGAACTAAATGTTTCCTATGTTCTGTTTGTATGAGGAGAGCTATCAGAGGGGTAGCAGTTGCATCTTAGCATTTTTTTCAGTAGTTACCTACAGGAAACACCAGTGGGTGGAGAAAAGCTTATGCTTGGCGACTGCTAGGTCATTGTTCTTTTATGTATATTTTGGGACTTGCTAAACACTTGCCTCTTTCCTCTTCTCAAATTTCTTCATATAACATTAGCTCATTGGATTTCCCAGCCAAAACACAGGATACTGTGTGATCACCGCTCCTTGACAAGTGATCTGTTAAAATAAAGACGTAAAAACATGGCTTTGACTGCTGTGTGTGTCTACCCACCCACAATACATACAATGTTTTTTTGCTTTGCTAGTTTGTACAAGCTTGTGAACTTTTGTGGATGGGGACAAGAGCAGCCTGATATGACACTACTTACCCAAAAAGCTTTTAGTTTCTGCACACAGATGTGCGTTGGCAGCTCTGTGTAGTTGTGTTATGTTGAAGGACTAACTTCTTGGGAAGTCGTGTCCTCTTAGCTAGTATGGCTTTAGGACTGACCAGTACCGAGTCCCTGCCCTTGTGTTCTCTCTGCTTATCAGGGTGATTCCATTGATAGAATTTCTTCTTCGTTCTGTTTCCTGAAAAGAGCTTTTGACTGGGAGAAAGTACTGAGTTTGGTAATGCCATAGTAGTCTCTGCTATTGGAGTCAGTTAGGAAGGTTGAAATACTTCTTATTCCCTCTGATATGGAAAACTACTATACTGGCTATTGTTGAGCATGGATTATTTACTTCGCAAAAATAGTGATACTTCTCTACCCACACTGTGTATATTTTTCTTGTCCTCTTCAGGACACACAGGATGAAACAGCTGTACTTTGGCTAGATGAAATTCAGGATGGGATTCATAGGGCTAACAAGGACACAGAGGAGTCCGAGAGATGTAAGTATTATCACACAAATATTGCAGTTAATCCCTATTAGCAACCAAATAGCAGTTACTTAAGGTAAAGTTGGAGCTAGAAATGTCATGTAAATGTGGCAAAGGAAACCAAATGCACTTACAGTCTTTTCTTTGAAGAGCAAATGGCAGATTCTTCAAATACTAAATTTATTGTGGGGGCATATGCCTTTTTTTTCCTGTTTTGCGTGTGACCGTTGGACTGTGTTATCTCATTGGACAAATCTGTATCTAATTTTTTGTCATTTGCAACTAATTGTGTATGTCTGTGGGTGGTTAGCTAGCTGTGAGAATGTTCCCGTGCATAATCGAAATGTTGTTTTCTGGTGAGCGTTACCTTTTGTTTGCATAATGTACTGTTGTCTTGTCTTGGTTCTCTGAAGTTCTAGTGGACAATCTCACATGTTTTTCAAATACAGACAGTGCTACACACCAGTCATAACCACCTTTGCCCCTTAGCACAGTTTGCAGGTGGAGTGGCCCACCCTTTGTTGCATCTGAGTCTTTATAATGATGTCATTTCTGTCTACAGAAAAAATTAAGTAATTACTACTCTTGAACTTGTTGGACTATTATTTCGTTTGTTTGATGGGGGTTTTGTTTGTTTATTTTATTTTGTTCTGGCCAAAATCTTTTTCTTTAACAAAACGTGAAATTTTTCAAGTCTTATGATATATTCTGATGGCCTGTTCTCTATGTATGACATTTGTTTATCACATGCTTTGGAGAGCTTGTTTTTATACATTTTAAAAATGTGATATTGTTTTCATTTGCATTTACTCTAAATCTCTGATTTTCCATTACATTCAGCATTTACCTGTCAGCTTGTTTAGCTTGATTCATGCAGTGTTAGTGCTGATTGGTTTTGCCCTTCATAGTCACCTTACATTTTTCTTGATTCTATTTCTTTGTCTCTGGTGTGCTGATGTCTTCCTTTCCACTTCCAAAAGTTCTAGTTTGATGTTAGGCTAGTACTTAAAGTTATCCAAACATGCACAATCAGTCCCTTCTGATTTTGTTTTCAATAGGCAACCATATTGGAAACAGAAAAGTTTAATCAAAGACAGTGTAGAATATCTGTCTTTCAGCATTTTCCAAACTCAGTCAGACAAGGCCCTGAAGATAGCCCAGCTTTGAGAACAGGACTGGGCTAGACTGCCCTCCAGCATGAGCTCTTAATGAATCTGTGTCTAAGATGTGTAGAGTTTCTGGCCCAGTTGATTCCTTTCGTCCTCTGTCTGCAGAAATGAGCTTGTTTTTTTTATTTGTGCCTTGTCCGTTTGTATTCTTTATTTATAGAAGTTTTAAAAGAGAGAAAAATCAACATGTTCAATCAAAACTTTTTAGCGAAAGACACAATGAGTTTTTCCAACTCCATGGCCTAGTTAAGTTGTTTTTGATGACATTATTTAGTCAGCAAATTCCCCTGTCAACTGCCTTATCAAAAAAAAAAAAAAAAAAAAAAAAAGAAAAAAGAGAAAAAAAGAGGAAAACATAAAAAATAAAAAAATAAAAGATGGGAGGAACTAGGACAGAGCTTTTACCTATTCATATTACTGTTTGTTCCCAGAAGCACCAGTGCAATTTTTTTCACCATTTTTCCCACCTACCAAGCATTTTGGCAAATCAGCAGGTTAAATGTCATGCCAAGGAGCATGTGGTCAAAAACAGGATGAGCCTTTAAGCCTGAAAAGATCTTCAGATACCCTTAACTATCCATGTAGGAATAGATGTTTTTTGCAGTCTTACCTAGTGCTGAAAATGACTATTTCGTGTTTGCTGTATCAGTGAGATTTCTGTGCTCTTTTGATTTTCTCTGTATTTGAGGTGCTGTTCTGCAATAACCCTGGAGTGACATGTGGTTATTTTTTCTTCCTCTGCTTTTTGTCTTTCCTCGATAAGGTTTTTGACTTGTTCACAAACTACTCCATGGCTTTCTCAATAGGGATAGCGGTACTAGTTGTTGAAAAGGCCCCTTTTGAGTTAGGACTGCTCTGCCAGAAGAAACTGCCTTGTCTAAAACAGATGTCAGAGGAGAGCTGTAACTTTGTGTGTTGAGAAATTCTGGTGGTAAGTCAGCACCATACTGGGATTAGGGACACACAAATTACGTGCTGTCAGGTGCAGTACTACGTATGGTTGCACACTCTGTACTGAAGAGGCCTCTATACTGCAAGTTGTCTGATTGTTTTTTATTTATATTTTGTATTTGTTTACAGCTGTATGCGTATCACACAAACATCCCAACTATAAGGGTGTGTTCACATTGCCTTGCTCTGTTCTGCCATTGTGTGTTTGTTGTGAGTCACTGAGTCTGTGAATGCCAAGCTAACCTGCTTCTTGGTGTTACCCAAGTCTCCTTAGGAATTCTGGCCATTAATGAAGCAGTAGATCATGGTGATGTTAGCCAGACCTTGAGTACCTTGCGTTCACCTGATGTGGGGCTATATGGAGTCACTCCAGAATGTGCTCAGACGTACCAGCGAGAGCTCTCAGAAGTCAAGAGAAGAAAAATGGCAGCAGGTACACCTTCAGTAGCCTACTGTTAGTGAAATAAATTCAAGATTATTGTATGCAGAATTGGAACCAGAGGTAAAAAATGCCCTGGGGAGAAGTCTTGTGTCATAGGTGGCAACTGTGGATGCTTTCTGAACTAATTTTTTTTTCCAAAAAAGCGTGTGAATAGTATCATGTTCTCCACTTGTAGAATGTGTTGTGTTCAGGTAGTTCTCATATGAAGTCATTAGGTTCTTGGAAGTATCACTTCTCTTCCTTGGAGGAGGAAGCATCTGTAATGTGGATTTCCTAAGTGTAACATTTATATGCATGAAAGGTAAGACACTTGTCTGGTTTTGAGTCTGACATGCAGTTTCTGCTCTTAGGGGGCAATGGAAGTGAATGGGTGAAACACTGGGTGAGAGGAGGATATCATTATTATCATAACCTGCGGACCAAAGAGGGAGGATGGGATGAACCAGCAGAATTTGTGCAAAATGACATACAGCTGTCACGGGAGGAAATACAGGTAGGGTAGATAACAAACGCCCTTTCTCTGAAAAGTTGATGTTCCTACCATTCCCACCCTTTATGCAGCTCTGAGATAGAATGTTTCAATGCCATAGTCATGTTAACAAGCTTAGTAACTAATTTGATTAGCTGGGCATCATCAGATTATGTGTTCAGAACTTCTTGTCCTATTTCAGAAAAATTTATCCTGTTACTAAAAGAGTACAGGACCACAGTGTCACTGTTTTTTGAAAGACAGCTTTGAATTTTCTTGTAAGCACAAAGTGGAAAGCTCATGTAACATCTTTCTTCTTGTATCTCTGTTTTCTTTTTCTGACTCTTCTTCCTATCATAACATGAATTCAGAGCACCATATCTGGAGTCACTGCAGCATACAACCGAGAGCAGTTGTGGCTGGCCAATGAGAACCTGATTATGAAACTTCAGGCTTGCTGTCGAGGGTATCTTGTTCGCCAGGAATTCAACTCAAGAATGAATTTTTTGAAGAAACAAGTCCCAGCAATCACTTGCATTCAGGTAATGATATCTTTTAATTATGTTTGAAACTTGTTCTCTGCAGTTGTTTTCTATACACAAGCATACTGACAGGTTTTGTTCAATTCAAACAGTTACAGCACACAATTGTCTTTGCTTCATTTTGTAAATTATCTAAAGGCATTTTCTTTGCCAGTGAGCTTTGGTGTATTTGCTTTTACATGTCACGTATAGTCAGTAAAATCTTCTCACATAGAATTGGAGAGAGAAAAACTTATTTGAGAAAGCTTTACCTATTATTTTTTTAACAAGTTTCAGTGTTTTGGAAATAGGGCAATGTGAAGTGTGTTGCATGTCTTGATAGTGATAATACCATGAGACCCATTGCTGTTGTGATATGTCATGAATTCAAGAGAAACAGTGGTTTTCAGTATTCAGTAAGATTGTTCTCTTCAAATCTGTCCAGAGATGTGGAGGATTGAGAACCTGAAAGATATGATGGGATAATTCCACATGAGATGGGGCTCATTTACAGGATAGCAACAAAAACACCCTTTCTGTGGTGTTGTAACTGAAACGTGTGCAAATGAAATAGTTGCTTTGCACCCTATTACCATTTTATTATTTGAGCAGTAACCTGCCTAAGTAGCACGTGCTCTGCCTGTATGTTTAACAAAACCTCCAAACACACTCTCAGCTCATTAAAATAACTCTCTCTTTAAGTGTAGTCCAGCCCTTTGCCTAACTTCTCTTCCAAGTGTTGATAGCAGTGAGTCTGCTCTGAAGGCTTAAAATTTTACATCCCTGTTCTCACTGTCAGCAGCATGTAACACATGATCCCAATGTAGAACAGTTTCTATCAAATTGACTGTTTCGCTGTATCCTTGATCCCTAACTGTGTTTCAGAAGGCCCAGAATCTTCATGGGGTAATTTCAAGTCTCTCATGATTGCAGTTGGGAAATTAGTTAAATGCCTCACAGAGCATATCTCTTAATTAAAAGACAAGCATGTCTCCTTCATGTTTTATTTAACCAAAAGGGAAGTCAGAAGCTGAGGAACAGAAAGAAGCTTAGATTTGTAATTACTTCTCCTTAATTAGAAAAGTAAAGTGAGTGCTCCTGTTTTGTTTTCAGTCTCAGTGGCGCGGCTACAAGCAAAGGAAGGCATATCAAAGCCGTTTGGATTACCTGCGAGCACAAAAGGACCAAGTAGTAAAGGTAGCACAGGGTTCCTGCTGACTTTTTTGGTAAACCTTTTGGGTAGTGAACTTTGAAAGAAAAGTTTCTATCTGAGTGTTTTGGTTACTCTTTAATAGATTCAATCAATGACCAGGATGTATCAAGCCAGAAGACGTTATAGAGATCGTCTGCAGTATTTCAGAAACCATGTAAGAGGCTATCTCGTTAAATGTATTCTGCACCTGACTTTTGTACTCTCTCCAGAATGATGTCAAGTGTTTTTTTGTTTTTTAAATCCTAGATAAATGATGTTGTAAAAATTCAAGCCTTTATCCGAGCAAACAAAGCACGAGAAGACTACAAAACCCTGAGTAAGTATTTCCAAGAGGATAAAACTAATGTGCCTCAAATCACTGTTTGCAAGGTATCATGGAATCATAAAAGATTCCTCAGCTTTCTCAGCCTGTCCCGTAGGAGAGATGCTTCAGCTCTCTGATCATCTTTGTAGCCCTCCTGGACTCACTCCAGCAGTTCCACATCCTTCTTATGTTGGGGGCCTCAGAGCTGAAAACAGTATTCCAGGTGGAGTCTCACGAGAGCGGAGTAGAGGGAGAGAATCACCTGCCTTGACCAACTGGCCATTTGATGCAGCCCAGGATGCAGTTGGCTTTCTGGGCTGCAAGTGCACATTGCTGGGTCATGTCAAGCTTCTCATCAATCAACATGATGTTGGTTGTGTGATCTATAACATCAAGTGCAGAAAGTGGGTAGTTTTTGAGGCTGAAGGAAAACTTGATTCTAGCTGTTGCGTTTCCTGCTGAGATCTAGAACTATAGGTTTGCAGTTAGCTTTGATGGTGTGGACTTAGCTCGTGCTGATACTGACTTTGTTCTTCTTTGCTTCTCTTACAATTTCCTTAAAACAAGAAGTGAAAAAATGTCAGCAGCTGTTTAGACTGGATGGTGCTAATTTAATTCTGGGTGCTCCTTGATATGCTGTTCAAACACAGGTAAGGCATATATTTACTTCTGTTTGCCATCCCTTGGTGTTTTCTTTCTTCTTGCCTATTTTTAGTTAATGCTGAAAACCCACCGATGGCTGTGGTTCGGAAATTTGTCCATTTGCTCGATCAGAGTGACCAAGATTTTCAGGAGGAGCTTGAGCTAATGAAACTGCGTGAGGAAGTTGTAACCTTGATCCGATCCAATCAGCAATTGGAAAATGACCTCAATCTCATGGACATCAAAATTGGGCTGCTAGTGAAAAACAAAATTACATTGCAGGTAAGAAATGTGCTGATGGGAGACCAGCTACAGGTTGAATTGAGCCCAGTGGTAGTTCGCATGGAGAGCTTCTGGCCGCACATGCCAGTTGCTCAGACCCTGTAGAAAACTTTGGCCCAGACTTGCAGTTTTTACTTCCAATACATTCTTAGTCCATTCCACTAATTTAGTATGCATCCATAGAAAAAAAAAACGGAGGAGGAGAAGAAACAAGACCTGAAGCTAAACAAGGCAAACACCAGACTATATTGATCTAAAAAATGCAACAGATTTTGTGTTTGAAGGCTTTGATAACTCTGTTTTGTTGCTCCTGTGGGCTTAAATAAGTCATATGGCACAAGCTTGCAGCAAGGGGCGTGACTTTGGTGGCAGGAGACATGCTCGTGCCACTTGGTTGGTTGTTGGTTAAAGAAAACCCCCCTCTATCGATTGGCACCAGAAAACCGAGACTCCTGCTGATACAGCATTGCCTTTTCTTCAAGCTGAAGTTCTTGTCAGTTTTTTGTGTGGTCCTGGATTTCATTACACTAGGCTTCTCCCCATGCAAAATCTCCATTGGTGTATCAGAATTTATCTTGGAAGGAAACTGCAGTGCTTGAATGATGCTTGCAGTGAAAAATACCATTGCTGTCTGAATATGTAGAGGTATTGAACCAAGTTTGGAACAGGGCTTTTAAGCTGTAAGCCCAGAGAAACTGCTGACTTAGCAAATAACACTTCACTTTAATAGCCCCAGGCATACCTTGACCCTGCCTTTCTACATCCAAGAGAAGTGGGCTCTCAGATGCTACTGTTTTCCAATATTACCTGTTAGAAGCTTCTTAGAGGGTAATCTATACCTATTCTTTCTTTCCAGGATGTTGTTTCTCACAGCAAAAAACTTACCAAGAAGAACAAGGAACAGCTCTCTGACATGATGATGCTGAACAAACAAAGGGGAGGTTTGAAAGCACTGAGCAAAGAGAAGAGAGAAAAGCTGGAAGCCTATCAGCATCTGTTCTACCTACTTCAGGTAAGAAACTTCTTACGCTGCTCAGTAACCTCTTGTCATAGAGGCTTATATGTCTTAGCAGTCTTTGCTTATGCACTGTAGTTTTCATAGAACTATTAAGGTTGGAAAATACCTTTAAGGTCATCAAGTCCAACTGGCAGCTGTTTTGAGTTACCTTAGTTTTCAGCAACACTGATGGGGATGTGCACACTAAGTAATTTTTTTTTGTTGTTACAGACTAACCCAACCTACTTGGCCAAGCTGATTTTTCAGATGCCTCAAAACAAATCCACAAAGTTCATGGATTCTGTCATCTTCACGCTGTATAACTATGCATCCAATCAAAGAGAGGAATACCTGTTGTTGCGACTTTTCCAAACAGCACTGCAGGAAGAGATCAAGTATGTGGTAGCAATATGGTGCATTCTTGCTGTGGAATCAGTTTTGGGGATTTCTCAAGTTGAGGTAGTTTTCATGTTAAGTCTTGTGCTAAGATGAAGATAATGTTAATCTGTCCCTTCACTATCCTCTCCCCGTTTCATATCTGTTAGTGTAGTCTGTATCAGAAGAATCGAGTATGTCCATTGAGGATGAGGGCTTTTTACTTCAGTCAAGGCTTCATTGCTCAACATGGCAGCTGCTTTTGATCTGATGCAAAGTTATGCTAAAATTCAGTCTAATCTCAATTCTCCAGTGTCTGATTATAAACACCTCCTGCAAAGTGCAAACTCAAAATCCCTTTACAAGCCAGGGATAGAGGTAAATCCAAGCTTTTTGAATTTCCAAAAGCTGATGAGGAGTCTGAAAACAAGAGGCTTTATTATTTGGCATTTCTATTTCCTGTCACAGTTAGAAACTCAGGCCCTCTTCAGATATGTTTTATTAGATTGGTTAGGCCTTAGGAACTCAGTGTATATGACTTCAGTTCTTTACAATGCAGAGGAGAATAACTTGCTGTTAGGAAGAATACTCAATGAAATTTTTGAGGAACTACTCTTTAAGTTCTTTTTGGGAATCCTTTTAAAGCATGAAGATGGTATATACCCTGAAACAAATAACAACTTCTAAAGAAGATTTTTTTTTCTTTGCCCTTAAATTCATGCTTGGAATAGTAGTCCGGGGAAATGTAGGCACTGACAGAGTTATGCATACCTCATATTTCATGTAGATTCTTTCTTCTTCAGATCAAAAGTAGACCAGATACATGAAATTGTGACTGGGAACCCTACTGTTATTAAGATGGTGGTAAGTTTCAACCGTGGTGCTCGAGGTCAGAATGCCTTGAGGCAGATCCTGGCACCGGTTG
This sequence comes from Myiozetetes cayanensis, assembly GCF_022539395.1. Taxonomy (NCBI): domain Eukaryota; kingdom Metazoa; phylum Chordata; class Aves; order Passeriformes; family Tyrannidae; genus Myiozetetes; species Myiozetetes cayanensis. The sequence goes on from NW_026087048.1 coordinate 20,780,167, forward strand.
TGAAGGAAATAATTGATGATAAATCACTTAATATCAAAACTGATCCAGTGGATATTTACAAGTCGTGGGTTAACCAGATGGAGTCTCAAACTGGAGAGGCCAGGTATGGGAACTGTTAATACTGTATTTTTCTAAACATTGCTTAGCTGCTTTGCATTTCTTGGTTAATCATTCAGAACCATCCTTCGTTCCGTTGCATGCATCTGTCCAACTCAGTACCGGCTTTTTAGTCTCCTCAAGACGGCTTTCATCTGAGGATTCTAAAGATCATACTGTAGTGATGGTGCTGTGAGAGTATTGAAAGGGTATGTCATTAGGAGATGGAAGAAGAAAAATGCTCTTTGGTGTTCTCCTATGTTGACTTGATAGTTAGCTATGAGATGCCCTCTAACCTGAAAGAATTCCTGGTAAGAAAAAGTATATGAGAATAGCTTCCGCGTCAGTCTGCGTTCATGTCATATATACCCTTTGCAAACAGGTACTGTTTTCAAGCCAACAAAACCTCTTTTGCTGGCAAAAAGCATGACATTGCAGTTCTCTTAGTCCTGAAATCTTTCTAGTTAATATCAGCCATTGATGATAATTGTATTGTGCTACGTGATTTTACGTAATTTTGGTTTCTTCCAGTGCTTGTGGTTTGCTAGAACTGGAGGTTTCTATTGTGTTATGTTTTTTTTTTTTTTAACATACTTAAAAAAAAAAAAAAGGCAAAAGTGATACAGATGAGTGAGTTTTTCCACTTAAAGCATATCTGCAGTCATATATCTTTGTACACTTTGTGCAAAGTTCTGGACGTTTTAAAAATGCAGGTGAAGATGTGTGTTCAGATTCTTCTCTGTACTTGAGACTTAGGATATGCTTTTATGAATTATCAGCTTTGTCCATCTGTGTTCACTGGAATACTATGCAGTAGTTTCAACTGATTGAAAAAAAAAGTAACAATTTACTTGGTACAGTCTCCCACCAATCGCATGTTATATTGATTTTATATTTTGTTATATTGATGTTATATTTTGTTCTAGGTTCTACTTGTGTCCAGGTTTTTATCATCTTAATACTCAACTGCGTAGCTTTCTTTTTCACCCGTTTGCAGTCTGAAGTACCACTGTGTGTTACAGTTGGTGCTTTTTTTGCCTAGTGTGCACGCTGTAAAAAAGATTCAGTTTTGAGTTAGCAGGGCCTTTTCTCACAGTGACCATTACAAGGGAAAGTAAAGGAAGTAAAAGTGAAAAAATTTCATTTCTCACAGTGCCTAAAAGGTTAATTAAAGGCAATGCACAGCTCTTGTCAGTGAATATAAACTTGTTTCTGTGTCAAGCTATAAATTCTTGAAATGAGCTAGCCCCAGTAATATTCACCTTTATATGTTTGACTTTTTCAAATAGCAAACTGCCGTATGATGTTACATCTGAACAAGCACTAAGTCATGAAGAGGTGAGAACACGCCTGGACGCCTCAATCAGAAACATGAGGACAGTGACAGACAAGTTCCTGTCTGCCATAGTTAGTTCAGTGGACAAAATCCCGTGAGTCTGATGTACTGCGGTATTTTCCCTGAGAAGTTGGTGGGTTCCTGCTTGCAGCAATCTGACTTGACCTTTTCTTTCTCTCAAAGTTATGGAATGCGTTTCATTGCTAAGGTCCTAAAAGACTCCCTCCATGAGAAGTTTCCTGATGCTGGCGAGGATGAGCTTCTGAAGGTGAGGATCTGAACACCCTTGTGAATAATTGTCATCCAAATTGGCTGTGGCAAGCACATCTCATTCTTCTCTCTTCTTGGGTGTATGTGTGGAGAGGAGTGCATGTAACCCTATATAAAGCTCATTTATTTACCTCTATGGATAGAAAATATTTCACATCAGGCTACTGATGTTAGCTTTGTATACATCACCTGAGATACAGTACGTTGTTTAGGAGGACGTATCCTGTTGCTTCTGCTTTGCTTTAAACATCTTGAGCATTTGATCCTTTTGGTTTCTTGACTTGGATTAATGTTGCTCCTAGAAAGTAAACCTTGGCTTTACTAGTATGATCACAGCCAGCTACTCCTTGCTTAATAAGACAAGTCAAAAAGTCTGTATGCAAAATTCTGGTAATCCTAATTCCCGGATCTGGAACACTGTAGGATAGTTTGACAGCAATATGTAGAGAGTCATTTCCCATGATACCATGTCAGTCAGTTCTGTATTTTGCATTTCAGTTAATTTTGAGAACTCAAAGGATCCTAATAGAAGGTGCTCTCAGATGAGTATAGCTTCGGGATTTTCATTGAAATTTCTTTGGTTTTATGGCTTTTAGTAGTTGTGAAGGCCTTTGTGCCCATGAATGCTTTACTTTTTAATAAAACAAAGTTTGGTTCTTAGAATACTTGAAACGTCTCTTTAAACTTCTCTGCCTCTACTTCATTACAAAATAATTACCAATCTGAATGCTGTTTTCTTCTCTCTTCTAGTTCTGTGCTTTCCCATTTTGAGACATCGGTTCTTTCTATGCAGGTGAATTAATTTCTTCCATCTGTAAATTTAGGTGGAAAACTGCGGTTTTTGTTAATCCTTGTGGAAACGGTGTAACTGTCCATATGAAAGTCAAAACTGCAGTTTCGTGCAATAACTACTTTTAAGATTTTTTTGGCAACCAAAGATACCCATGTAATACAGTGTTGGTTTCACCCTGCAAGTTTGAAAGTTATTAATTCAGTTTCTTTCACAGATATATTTTCTTATTACTAGTAGTAAACAGATTTGACGGTTACCATCCCATGCCATAATCTGTAAGAGTACAGCGGGGGCTTGCATGAAACAGTTGTGAAAAACATGACCTCACTGAAAGCAGTTGTTAATTTCTGGGGCTGCTTAGCAATGGCTGGATTTTTTTTCTCTGTGTTTTCAGCTGTTTGTTCAGACCCCAATCTCTTCTGTGCATTTAAGTCACATGGCAAGCAGGTGAAGCCAAGATTCAGTGACCTTCTTCTGCAAATGAGCATGTGATGTGAGAACTATTGCTGTAAATCAGCATGTTGGGTTAATTCCTGTTTCATTGCTGGAATTACTTTTGGCTAAATATCACATACAGGTTAGAATTATCTTGGTGAGCAATGGATAATGTGATAATCTTTATCTGTAGTTCCTTGAAATTTGTTGCTGCTCACATTTGACTAGGTAAATTGGATTTTTGAAGTGTCAAATGCCATTCATCTTCTGTACTTCTGGTTTCCTTACCTCTGGATTAAATGTTTTCTCAGTTATTCTCACTAACTGGGGGTCTGTCCCTGAATATGTTGCTGGCTTATAGAAGAATTATCCTGAAAGAGAAAAGAGCTTTGGAGAAGAAATGGAAAGTAACTTCCTCAGTTTAACTTCTTGGTCTGCCATTCTTCCTCACCCTTTTTTCATTGTTGGAGATGGCAGCTCATGCTGCACGCTTCTCTAAGAAATAGCTCTTGCTCCATATTGAAACTGCATTATCAGATTCCTCTATACTGTGGTCATTCTGCCCTCTGTTAGACTAACTCAATTACATTTAATTCTCCTGATAGACTGTATCATGCTCTTATCAGTAGTCCATTGGTAATTTAATATCTCCTGTCCATACATTTTTATAAGTTCTAAATCTTTATGCATAGGAATATCTGCTGCTGTATTGTCCCGTGACTAGCAGTGCTCAGTCTTTCCTTTTTGTGTTGACCATCCTATTGCATCTTAATGATTTTTTTTTGTTGTTTTTTGCACTGTAGATTCTGTGAGATGGTATATGCTTCTGTACAGCATCACAGCAGAACCTTTGTATGGGAAAGGGTCTTCTGGCTTACAAAAAAATAATTTTATCAAAGCATGGATTAGTTTCAGTAAAATCCAGTTGGGTCCTGTACTGTTGTTTATTGATGCATTTCTTCTCTACTCACCTTTTCCCAGATTGTTGGCAACTTACTCTATTATCGCTACATGAATCCAGCCATTGTCGCACCAGATGCGTTTGACATCATTGACCTTTCAGCTGGAGGTCAGCTGACCACAGATCAACGCAGAAACCTTGGTTCCATTGCAAAGATGTTGCAGCATGCTGCATCCAATAAGATGTTCATGGGAGACAATGCTCATCTAAGCATCATTAATGAATACCTGTTGCAGTCATACCAGAAATTCAGGTTAGTAGACCGTAGCTAATTAAATTGGGAAGTTTGGCAGAGGGTAACATTGGAAGTATAAAGGGAAAATTCTGAATTTTGAATATGATAGATTCTATCTTTGTCAAATGTCTGTTGAAAATAAGAGATTTCATTGCCATAAGCATTACTGACAATGGCAGATAAAATATGTACCTGGAATTTATGAACAATATATTGTATATTAATAGGATTGCAAAGTCCAGCGTTTCAATTTAAGAGCTTCCAGAATAAAGGGTTATTTTGCACTTATTGCGGCACTTTGGAGATGGGCAACCAGCATGGACATCCATTCTTATGTCCCATGTGAACCCTGTTTCCACATTAAGATCTAGTGGTGCATTTAGCTGTTCATGTAGTTGAAGTAATCTTTTGTTCAAGAATTGTAATCTTACACCTCTCATGTTCTGGAAGAAAGGTAACCAGAGGTTGGTAGGGGCAAGGGGTGATAATGCGGCAGGAGCACGAGGATGTGCTATAGACCAGCCCTGTCAATACTGAAAATGCACAAATGTCAACATGGCCAATATTGATAATTAAATTTGCTAGGTTGGTTCTGATGTGTTAAAACTAAAGCTGACAAACTGTAGTGTGCCCTAATGTACCATAGTTTAAAGAGGAGAGACATGCTTGAGACGGTCATGGGGAGTTAATGCTCTTGATGCATCACGTCACGCTTAGTGTCATGCTGTTCTTCTCTCCTTTGTTCTGAAGACGTCTTTTTCAGGCTGCCTGTGAGGTTCCTGAATTGCAGGATAAATTTAATATTGATGAATATTCTGACCTGGTGACTCTCACTAAACCAGTTATTTATATTTCTATTGGTGAAATCATCAATACACACACTGTAAGTATACATTATTCACAAGTTGCTCTTTATAAGCAGTGCTTACAAAGAAAATACTACTTCTGGCTGAAGCATAAAGTTACTGAATACAAGGCTAAAAGTTGTCTTGATTGTAGTGGTGAGAGCTTGCTGATTTATAGAATCAAGTAATTTGTTATGGCTTCACTAAGTTTCTTTTGAAATCATTTGAGTGTGTGATATGGGCACAGCTTTGAATGTTGACGTTGAATGCTTTGGAGTTTAGTGAAATAAGATTTTTTTTTTCTAAAAGATCAGCTTAGAGTAATGAAATTTTACTATCTAGAAAAGGAGGTGCTGTTAACAACATAATTGTTTTTTCTGTTCACCTAGTTGCTGTTAGACCATCAAGATGCAATTGCTCCTGAGCACAATGATCCCATTCACGAGCTGCTGGATGATCTTGGAGAAGTTCCTACAATTGAGTCCTTAATAGGTGGTCTAGTTTATTTTGCTTAAGAAGTTGTTATTACCTTAAATGACTTAAAGTGCAGTAAAGAAACTCTATAAGCAGTCATCACAGGTCGTTTGGGAGGATACATTCTGAAAATCAGCAGCAGATTTGTTGCAGCATATTCTCTCTGCAGAATTTATTTCCCTTAAAAAAACAGGAGTTCTTTCTCTTTTCCCCGCCCCCCTCACCTCACCTCACTCTAGAAATTTCTAGATGACAGGTGGATATTTTTACATATTTTCTTTGTTCCATTACACTGGAGCAATTTCTCTATGTTTGTCCCTGTTCCAGCTTGTTTGCAAAGATCTGTCCTCCCTTCTGGAGATCTGTAGGTGTTCCTTTCAGGGTGCTTTAATGACTGTATTAAATAGTGTGTGTTCCTTTAGGGATTTTTGGCATATGGACAAGTAACTTTTTTTCCCTCTTACAGAGTTTTTTCTGTAAGAAAATTAGAATTTTTTTCCTCTTCTGGTTGAAGGAAGAAGTAACTGACTTGACTAACCTGTGAAACTTCTCTAAAAACCTGAACCATAGTTTACTGCTTCAGGCTATAACCAAATACTGGAAAGGTCTTTCTCCTTCCTAGATTTCTGTGTTGCAGCTATTTGAAGTTTGAAATCTAGTAGGGAAGAGGGAGGCAAACAGACACAGTTTTTGGAGAGGAGGCTTTGACAGCAAACACTTACCTTGAAGTCACTTGATGAAAAAGGTTGGAACTTTTTAAAGGAGTGATTGCTAGCACATTTTCTTCCAAGCACTGGCAGAGAACAGAGTATAACAAGTGTTATCTGAGCAAACCTAGACCTTGGGTTTAGCTAGAGCTTGCCCTTCTTTCCCATTTCATTTCTTCTGTGTGCGTTCTATTGCTGTGGTTAATATGTCAGAGTTTAATCTTTCTGCAGCCCTTTAAAAAGCAGGGGGAAACGTCCTAATAACTGTTCTGGTGCAAGTTCAGACATAATTAGAGCAGGAAAATTTCTTTTTGACAGGATAGCTTACTTTGTTTAAGAGAAGATTACAAGCTTAGTTACCAACAAGGGCTTTGCTCTTAGCTTGGAAGATTCATTCTAATGAGGACATGGACATAGGCGTGTCACCATATTTTTATTTTTAAAGGACTTTTGGCAGTTCAAGTACTCTTCTCAGTAACTTTCAGATTTGTTAAGGAAAAGTCTGTAACATATTCAAGATAATGTCTTAAAAAGTTGGTTTTGACTTTTGAAGTGTCCTTTTGATAGTACGGAAAGCAGTCTAGTTTTTCTATATGTGTAATATAGGGAAAAATTACAAAGCCCCAGCGGTCAAGAATGTAAAGAATGTGATTTAATCTATAAACTCTTTCTGCTTGGCAGGGGAAGGGTCTGGCAATGTTAATGACCCCAGCAGGGAAATGCTAGCGAAGACTGAGGTTTCTCTCACACTCACTAACAAATTTGATGTTCCTGGTGATGAGAATGCAGAGATGGATGCAAGGACAATTCTGTTGAAGTAAGTAAGGGTTAACTACCTGGTATGTTTCATAGAAGAAGGAGGAACCGGAACTTTCGCAGTTAATCTGCACGTGAAAATAAGATAAATGAGTCATAATTTAAACAAAAGTGAGACTGTTACTCCAAATAGACTGAGCTTGTAGCCATATCCTTTTCAATGCTGTGGCATGACTTAATAGATGAAGACTTAATAGCCTTTTTGAGAAATATAGGTGTTATTAGCCTAATGGAAAGAGAGCAATGGACTGTCAGGGATTTAATTATTGCCAGATTCTTTATTCTGGAGAACTTTGTACTAATACTGATTCTTGGTCAATTTTAAGCGAATCCCTGTTGCTGAGATGTATAGAGCAGTGACCTGACATTCAGATGCATATTTACCCACTCTGATGCATTCCTGCTCAGGTGCTAAATAGTTTAATTGAAAATTCTTTGGGTCAGCTTGTACTTGACCTAGAGAGGCTAATGATCTCCCAGAAGAAAATGTTGTCTCCAAAAATAACTTTAACTGGGCTTCTTAAAAGATACATCAGTAGTTTCCTACCCACTGGAAGAAGGTGACATTGATTTCAAAAGTGAAGATTTACCAGATGCACTGGTAGTCATCTAAGTTGTGGATGATGAGAAAGGTGTGCGTGTGATGCACTTCGTATGATGTCAAAAATAATTCCAGCCTGATTGCAAAGTACTGAAGATGCTATTTGATTTCACTGTGTGGCTCAAGGATAGAAGTGCCTCAGAGTATCCAACTGACTGTGATTATATACCAGGTGAGATCGAGGAATGACCCTGTCTATCACGAGATTGGAGTCAGGGGTCTGCTTTGTCTCTGTTACCATGCATATAAGAAAATAACCCTTTGGAGCTTTTTGATACCTGTTATAAAGCAGGTATGAAGTGCACTTCTGCATGGATAATTGTATAGGCCTTTTCTGTTTGCACAAATTCGCTGTGGCTGCTACTTTACCTTCTCTTTCACCTTGATGCAGCTTCTGCGGTCCACGTGGCAGTACTGGGTCTACCTTGGAATTTATGGGGTAACATCCTTGCTGTTTGAGGGAGTACGTAAGAGCAAACTTTACGTATTACATAGAGGAACCTTTCAGGGAACATGACTCACTGTCAAAAAAGTGAAGTAGTCTGGTCTAGCCTAAGACTACCCGAGTGCTCATCCAGTGTTAATCTCACTTTAGGTAAATCAATAACATTGGTATTGTTGCAGAATAGAACAGTATTAAAGGTTTTTCAGTTTAAAGTGTTTTCTCCTATTCTTGATTTCTTCTATTTCTTTGCAGCACAAAACGTTTAATTGTTGATGTAATCCGCTTCCAACCAGGGGAGACTCTGACTGAAATCTTGGAAACTTCAGCTACCTCAGAGCAAGTATGAAGCTGTTTATCTGCATTGTTTTTATACTAGAAAATTGCCATCTATCTAGATATATATGGGTATACATAGGAATCTCCATTTATGTATTGCAGTGAAGCTGTCTCCACTGGTGGTGGAGCAGACTGTAATAACAGTAGGGAGGGTATATAACGGAAGTAAATTGTATATGTGAGTCTTACTCCTCTAGTAATTGCTAGAAAGTGTTTATCTAGAAGACCATTTTATATAGCAGGTAGGCTTCTGCTGGTTCCTTTGTGTGGAATATGTTCATCAAAATGCATTCATTGGATGCATTTTGTGACTCAGTACGGGAGTCACAAAGCAAAACTCTTTATCCTGTGTTATGCTAGAGGTCAGACAATCTGTTTCTGCTTCTTTGTTACCTTAAAACGGATCTGCTTGTGAACTTGTAGTTTTCTGTTTTCTTTTTCTAGGAAATGGACCATCATAGAGCCATGCAGAAACGGGCCATTCGTGAGGCCAAAACTCCTGATAAGATGAAAAAATCTGTCTCTGTAAAGGAAGATGGCAACTTGAATCTTCAAGAAAAAAAAGATAAAATCAAGGCGGGCCTGAAGAAGTTGACAGAACTGGGGACAGTGAATGCCAAAAATAAATACCAGGAACTAATCAATGACATTGCAAAGGTAGTATACCATCTGGTGGTTTCCTAGTAATCATAATGGAGTTTCCCCCCAGTTTGCAGTGTTGTGAAACTGGCCTGAGTTTTCAGGAGGAGTAAGGTTTGTAGTAGCTAATTCAAACCTACCTTTTGTTGCCGCGTTTCCACCTCTTTGGCATCTTTGAAGTCCTTTATAGGACGTTTCTGTTCTCTCAGATGACTGTCTTGCCAGGTTCTCAGGTACTTTGAGGGAAAGCTTAATAGCCTGGAGGGGAAGCGATCTTTTTCTCTGCTCCTTTTCACTATTTGAAGTAGTACCTTTACAGACTTGTTCACCTAAGGAAGTTTTGCCCATAACTTTAAGACAGCCTATCTGTTATTTGTATTTAAATATACCTATTCAAGAATACCTAAATGCTAAGTGGGGGGGAAGATAAGAAAAAATCCAATACTGTTGTACATTGCTACAGTAACAATGTATTTTATATCACATGTTTACTGGAAAACTCTTTGGGAAACGTTACGTAAGTAAACCAACTAAATAATTACTTTTTGGGATCTGATTAGAACTAATCATACTATGGATAATATATATCAAAAATTAAAATAGTCAACAAACACGTGGTATTTTTTGTTCAGGTATTAAGGCAACTTAAGGTTCAGGTATTAATGGCTGACTAACAAAGAAAAATAACCAAGTCTGTGTGCCACTATGGTTATAGTCGTGATTTGTGAGATAGTTTCCCTACCCAGTGGTGACAAAAATCCTGCTTTCCTTTATATCATGTGCTGTCGGTGCCCATTCTAGTCATTGCAATTAGGACAGCATTGAAGTTTGAGAAGGCAACAAAAGGTTCAAATTTACTACTATGTAGAGTTGGTTAATTCCACAAATAGTCATCACAGAGAAGAAGCTGTGACTCCTAAAATGAGGCTTGTAGCATGAAGCAGGACTAAGCAAAATCAAACGGTGTGTTTCAAATACTCTGTGCTCTGGGCCAGAGCAACTGGAGAGCTCAAATGACAAAGTCTCTGCCTGTCTTTCTCTGCGGTGTAGGATATCAGAAATCAGCGTAGATACCGTCAGAGAAGAAAGGCGGAGCTGGTGAAGTTGCAGCAGACATACAGTGCCTTGAACTCCAAAGCTACATTTTATGGGGAACAAGTAGATTATTACAAAAGTTACATAAAAACCTGCTTGGATAACCTGGCCAGCAAGGGCAAGTAAGTATCTGGGAACCATATAATCACAGCATGATTTGGGTTGGAAGGGACCTTAAAGACCACCTAGTTCCAACCCCTGTGCTGTGGGCAAGGACACCTTCCACTAGACCAGGTTGCCCCAAGCCCTGTCCAACCTGGTCTTGTACACTTCCAAGGATGGGGCAGTCACAACTTCTCTGGGAAACCTGTGCCAAGGCCTCACCACCCTCACAGGGAAGTTGTTGACTGCAATTCTTTGAGTGCGACTATCCAGTCGAGTCCTTATCCGTCAAGTGGTCCATCCATCAGATCCGTGTCTCTCCAATCTAGAGACAAGATGTTGTGCTTTTCACGGAGTGTCAAATGCTTTTCACAAATCCAAGTAGATGGTGTCAGTCACTCTTCCCTCATCCACAAATGCTGTAACCCTGTCATAGAAGGCCACCAAATTTGCCAAGCACCTGAGTGAAGGCATAGTGGCTGTCATCAGTCACCTCCTTGTTTTCCTTGTGTCTCAGCATAGTTTCCAGGAGGATCTACCAGTCACAGAGGTGAGGCAGACTGGCCTGTAGTGCACTGGGTGTTCATTATTTCCCTTTTCCAGCCAGTGGGAACTTCACTGGACTGCCACGTTTTGTCAAATACGATGCACAATGGCTTATCCACTTCCTGCCCCAGTTCCCTCAGGACTCACGGGTACATCTCATCAGGGCCCATGGACTTGTGCACCTTCAGGTTCCTTAGATGGTCTCGAACCTGATGATTTACAGTGGATGGTTCCATGGCCCTCCCTAGAAGTGCTTACAGAAAGCACGTGTTGCTAAGAAGAATCGTAATGCCATCTGCTCAAAGGTCGTCGGCCAAGCTCTTTTATCACAGTGATAGTTTTAAGGAAAGGGTCTGAGCAGCAGTGCCATGAATGCGATCAGAAAGACAAACTTGAAAGACTTTTTGGTCTGTCTGGGAGAAGAGAGTGTAGAGAGTCCAGTGGCTATGAAGCAGGTTGCCCAGATAATGCACATGCTGCTCAGTCAGCCTGTCCTTTTTAGGAACAGCGGATGAAAATGACATAGTTACATACAAATAAACCATTGATTACTAATTGTCCTCTCTTTTATGCCGAATGCAATCAGTTGTTATAGTGCTAGACAATTCAGATTTTCTGGGGGAAAAAAATGGAAAGTACTGTGAAATGTGGGACTGTGGAAAGAGTAATTGCCAGTGATAACTGAGGCAAGAAAGTTGTTACGTAATCTCAGCTTTCTCTATGTCAGTTGTCACTAGATCCCCTTTTGCCTAATGATAGATGGTACTGCTTTTACCACGTGGTTATGTTTTTGAAGGATTTTGGGGGTTTAATATTATTTTTTGTCTCCTGTAGCGTGTTATTGGTTAATAGTAGAAAATCAAAGGTCTGATCTGTGCTACGAGTGCTTTGTAGATAAACTCACTAGTAGACCTACATAATCATCTATCACCTGCATTAGTCATAGTTCATTAGCTATACTGATTCTGTCCCCTCCTTCAAATAGGATTAAATGTTTGTTGTTCAAAATCTCTTTACTTGTTTGACCTTCTTATTTGGTTGGTTTGGTTTTTTTTTTTTTTTTTCCTTTTTCCCCTAGAGTCTCCAAGAAACCTCGTGAGATGAAAGGCAAAACCAGTAAAAAGATTTCTCTAAAATATACAGCAGCTAGACTTCATGAGAAGGGAGTGCTTTTAGAGATTGAGGACCTGCAAGGTAACCAGTGAGTATCTTTTTAAAGCTCTATGGAGCTAAATAACATTTTTTGGAGGAAGAGGAAAATAGGTATGTTGAGTTCTTGTCTATTTCTTAGAACTAGTCTAGGTGCTGATAGCTCAGAAACAGAAATTCTGGGATCTGTTTGCAATTGTGTCAGATCGTCTTGCAGTTTTGGTATTGGAATTTTAGCGTTGTTGCTGAAGAAATTGTTGTGATGATCTAGGCTGGCATCCCTAGAGTCAAGAAACCTTGCATAATGATCACTTTTCAGTTTTCTTTCTCTTGCTGAAGCAAAGCAATTCTTTGATTGAGAAATATAATGGGATTTAAACATGAGATCCTCTTCCCACCCACCCCTTCTCAGTCACCCCCACAGTCATGGAAAGCTACCTTGTTAGGGGAATTGTTACTATCGCTAATAGCTTTCACTGTTGAAAAATCAGCTTAAATGCTAGCTTGAGTTTCTCCAGCAATGGGTTGTTAGCCTTGGAAGTTGGTATATCTTCTGTGGAAAATAGAGAAGCTGCCTGTTACTAGAATTTTTTCTACCCAAATTGAAAACTTTTTGAATTTTTTAATAATGTACTCTGTCCACTAAATGAGGCATGGATATATGCAGCACTAAAGTAATCCATTCATTGTTGTATTGAGTCTGGTTGGCTTTTACAGTCTCATTCCAAATGGGGATATAGAATAAAGAATTGAGAGTAGAATTGTTAGAAATTTACCTTCGGATTTCATCTCATATAGTCCCTCCCTGTGATTTTTCATTTCTCAAACTTTATAGGTTTAAAAACGTGATCTTTGAAATCAGTCCGACAGAAGAAGTAGGAGATTTTGAGATAAAAGCAAAATTCATGGGGGTACAAATGGAAACCTTTATGTTACATTATCAGGTAAGAACTGTCCTATTTAATGTAGCATATAAGTCCCCCTTGCCAGACTCTTCATGAAAATAGCAATGACGTGTTTCTAACTGAACAGTCTGAAAAATGCTTCCAAGAATAACCCATTTGTTGCAGGCAAAACAGATGCGACACTTATGGGGGACTCAAGCTGTTTTTTGTTTCTGTCACTAATGAAAACCTGATGTCAGACTGTGTACAAGCACTTTGGTTTTCAGCTTTTTCTTGCTACAGCAGAAAGATTGGGAGTCTGTGGCAGCTGGGCTTGGGTGTGATGGCTTCAGCCGGCCATCATGTATTGGTATTCTTTCTGGTTACCCTACACATACCAGATTCTTTACAGTTCTTAGGTGTCCTCAGCCTTGACTTAGGCCAGGCTACCAGAACAGGTAGCCAACTGATCTTTTCCCAAATGGTTCCTCATTCTTTCTCTCATGCCAGTAATGTTATGCCTGGGGTCTTTGTCCCCTTCTCGCACTTCTGTCTTCACCCATCCCCTACCCATCTTGGTTGTCATTAGGTTTATTAATTGTGGATGCCTCAGGCGTCTCAAAACAGATCGTGTGCAGAAACACCTCGCATTGCAGTTAGTTCATGTCACCTAACTGGCTGCTGGGACAGAGAGCTGCCTCTCACCTGTTCTGTGCTTTGAGGACTCCCCTGGTTCATTCCAGCTCCTAATCTGTCAGAGCTGGTCATGAACTTCTTGGATCATGGGGCTACCTAAGGTCACTCGCCTTTGGGGCGTGTGGTTTACTATACCACTATGCCTTTGTAGCACTGCTTTGCAGATAAAGCAGATGTTCTGCGAGGACAGCAACGAGGGATCTGACATCACACACATACCCACACCCTACCCACCATGTTTCTCTGCAAGGGTGGGATTTCTGAGAGAAATTAATTGCTGAGGTAAATCAGTGCAGGTGCATTGCTGACAAAGCAAAGTATAACTAGAAATACTGCTTACATAAACACCTGAGAGACTGAATCTGCATCGTATACATAGTGACAGAGATGCCATTTCTTTTGCTGCCCTAGACTGAAGTGCTCTAAGCCACCTCCCTGAAATCTATGGCAACTAAAAGTTTTAGAAAGTGAGACTGCGGAATGTTGTAATGTTTCATGGGTACATGATACAATTAGGCACATAGAAAACCCTTTCCAAATGTTACAATAACTTTATGGCTACCGTGCAAATGAAAAGGCTGGAGATGGCTAAATGCGAAGTTTGGCTTTCTTAGAATGGTCTTCTATTTCTGCTGCCTTTCATGATTGTTTTTAACAAACACAGCTTAAAAAAAAAGAAGATCTTAAATGCCTTAGAATGACTTTATTTTTCACCCAGTAAGAGTGGAACTTTAATGAATCTCTTGTTTTTCTATCTTATGCCATGTACTTCTTGATAGATATTCCTCCAGATCCTACAGTACTACAGGGTCTTTTATATTCTCTATAAGCTCTTGAAGATTCCTTACTCATTAAGATATTCCCTTTGGCAGGATCTTTTGCAGCTGCAGTATGAAGGTGTTGCTGTCATGAAGTTGTTTGACAGAGCAAAAGTGAATGTCAATCTTCTGATCTTTCTTCTGAATAAGAAATTTTATGGGAAGTAACCAACCTCTGCCAGCAACTCCTCTGCGAAATGGGAGATGAATAGAAACCTGCACGTACAACTTCTAATGATGTAGCTATGTATCAGTATATGCCCACGCTGTGCTATAAATATATCAAATGCATCATAAAGGAGGACTAAGAACCTCTTGTGAATTGACAGCCCTGATTGAGTTTGCAGGGAGTTGGTTTCCTTTTTATTTATAATCTTTATCTTCAGCTTTGAAGATCCCCTTTAAAGAGGTTATTCTAGAATGTATTTTTACATGGGATTGGGGGTTAAGCTAATACTAGAATATACTTAGGGCATTTGTATGCTTTATTTGGCTAATCGTGTGCTTTGTGAAGGTTGAATTCTTGGTGCCTGTGGAAAAAAAACCCCTGGCACTGCAGAGTGGTCCGTTTGCCTCTTCCTGAAAGCAAAAAAAGGGTTGCAGGTTGTATTTGGGCTCCAATTATTCTCAAGCAGCAATGACCACAATAAAACATGCTTGAGGTTCAGGTTATTCATTTGTTTGAGCTGGCATTGGTAGAGATGGCAGCGGCCACTTGCCAAGATAGAACTACTGCGATTGGGGGAATCAGTAGGTGTCATAAATAGTTACTGAACTAGTCCTGATTATGTACTACAGCCACATAGAACAGCTTCAGTGTCTCATTTGTCTTGATTTGCTTCTGTTTATCACACTGCAATAATTTACGGGTGGCTGCTTAAGTGGAGGTATCATGGAATGTATTTACTAGTGCTTACAGATAAAAAGAAGCTTCTTGGGGAAGGGAAGGAAGCTTAAAAAATTCCTTGAGACGCTAACTTTTAATGTTGCCTGCAAAACATCTGAAATGTACCAATAACTTTATTTTTCCAGTTTAGAGCAATGTTCTATATATCTGTGTTTGATGCAATAAACATTAGGCTCTACCTGCAGACTTGTTGAAGGAAGACTATTTCAAATAGGTTAGCCTGTAAAAAAGTTAGTGTTTTCCAACTCTACTTAAGTTCCTGTTTCTTTTATTACTTTGCGGGGGTTTTGTTTGTTTTTCTTCACCATGGTGGTGGTGCTGGCTGTTCTGCTATATCCAATAAAAATGCAGACTCTTAAAAAAATATCATCTGATCTTTAAATTCATCATTTGCTTCAGGTCTTGCCCCAATTTATTTCTTTTGTTTTTAAGGGACATACCTGTCAATTGCAAATTTCAGGTTATTCATAGGTCACTTATGTTACTTGTTCAGCCCCCCAAACCCTCTCGCCGGACGCCCGCACAGCTCCGGGTACTACCAGTCCCGCGGCGTCCTCCGGGACCACCGGGAGCGAGCTGGGGATGGGGGGGGACCCGGACTGGATTTAGCCCAGGCCAACTCCAACCACTCCCCCTCGCTGCTCCATCCCACACCCGGGGGGAATATTGATATCGTGTGGAAATACTCCCCTTCCCTGCTACTCCGTCCTTCCTTACGCATCCACGGAGCAGGTTTGCTCCACCCTTTGTTCCCAAGCACAGCTCTCCAGCCCGAATCCCAGCTCCCACAGACACAAACTAAACACACCCAAGGCAATGGTTCTATCAGCTCCTGGCGTTCCGAGCTCCCCCTTCCCGGGCATGCTCATGCCAACACTCATAGCAATCTCCCGGCACCATCTGCAGGGCCCCCCGGGACCGAGCGGGGCGGGGAAGGGACGGCACCGGAGCGGAGCGCAGGCCAGGCGCTGCGCCGCCATGCCAGGGGCCCTCGCGCCACGACCAGGGCTGCCCGCACCGCTGCCTGCCGCCGCCCGCGAGCCTGCCGCCCCCGCCCGGCGCCGCCGAGCGCCCCGGCCCGTCCCCACAGCGGGAAGCACCGCGGCGAGACGGCGCTGCGAGCGCGGGGTGGGGCTCGGGGACAGGGGGAACGGGGACGGGGGAGAAAGTCAGGCAACATGATAGACGCCTCTCTGAGGGGGTGGGGGGCCTCGCGCCGCCATCCTTGGTGTGGCTCTCGACACATTCCGATCGCGGCAGCGCCGTCTTTGGTGTGGCGCTCTGCTAATGCGGGGCAGGGCGGCGCCGGCCTTAGGGTGGCCTTGGAGGACTGCCGGTCAGGGCGGTGCCAGCTTTAGTGGCACCAGTCCGGTTTTCCCCCCATTCTGCACCACGGGAAAAAGCCAGTCCAGGTTTTTGCCCGTTCCGCACTCCGGGAAAAATCCAGTCCGGGTTTCCCCCATTCCGTACTCCAGCAGAAATCCAGTCCGGGTTTTCCCCCATTCCGTACTCCGGGAAAATCCAGTCCGGGTTTTCCCCCATTCCGTACTCCAGGAGAAATCCAGTCCGGGTTTTCCCCCATTCCGTACTCCAGCAGAAATCCAGTCCGGGTTTTCCCCCATTCCGTATTCCGGGAAAAATCCATTCCAGGTTTTCCCCCATTCCGTACTCCGGCCGAAATCCAGTCCGGGTTTTCTCCCCCCCCTCCCCCCCCTTTCCCCGCCATTTTCCCTCCGCTCGCTCCCGGTTTTCCCGGAGGACGCCGTGGGACCGGCTGTACCCGGAACTGTGCGGGGTCCGGCGGGAGGGGCTGGGGGGCTGCGGTGGCGGCTCAGGGCTCGGCTCGGCTCGGCTCCGCTCCCTGGAGTATTAAACTTGGGGTGATCTGGTCGGTAGAGACTGAGTCTTTGGAGGTAGATTGAGGTTGTCAGCAGTGGAGAGGAGGGGATCATTTTGGGGTCTCCCTTGGGTTGCTGCTTTGTCCCGTGGCTGCAGCGAGGCTGAGCCCTGTCCCTGCTGTTGCAGGACCGTCCCGGGGCGGGGGCTGTGCGGCAGAAAGGGCAGGGGGGGCTGTGGAGCTGCCCCGGGGGGCGCGGGGGGTCCTTTGCAGGCGGCGGCGCTGTCGGGGCTGCAGTACCGGCCGTGTCCGCCAGGCGGAGACTGCGGGGCAGGTACTGCGGGACACGGCCCGGGGTGGGGAGGGGGCGCCGCGGGTGGGACCCCCTGCGGGGGGGGAAATGGTGCCCCTGAAATGGGGGCCTCTGCTGGGCTATTGCACTGCCACCCCTCGTGTTTGGGGATGAACCCTCTGGGGAGCCATGGGAACAGCAGGGTGAGAGCCAGGAGCCTTTGACTTCCACAGAGCACTGAATTTCCCTCTGCTCTCTTTCAGGACAGGACAAAGCATTGAACTGGGAGAAGTTCTGCCAAATCTTTGGGGTGTGAGCAGCCACAGGCAAGAGGCTCCAGCCTTGATGCCCCAGAGAGCATCACAGCATTAATGGCCTGGCCTGTGCCCACTGCCAATTGTTGACCCAACAAAATTCCAAAGCAAGTGTTGCTTCCGTTTTAAGAACTGAAAATATCTTTAAAGCCAAAGAAATCACCATTTCCTTGGTCTTGTTTCCTTTTAGATGGTGGAATTGCCAGTCTGTCCGTGAGCTGAGCTGTGGCTGCAGGGGACTGTCAGGCATTATTGGCTGTGAGTTCCTGTTCTTCTCCCTGGGAAACTGGAAATCATTCTCAGTTAGGTTGCAGAAATGTTTTCTGAAGCCTTTTGCCGATAGATTTCCTCTTTCTGCCTTGGGATTTGCAATCGTGGAGAGGATCAGAAAGGCCCTGAGATCAAAGGGCCCCCCCTGTGTCCCCAGTTATGGGTTAACAAAGCTAAAATGGGAAATGTAGAGGAAGGAAAAGTGTGGGGGTAAAACTGAATGTTATTTGTAGGGGAGAGAATGACCAGTGAGAGGTAAACTGAGGCCATCAGCCCTGGGCAGGTAAGGAAAGCTTTGGGGGTAAAACTTGAGAAACTCTCAAGGATAGAAAATGAACCTTTGGAGGTAAAAATGAGTTAATCAGAGGTGTGCAGGAAGAGAAAAGTTTAGGGGTTAAATCTGAGGGGATCTCTGGGAGAGAGAATGAAGATCTTGTCTTAAAAAAAGTGGTGATCAGTTGTGGCTGGAAGGGCAGGTCTTGGGGCTTAAAAAGGAGTTTGATTCTCTGCAGGCAGTGAATGCAAATGTTGAGGTGATCAGCAGTGGAGAGGAGGGGATCATTTTGGGGTCAGACCTTGGGCAGGAACTGAACTCAGGAGCTCAGCTGCTCCTACCCCAGAGAGCATCACTGAAATCAGCATTATTGCCCTGACCTGTGCCCACTGCCAGTTGTTCACCCAACAAAATTCCAAAGCAAGTGTTGATTCTGTTTTAAGAACTGAAAATATCTTTAAAGCAAAATAAATCACATTTTCATTCGTCTTGTGTCCTTTTAGATGGTGGAATTGCCAGTCTGTCCGTGAGCTGAGCTGTGGCTGCAGGGGACTGTCAGGCATTATTGGCTGTGAGTTCCTGTTCTTCTCCCTGGGAAATTGGAAATCCTTCTCAGTTAGGTTGCAGAAATGTTTTCTGAAGCCTTTTGTCGATAGATCTCCTCTTTCTGCCTTGGGATTTGCAGCTCTTCCGCCCTGGAGAGGGTCAGGAGCAAGGCCCTGAGATCAAAGGGATCTCCCTGTGTCCTCAGGGACCTACAGGGGACAGAATGGACACTCTGGGGTCATATCTGTGTTAGTATGTAGGGGACAGAATGAACATTTTGGGGTTAAAATGAGGGAATCAGTAGTGGACAGGCGGGGAAAATATTGGACATAAGTCTTGAGGTTGTCTGTAGAGGACAGGAAATATTTTGGAGGAAGATTCGTTGTTCCGTTGTGCTGCACTCTGTACTCAGTCAGGGGTCAGTTCCAGAAATTTCCTGGGCAGCTACAAAAATGATCTCTGAAAAGTGTGAAAATCCCACTGGCAAAATGCAGAGGAACAGGTATTCTGAACCTCTCCTGCCTCTTACAGAGCAAACGTGGTAATCCCAGGTCTCTCTTGGAAAAATCTATGACCATAAGGTTTCCCAGGAGAAAAAAAAACCAAGGACAGAGATGAGGAAATGTGCTCCCAATGAATAAGGATTTGATGGGTGCAGGAATGATTCGTGTGTGTTTTCCACTCCCCTTTTTATTCCTGGAATAACCTTAAAATTATTCTTTAAGAGACCGACCAAACTGGAGAATTTGAATTAGAGAGGAAGCGATGCACAACAAATGCAGGGAGAAATGATGGAATCATGATGGAATCCTGGAGTGATTCGGGTTGGAAGGGATCTTAAAGCTCATCCAGCCCCACTCCCTGAGCAGGGACACCTTCCCCTAGCCCAGGCGGGCCCTGGTCCAGATGGATATGGAAGTGCTGCAGGTGTTTAGGGAATGCTGATAGTTTTTCCCCCACCTCTGGCCATCGGGGCGTTAAAAAGACTAATTCACCTCTTCCCACAGGGAAAAACGCTGGAGCAGAGGGAGGGAAGGAGCAGGGAGAACTGCAGCCCCCAGCAGCTCGGTCAGTGCCGGATGGACTCGGGGCTGGGAAAGGTCACTCAGTGTGAGGGCAGGTGAGATCCCAGGGTGGCCCTGGCAGCCCTGGGGCTGGGAACAAGTCCAGTGGGCAAAGGAATGGACCCTGGAGAGCTGGGCAAACAGCTGGAGGAGTTTCAAGGAGAAGCAGGAAACTGGACAAGTTGCAGCAGCTCCTTCTGTGTGTGTGTGTGTAACCAGGTCTCGTGCAGCCACGAGTGAGGTGGGAAATGAACCTCAGCAGGCTGGGAATGAGTCCCACAAACTGGTTACAATGGGATTGAGTCTTCCCAAGTGTCTGAAAAGCTTTACTTTAGTTTGGCTTTATAAATTGAAAATTGAAGTGATTGTCAAGGTGTTGGCCCTTGCTGTCCTGTGTCTTTGAAGTGTTGGCTCGGTACCTTTATTGGAGCTGCTGCTGGATGAACAGGTGCTCCTAATTTGCCTTTAAGGTCCTGGTTTCTTCCCTTCTTCTTCCAGCTTCTCCATCCAGGAGATGGAATTCCAGTGCTACAGTATAGATGGCTCGTGGTGCTCCTAAAAGGAGG